>NC_057801.1:807324514-807629758 GCF_018294505.1 Triticum aestivum | reverse complement strand
GGGGGAGAGCTCGGGAGAGAGTGAGGGAGTTCGTGGGGGCCGCGTGGCGTCTCCAGGGAGTAGTGGAGGCAAGCAGGGAGGCAGGAGGTGGCCGAAGCAGGGAGGAGGTGGCCGGGGCGCGTGGCCGCGCTCGCCGGGCGCGTGCCCGTCCTCCTGGCAGAGGAGGAAGGCGACAGGGGAGGTGCTAGTGGGCTGGGCCGGCCAGGGGGGGGGGAGCTGGGCCGGCTCGTGGCGCCAGGTAAGTGGCCCAGGTGGCCTTCTCTTTTTTTTTATTTTTGCTCTGTTTTATTTCTAATCATTGTTTTCTATTTGTTTCAATCTGTTTTGATTTAGTTCAAACACTAAATCATTTTTGTTTCTTCCAATAATTTTTGCAGGGACTGAAAGTAATATTCTAGAGCCCCTCACAAAATATCAGAATTATTGAAGCATTAAAAATATATATATAACATATATTTGCTCCAACTCAAATACAATATATATTAGTTCAAAGATCCAAAATGACATGGAAAAATGTGCATCATCTCTGGTTACTGTTTCCAGCATTTTTCCAAAGATGATGAACATTTTTGAAAGCCACTTGGATTGACTGAAAATATTTTAGGTGAACCTGGTGAATTCTTATAATGCTAGGGTTTGGACAAACCCCATTTCAACTTTCTGTAAAAGTAAACATGATGCATCACCAAAGGCTAGTACTAGTGCAATGCCAGAAGCTAGGGATGTGACAACTCACCCCCACTAAACAAGAATCTCGTCTCGAGATTCAAGCGTAGGGTAGGCTGAAGGGGAAGCGCAAACTAGTATAATCTTCACGATCCCGGTTGCACTTCAAATGAACGTTGATTTGAACACCATCTTTGTCTTGTCGTCTTGCTCTGAGAATTCCAGCTAATCATGACGAGAAGAGGAAAGGAAAACTCTGGAAGGATCGGTCTTCTCGAAGATCGAACAACTCAGGATTATCTCCCGGAATGAGACATAGAACCGTCTCTCGGGTTGAGACACGAGATACACATCAAGAGGGGTGGAAGAAACGGATGACGGAGGTTCACTAGGTAGACCACAATTTCACTCTTAAGAAGGTGGTAAACGATTGTCAACGTAGCGAGGAGTTGAGTTGCCATGATACCACGACGAAACATCCTGGAGGAGGGTGATTCGTAGATTATTATCTTAAGTGGCAAAAAGAATTACTTTTGATATAGAGATCATTGAGACTCTCTATATCAGCCTAAGGCAAATCACAGCAATCGTTTGGAGGGGGTCGGTAGAATGGCATACTCGGACTTGGATGATGTGGATTACCCTGTTGAAGACAACGTAATGGATGAATTTTGCTTATCACCGGAAATGGAAGAGACCCATGGTAGAATGGCACATTGGCGGTGTAAGCTGGGAACAAAATGCAAATGCTGGGAATGATTCTGGTAACTGGGGAAGAACCCAACAATAGAGTGAATTCACTGTTGGAGTGGTTATAGCATAACCGAGGAAATCTGGGGCAATCCCAGCTAGTGCCGATGATAAGACGTAGCGCTTGTGCGTGCTCTCAAGAACTTGAGCATTTTCACAATCATCAAGGTTTTACCAACATCCATGTCAAGGGTCCGGTAACACAACTTACTACCATGATGAATGGTGATGGAGGATGCAGATGCAAAGGAAGATAACACCTCCTCAGATTTCACCCTTGGCGGGGCCAAGGAAATAAAAATCTGGATGATCGACCGAGAGACATTTAGCACTCCGCTTCTAATGTTCTCCTTGATGTGCTAGCGTAATCCACCCATAGATATGGTTTGATATCTAGAACATCAAGTAAAAAGGTCGGACTTCGGAACACAGAAATCCATAGGGCAACTAGGGAGTAATCCTACGAAATCCTTATGGGGAGGTGGCCAACTTCATCAATCAAGATATTATAATAACAGGTCTTCCGGCTGGGTGTGTTGGCCACGACATCCACTTTACCGGTTATCGCGCGACCAATATTATAATTCTTGGGAAATATTCCAACCATCATATCTGCCTGAGATTCAGATCTGGTTGGTGTCAGGATATTCCAGACTCATCGAGTCTAGGAAGAAAAACGGAAATTTGCAACACAAATCGACGAGATGACGTTGCGGAATTCTCGAGAGATGAACTACGATAGCAAGCTCCAAAACATGAGCTGGTTCTGCTACAAACATGTGAACACGTTGTCCCAGACAAGCATGACCACAAAGTAGTCTTATAATAAAACACTACCGAGTTCTGGTTGGGAACCATCACCGTGGATAACGAAGTCCTTGCATAAGTCATATGATTAGCTCTTATGAAGGAACTTCTTCTCCTTGAACAAATCAATCGGTGGCTTGGTGTGCTCGGGACACATATGGAATGAAGGTTGCAAGTCTCCAGACCACAGAATACTTCGCACGTGTGCATGACTGATTTGGGATGATTCCAAGGAAACAAAACTAGCTTTCTCAAATTCACGGCGGCAACTTTCACCAAATGCACGTGTATAAGAGGAAGTCACTCCTTTCATCAAACAAATACTTCATGAGCTAGCATGAAGGAAATGCTTCAAAAGTTTCCAACACTAGCTTAATGTTCAGCAAAATTATGGAGAGAAGGATGTTGTCAATGGGCTCAACAACAATTCATCTAGGTTTCCTTTTAAAAGGAATTCCATAGTTAAGTGAACACGGTGATAGCATTGGTCAGACCCAAAAGATATAATGGTGTATGCTCGAGGGATCAACCACGAGTAAGACAACATTACGAATATCGTTGGTTCTGGTCTGATTGGATGATAGCCCATACTCAATCAAAGGTTTGGGTAAGATAATAGATCCAACAATTGTTCACGAGGACCAACCGATGAAGATATCATCTTTCTTCAACACACACTACACAAGAATATCCCTTTGGAACGAACTAAGTCAGGCAAGCTTTTACCTTCCAACTCTCCAAGTTGTTGTCTAGCTTAACCAACTAGGTCAGGGATATCCATCACAGATTCTTGGAGAAAGGGTGGTTTACAATAAACCAACTTGGTCACGAGCTCAATATAGCGGTCAGGTGACAACCTGGTGGTACTTCCGAGAAGATCTTCGGAAAATCACGAACCACCGGTATGTTACTAAGCTCGAGAACAATCTTGCCTTTTGAGGGCAAGACGATATGATCAAATGAGTGAGGACTTGACAAGATCCTAACTCATCAATCGAAGGGTGCACCGAAATAAGGACTAGGTAGCACGATCAGTCTTAGAAGGATGATTCGAAAACCAACATACTAAGAATGAAATTATTATCCTTTAACTACCAAGCAACAGAGTTGCTAGCAGTATTGATTTCACACATCACAATTCATTTGTCGGTATTCCGGTTGCATCAACACGAGGGCCGAGGAATGAACAGTGATGGCAAGAAGTATCACTGTACCAAGAGTTCATGGGATGGTGTGCAATTCCTATAACAATCTCGATATAAAATATGTAATACTCCAAGGTAGAGCAGAACCAAAAGCTGGATTGGCATTTGATCTGCGGAATACAACTACTTTGACCCAATCCTAGATATGGAAGAGGTAATGGAGTTTGTTTCTCCTAGTCATTCCGGAATAGAATGGCTTGACAGACCACAAGAGTCATAGGCATCGATGAACGAACGCACGCATACTCTTGACTATCAATTGATAGACGAGGGTCAGAATGCAACTAAAGAGAACAACTCAAAGGAACATATAACTTTCTGAGTTGTGGATGCATAGATTAGTATGTCGAACCAAGTTCAACATATTTCTTCCGGATAACCCATGCAGAAAGGTAGAACTGGCAGAGTCACGATTTATGAATGGAGAACTCCTCAAGAGTACTCCAATTGTGATTTTTTTTTGATCCAATAAACATCTACCATAAGTAGTTCATGGTATTTGGAAGAAGAAGATACCACGGACTTCAAGGACTATCGCAAAGGTTACTAATATCCTAAAGGCACTAGCAATTACTATCAACATGAAGTAGGTAGAGTGAATCTCGGGTTCAGAACCCAGGAGTAGAATACCTACTACTAAGTAGCATCACGGGATGCTTCCGAGAATAAAGGCCAGAATCTTCACACTAGGACACAAATCATGGTTAGACCACTAGATGATCCCCTAAGCACTTAGGGTCATAATAATAATTCCAACATATATGTCGAGGCAATAATTACCTCAACACACTGATTAGTGTGGTTAATCTGGCCCATGAGAACATCGGAAACAGAAGGAAGGGATTTGCAAATGCATTGGACTATTTAGAAACCTGGGATGACTCGGACAGCATAACGGCTATAATTGCTCAAAAAGATTTGAGACAATCACAAAAATGGTGGCATAACCACTCAGAAGCACAATATCAAGGTTCCGAGATCAACAATTAACATACGGAAGTAGTAGGAACTGAACTGAGACTTAAATCCAACAATCTTATAAGTCTACTGATTAGTAACACGTGATCCTAATAGAAAGAAGAGATAGCCTAGTTCTTAATCCCCGCAGGAAAGATAAGATGACTCAGATCAGAAGGGCATGAGGTATAAGGAGTAAAAAGAGCCTTACGTTCCATCCCACAATCAATTCCCTTATATAACTAAAGAATTTCTAAACTCAACTTCGACCAGTTTGGTTTGGTAATCCTACAGGCAGTCAAGCTCTGATACCAACGCTGTCAGGACCCCGACTCAATGCCACATCGATCTAGCATGTAACACCTCATATCACTTTGCGGCCTCACGCACGGTATTCCACGGGTGTCGCCTTACCTTAGCCCGGGACCGTTTGCGCCTTTTGGCACACGTATATGACAGTGTCGCTAGCATCCATATGATAAAGAGCCCGGGCTGACATGGCTAGTCGTAAACCCAAAGTGGCACAAACTTACAGGGACAGGCATCCATGACCCAGCATCGAACGTGTCGGTCATCAGCGAGTGAAACCAGGCTGTAGCACTGGGCTAGCAGGACTCCGGTGAACCGGGCTGTAGCGGGCTAACAGGACTCCGGTATTCATCGCGTGACATTTCCCCGAAGGGACAGACACAGGAACGAAGAAGGACACATGCCGGCCAGCCTAAGTGTTCCGGAGCAGTAGCAAGCTACCATGGCTCGGTGCAAACACTAGGAGACATTTCCCCGTAAGAGAGGCTACTAAAGATAAACAACTAGATGGTCAGATCCCACACATACCAAGCATTTCAATAACAAACACACAATATGCTCGATATGTGCAAATACAACATGGCATCACAACATGACTCTATGACTCAAGTAGTTTATTCAATAGGCTCCGAGGAGCGAGATATTACAAACATGGGTCTCATGACCCAACACTCAGAGCATACAAGTCAAAGCACAAGCGGAAGCTATCATGTCTGAGTACAGACATCTATAAATGAAAAAGGCTGAGAAGCCTGACTATCTACCAAATCCTGCCGAGGCACAAGATCGTAGCTGAGGTAACAAGCTAAACGTCGAAGTCCACGCGGAACTACTAGCGAGACCGAAGTCTCTCTGCAAAAACATAAAATAGGCAAACGTGAGTACAAATGTACCCAGCAAGACTTACATCAGAACTAACTACATATGCATCATTATCAACAAAGGGGTGGTGGGGTTTAACTGCAGCAAGCCAGCTTTGACTCGGTGGCTATCCTGAACTACGACTGCAAGTAACTCTTTTGAGGTGGCGCACACGAGTCCACATATTCACCATATCAATACACCACTATGGATCCGCTCCCGTCTCCCTACGAGAACGTCATCCATAGCACTCACGCTTATCTTGCGTATTTTAGAGTATCCACTTTCACTTGTCTATGAACTAATATAAGCAACCCAGAGGTCCTTTTCCGTGGACACGGCTATTCGAATAGATGATGTTAACCCTGCAGGGGTGTACTTCTTCACACACGCTCTCACCACTTACCGCCGTTTACACGACATGTACTCGGCAACCTTCAAGCGGAAGCCCAACGTGGGTGTCGGCCACGACCTACCTAATCACCTAAGTCTCTAGTCCAGGTTTATCGCCTATTCGGGTTCCATCCATGAGGAGATCCGGCCGGAGTTTCGCTCACAGCCCCAAACGATGTGTACAGGGTTCCGTGACACCAAACGGGCGCCCGGTTTACCCGACCACGTGCCTACCGCATCACAGCCCACCCCTACGGTCAGCGCTGTCCACGGCCTCCAGCATACTACAAACACCAGAAACTACTTGCAACTCCTGGACAGAGGACAAGGGTGATTAAGAAGCCGAGAGGGTCCATTGGTTTCGGGCCCAATGCGTGGTAGTAGCTGAATCATGGATCACAAACACAGAACTCAGTTCCTGAGGACGGCTGCAATGAGACAACCCACCATGTACTCCTACATGGCCTCTCACCACTACCTTTACCAAAACGTGTTCACACACTTAGCTCACACACAGTAGGACATGTTCACACACCTCTGATTCATCCCCGATGAATCAGACCTGACTCAACTCTAAGCAGTAGCAGGCATGACAAACAAACATGAATGAGTAGGCACAACAGGGCTCAAACAACTCCTACTCATGCTAGTGGGTTTCATCTATTTACTGTGGCAATGACAGGTCATGCAAAGGATAAAGGGGTTCAGCTACCGCAGCAAGTAACAGATAAATCGGTGTTGTCCTAATGCATTAAAAGAGAGCAGGAGCGAGAGAGTAGGATTGTATCGGAATGAACAAGGGGGTTTTGCTTGCCTGGCACTTCTGAAGATAACATTGAGTCTTCATCAGTGTCAACGATCACATCATCGGTATCACGTCTATCGAGAGGGGACAAATACCGGCAACACAGAAGGGAACACAATCAATGCAATGCACAATATGATGCATGCTATGACATGGCAATATGAATGTGTTTTGGGCTAATGCAACTAGCAACAGATTAAATGAAGTTGGTTTGAATATAAAATTCAAATTCAAACTCCATATGTGATTATTCAAATGCCATTCACTTCATTTGCCCTAAACAGTAGTGATAAGTTGTTCTAACATGCATGAAAATGGTACAGATGGATTCCTTGAATTTTTCTGATAATTTTTCATATATAATTTATTTAATTTGGAGTTACGGTTAATTTTCTATGATTTATTGAAGTTTTAGCTATTTTCTGGAATTATTAAATCATTTAAGATTATTTAAATTCCAGAAAATACTTATTGCGTCAGCCTGACATCATTATGACGTCAGCAGGTCAACAGGGCGCCTCCAGTCAAACCTGACCAGTGGGGTCCACTGGTCAGTGACACTGGGGCTAATCCCGCATTGACCCGGGCTTTGACCCACTACGGGGCCCACTGTCAGCGGCTGGTGGGGTGGCTAATGGTGGGGATTAGCGCTAAATAAGCCGCCACGTCAGCCTCGCCGGGGTTCGGCCGGCGACGACCAAACCGCGCGGCGGTGCTTCGCCGGAATGGGCTACAGGCGGCGGAAAAACGCGCGGAGACCACCGGGGCGTAGCCCGTGCTCTCCCGTATCCAAAGGAGCAGGAGGGTGGTGGCGGGGGCGCTGGAGCTCGTCGGAACGGAGCTCGCGGCGGCGGCCGGAGCTTCGGGTTCGAGCGGGGCGAGGCCACAGAGGACGGGAGGGATGGTTAAGGGGCTCGCCGAGCTCCTGAGGATGCTAGGAGCACGGTGCCGTGCTCGGTTTCGAGCCTTGCTGTCTGCAGTGACGGCGGCGACATCGCCGGCGGAGCCGAGCTCGCGGCTCCGGTGGGATCGGGGCTACAGGGCGCAATCGAAGGGGGGAAGAGGGAGGGGAGGCGTAGGAGCTCACAGCGGTGCCGTAGAGGAGGTCAGCGAGCTCGGGGAGGGGCTGGTGACGACGGGAGGTCGCCGGCGATCTCGGTGGCCCGAGGAGGAAGAAGACGTCGGGGACGGCGCTCCGGGGCTTCCGGCGTCACATGGGTTGGTGGAGACGAAGAAGAAGGTGCGGCGGTTCTTCTGGAGGCATCGGCGAGGCGAGGGGTGGTCGGTGGCCGCGGCGAACAGCGTCGGTGGCGACGGCTGCGCTCGGCACGAGAGGGAGTGGGAAACAGAGGAGGGGGAGAGCTCGGGAGAGAGTGAGGGAGTTCGTGGGGGCCGCGTGGCGTCTCCAGGGAGTAGTGGAGGCAAGCAGGGAGGCAGGAGGTGGCCGAAGCAGGGAGGAGGTGGCCGGGGCGCGTGGCCGCGCGCGCCGGGCGCGTGCCCGTCCTCCTGGCAGAGGAGGAAGGCGATAGGGGAGGCGCTGGTGGGCTGGGCCGGCCAGGGGGGGGGGAGCTGGGCCGGCTCGTGGCGCCAGGTAAGTGGCCCAGGTGGCCTTCTCTTTTTTTTATTTTTGCTCTGTTTTATTTCTAATCATTGTTTTCTATTTGTTTCAATCTGTTTTGATTTAGTTCAAACACTAAATCATTTTTGTTTCTTCCAATAATTTTTGCAGGGACTGAAAGTAATATTCTAGAGCCCCTCACAAAATATCAGAATTATTGAAGCATTAAAAATATATATATAACATATATTTGCTCCAACTCAAATACAATATATATTAGTTCAAAGATCCAAAATGACATGGAAAAATGTGCATCATCTCTGGTTACTGTTTCCAGCATTTTTCCAAAGATGATGAACATTTTTGAAAGCCACTTGGATTGACTAAAAATATTTTAGGTGAACCTGGTGAATTCTTATAATGCTAGGGTTTGGACAAACCCCATTTCAACTTTCTGTAAAAGTAAACATGATGCATCACCAAAGGCTAGTACTAGTGCAATGCCAGAAGCTAGGGATGTGACAGCCCCCTACCCCCGTATATAAAGGAGCAAGGGGGAGGGGGCCGGCCAAGGGTAGGAGGCGCGCCCAAGGGGGAGAATCCTACTCCAAGTAGGATTCCCCCCTCTTTCCTAGTCCAAGTAGGAGAGGGGAAGGAAGGGAAGGAGAAGGAGAAGGAAGGAGAGGGAGGAAGAGTAGGAAAGGGGGGCCGGCCCCCTAGTCAAATTCGGTTTGGGCTAGGGGGGCCGCGCGCCCTGTCTCCTCTCTTCCACCACTTGGCCCATGAGGCCCATTGCTTCTTCCTCGTATTCCCGTAACTCCCCGGTACCCTCGAAAATACCCGAATCACTCGGAACCCTTCCGATGTCCGAATATAGTCGTCCAATATATTGATCTTTACGTCTCGACCATTTCGAGACTCCTCGTCATGTCCCCGATCTCATCCGGGACTCCTAACTCCTTCGGTACATCAAAACTCATAAACTCGTAATATAACTGTCATCAAAACCTTAAGCGTGCGGACCCTACGGGTTCGAGAACAATGTAGACATCACCGAGACACGTTTCCGGTCAATAACCAATAGCGGAACCTAGATGCTCATATTGGCTCCTGCATATTCTACGAAGATCTTTATCGGTCAAACGCATAACAACATACGTTGTTCCCTTTGTCATCAGTATGTTACTTGCCCGAGATTCGATCGTCGGTATCTCAATACCTAGTTCAATCTCGTTACCGGCAAGTCTCTTTACTCGTTCCGTAATACATCATCCCGTAACTAACTCATTAGTTACAATGCTTGCAAGGCTTAAGTGATGTGTATTACCGAGAGGGCCCAGAGATACCTCTCCGACAATCGGAGTGACAAAACCTAATCTCGAAATACGCCAACCCAACATGTACCTTTGGAGACACCTGTAGTACTCCTTTATAATCACCCAGTTACGTTGTGACGTTTGGTAGCACCCAAAGTGTTCCTCCGGTAAACGGGAGTTGCATAATCTCATAGTTACAGGAACATGTATAAGTCATGAAGAAAGCAATAGCAACATACTAAACGATCAAGTGCTAAGCTAACGGAATGGGTCAAGTCAATCACATCATTCTCCTAATGATGTGATCCCGTTAATCAAATGACAACTCATGTCTATGGTTAGGAAACTTAACCATCTTTGATTAACGAGCTAGTCAAGTAGAGGCATACTAGTGACACTATGTTTGTCTATGTATTCACACATGTATTATGTTTCCGGTTAATACAATTCTAGCATGAATAATAAACATTTATCATGAAATAAGGAAATAAATAATAACTTTATTATTGCCTCTAGGGCATATTTCCTTCAGTCTCCCACTTGCACTAGAGTCAATAATCTAGTTCACATCGCCATGTGATTTAACACCAATATTCATATCTGTATATGATTAACACCCATAGTTCACATTGTCATGTGACCAACACCCAAAGGGTTTACTAGAGTCAATAATCTAGTTCACATCGCTATGTAATTAACACCCAAAGAGTACTATGGTGTGATCATGTTTTGCTCGTGAGAGAAGCTTAGTCAACGGGTCTGTCACATTAATTCAGAGCCATATGTATTTTGCAAATATTCTATGTCTACAATGCTCTGCACGGAGCTACTCTAGCTGATTGCTCCCACTTTCAATATGTATCCAGATCGAGACTTAGAGTCATCTGGATCAATGCCAAAACTTGTATTGACGTAACCCTTTACGACGAACCTTTTGTCACCTCCATAATCGAGAAACATATCCTTATTCCACTAAGGATAATTTTGACCAATGTCCAGTGATCTACTCCTAGATCACTATTGTACCCCCTTGCCCAACCAGGGCAGAGTATACAATAGGTCTGGTTCACAGCATAGCATACTTTATAGAACCTATGACTGAGGCATAGGGAATGACTTTTCATTCTCTTTCTATTTTCTGCTATGGTCGGGTCTTGAGTCTTACTCAACTTCACACCTTGCAACACAGGCAAGAACTCCTTCTTTGACTATTCCATTTTGAACTACTTCAAAATCTTGTCAAGGTATGTACTCATTGAAAATCTTATCAAGCGTCTTGATCTATCTCAATAGATCTTGATGCTCAATATGTAAGTAGCTTTACTGAGGTCTTTATTTTAAAGAACTCCTTTCAAACACTCCTTTATGCTTTGCAGAATAATTCTACATTATTTCCGATCAACAATATGTCATTCACATATACTTATCAGAAATGCTGTAGTGCTCCCACTCACTTTCTTGTAAATACATGCTTCAATGTAAGTCTGTGCAAAACTATATGCTTTGATCAACTCATCAAAGCGTATATTCCAACTCCGAGATGCTTGCACCAGTCCATAGATGGATCGCTGGAGCATGCACATTTTGTTAGTACCTTTAGGATTGACAAAACCTTCTGGTTGAATCATATACAACTCTTCTTAAGAAAACCATTAAGGAATGCAGTTTTGACATCCATTTGCCAGATTTCATAAATTGTGGCAATTGCTAACATGATGCAGACAGACTTAAGCATCGCTACAGTTGAGAAAATCTCATTGTAGTCAACACCTTGAACTTGTCAAAAACCTTTTTGCGAGAAGTCAAGCTTTGTAGATAGTAACACTACTACCAACGTCCGTCTTCCTCTTGAAGATCCATTTATACAATATGGCTTGCCGATCATCGGGCAACTCCACCAAAGTCCACACTTTGTTCTCATACATGGATCCCATCTCAGATTTCATGGCCTTAAGCCATTTTGCGGAATCCGGGCTCATCATCACTTCCTCATAGTTTGTAGGTTCATCATGGTCTAGTAACATGACTTCCAGAATAGGATTACCGTACCACTCTGGTGCGGACCGTACTCTGGAAGACCTACGAGGTTCTGTAGTAACTTGATCTGAAGTTTCATGGTCATCATCATTAGCTTCCTCACTAATTGGTGTAGAAATCACTAGAACTGATTTTAGTGATGAACAATTTTCCAATTCGGGAGAAGGTACAGTTACCTCATCAAGTTCTACTTTTCTCCCACTCACTTCTTTCGAGAGAAACTCCTTCTCTAGAAAGGATCCATTTTTAGCAACGAATATCTTGCCTTCGGATCTGTGATAGAAGGTGTACCCAACAATTTCCTTTGGGTATTCTATGAAGACGCACTTCTTCAATTTGGGTTCGAGCTTATCAGGATGAAAGTTTTCACATAAGCATCGCAGCCCCAAACTTTAAGAAACGACAACTTGGGTTTCTTGCTAAACCACAGTTCATATGGTGTCGTCTCAACGGATTTAGATGGTGCCCTTTTAACGTGAATGCAGCTGTCTCTAATGCATAACCCAAAAACAATAGTGGTAAATCAGTAAGAGACATCATAGATCGCACTATATCCAATAAAGTGCGGGTACGATGTTTGGACACACCATAACGTTGTGGTGTTCTAGGTGGCGTGAGCTGTGAAACTATTCCACATTGTTTTAATTGAAGACCAAACTCGTAACTCAAATATTCGTCTCCGCGATCAGATCGCAGAAACTTTATTTTCTTGTTACGATGATTTTTCCACTTCACTCTGAAATTCTTTGAACCTTTCAACTATTTCAGACTTATGTTTCATCAAGTAGATATACCCATATCTGCTCAAATCATCTTGTGAAGGTCAGAAAATAATGATACTTGCCACGAGCCTTCATACTCATTTGTCTGCATACATCAGTATGTATTATTTCCAATAAGTCAGTAGCTCATTCCATTGTTCCGAAGAACGGAGTTTTAGTCATCTTGCCCAAAAGGCACGGTTCACAAGCATCAAAAGATTCATAACCAAGTGATTCTGAAAATCCATCTTTATGGAGTTTCTTCATGCGCTTTACACCGATATGACCCAAACGGCAGTGCCACAAATAAGTTGCACTATCATTATTAACTTTGCATCTTTTGGCCTCAATATTATGAATATGTGTATCACTACGATCGAGATCCAACAAACTATTTTCACTGGGTGTATGGCCATTGAAGGTTTTATTCATGTAAACAGAACAACAATTATTCTCTGATTTTAAATGAATAACCGTATTGCAATAAACATGATCAAATCATATTCATGCTCAACGCAAACGCCAAATAACATTTATTTAGGTTTAACACTAATCCCAAAA
The DNA here is from genome assembly GCF_018294505.1 of Triticum aestivum. Lineage (NCBI taxonomy): Eukaryota > Viridiplantae > Streptophyta > Magnoliopsida > Poales > Poaceae > Triticum > Triticum aestivum. The sequence goes on along the minus strand of NC_057801.1, from coordinate 807,616,772 downwards.
GTATAGGGAGTGTGCGATGATGATCATATCAATCTTGGAACTACTTCCAACACTCATCGTCACTTCCTGAGGGAGTCCTGGACTAGGGGGTGTCCGGACAGCCGGACTATCATCGTCCGCCGGACTCCAAGACTACGAAGATACAAGATTGAAGACTCCGTCCCGTGTCCGGATGTGACTTTCCTTGGCATGGAAGGCAAGCTTGGCGATACGGATATGTAGATCTCCTACCATTGTAACCGACTCTGTGTAATCCTAGCCCTCTCCGGTGTCTATATAAACCGGAGGACTTTAGTCTGTAGGACAGAACCTCCATTACGACAATCATACCATAGGCTAGCTTCTAGGGTTTAGCCTCCTTGATCTCGTGGTAGATCCACTCTTGTAATACACATCATCAATATTAATCAAGCAGGACGTAAGGTTTTACCTCCATCAAGAGGGCCTGAACCTGGGTAAAACATCGTGTCCCTTGTCTCCTGTTACCATCCGCCTAGACGCACAGTTCGGGACACCCTACCCGAGATCCGCCAGTTTTGACACCGACATTGGTGCTTTCATTGAGAGTTCCTCTGTGTCGTCACCGATAGGCTTGATGGCTCCTCCAATCAACAACAACGCCATCCAGGGTGAGACTTTTCTCCCCGGACAGATCTTCGTATTCGGCGGCTTCGCACTGCGGGCTAATTCACTTGGCCATCTGGAGCAGATCGAAAGCTACGCCCTGGCCGTCAGGTCAGGTTCGGAAGCCTAAACTTCACGGCCGACATCCGCGGGGACTTGATCTTCGACGGACTCGAGCCACAGCCGAGCGTGCCGTACTGCCACGATGGGCATGATTTAGCTCTGCAGCCGGACAGTGCCTTGGTGGCCGCACACGAATCCGCTCCGGCCCTCAGTCCGGAGCCGGTCGCCCAGATCGAGCACCGGTGGCTGGATACCGCCTCGGGGGCTGCAACTTCCGCGGCGATGGAGCCGAACACTGACCTTGTCCCCTATAAAGCTCGTGACTCCGAGGTGCCGGACTCCGAACCTCCTGCGCCCCTGCCAATCGAATCCGATTGGGCGCCGATCATGGAGTTCACCGCTGCGGACATCTTTCAGCACTCGCCCTTTGGCGACATCCTAAATTCGCTAAAGCATCTCTCGCTATCCGAAGAGCCCTGGCGGGATTATGGCTAGGATGGTTGGGATGCAGACGACGAAGAAATTCAAAGCCCACCCACCTCCCACTTTGTAGCCACTGTCGACGATCTAACCGACATGCTAGACTATGACTCCGAAGACATCGACGGTATGGACGACGATGCCGGAGATGAACAAGAACCAGCGCCTACAGGGCACTGGAAGACCACCTCGTCATATGACATATACATGGTGGAGACCCGAAAAGATGGGGACGGCGAAGAAGCAGCAGAGGCAGATTCCTTAAAGAAACAGCCCAAGCGCTGACATCAGTGGCGCCGCTCTAAATCCTGCCACAGCAAGAATGTAGATTCCGGCACATGAGATAATAACACCCCAGACAATGCCAAAGACAATCCCCTCCAGCAAGATTCAGCGCAGGAGGATGTAGAAGCAAGCCCTCGCGAGAGAGCGGAAGATGAAGAGGTCGAGGATGATAATTACATGCCTCCCTCCGGAGACGAGGCAAGCCTCGACGACGATGAATTCGTCATGCCCGAGGATCCCGTCGAACAAGAGCGTTTCAAACGCAGGCTAATGGCCACGGCAAATAGCCTAAAGAAAAAGCAGCAGCAGCTTCGAGCTGATCAAGACCTGTTGGCCAATCGATGGACCGAGGTCCTCGCGGCCGAAGAGTACGAACTCGAACGCCCCTCCAAAAGCTACCCAAAACGCAAGTTGCTCCCCCGATTAGAGGAGGAAGCATACATACCTTCATCACCAGCGCACAATACGGCCGACCGACCACCCCGTCGTCGCGACAAAGAGGCATCCAGGCCCTCCACCAAGACCATACCCCGGCATCGCTCCAAAAGTACGAAGCCAAGAGGGAATGCGCCGGACTTGCGAGATATATTGGAAGACAAAGCAAGGCAATCCAGATCCATCTACGGATCACGTGGGCGCCCCACGACCCACGACGAATACCGTCGCGCCGGATACAACAACTCCGGCCGGGCCGAACACAGCAGACAACGCTCACTCGAGCTACGTCGTGATATTTCTCAATATAGAGGCGCCGCACACCCGCTATGCTTCACTGACGAAGTAATGGATCATCAAATCCCTGAAAGGTTTAAACCCGTAAGCAATGAATCCTACGATGGCACAACAGACCCCGCGGTTTGGATCGAAGATTATCTCCTTCACATCCATATGGCCCGCGACGATGATCTCCACGCCATCAAATACCTCCCGCTCAAGCTTAAAGGACCAGCTCGGCATTAGCTCAACAGCCTGCCCGCAGAGTCAATTGGGTGTTGGGAGGACCTGGAAGCCGCATTCCTCGACAACTTCCAGGGCACATATGTGCGGCCACCAGACGCCGATGACCTAAGCCACATAATTCAGCAGCCAGACAAATCGGCCAGACAGTTCTGGACACGGTTCTTAACAAAGAAAAATCAAATCGTCGACTGTCCGGATGTAGAGGCCCTCGCAGCCTTCAAATATAACATCCGCGACGAGTGGCTAGCCCGGCACCTAGGACAGGAAAAGCCGAAATCCATGGCAGCCCTCACATCATTAATGACCCGCTTCTGTGCGGGAGAGGGTAGCTGGCTAGCTCGCAGCAACAACCTCAGCAAACATGCTGGTAGTCCGGACACTAAGTACCACAATGGCAGGTCGCGTCGAAGCAAAAATAAATGCCGCGTTAACGGTGACGACAAGGAGGATACGGCAGTCAATGCCGGATTCCGAGGCTCTAAACCCAGTCAGCGGAAGAAGCCATTCAAAAGAACCACTCCGGGTCCGTCCAATTTGGACCGAATAGTCGACTGCTCATGCCAGATACATGGCACCCCCGAAAAGCTAGCCAATCACACCAACAGAGATTGTTGGGTATTCAAGCAGGCAGGCAAGTTAATTGCCGAAAACAATGACAAGGGGTTGCACAGTGACGACGAGGAAGAGACCCGGCCGCCGAACAGTAGAGGACAGAAGGGTTTTCCCCCGCAAGTGCGGACGGTGAACATGATATACGCAACCCATATACCTAAGAGGGAGCGGAAGCGTGCACTAAGGGACGTATATGCGATGGAGCCAGTCGCCCCGAAGTTCAATCCATGGTCCTCTTGCCAGATCACTTTCGATCGAAGAGACCATCCGACCAGTATCCGCCACGGCGGATTCTCCGCATTGGTTTTAGACCCAATCGTCGATGGATTTCACCTCACAAGAGTCCTGATGGACGGCGGCAGTAGCCTGAACCTGCTTTATCAGGATACAGTGCGCAAGATGGGCATAGACCCCTCAAGGATTAAGCCTACAAAGACGACCTTCAAAGGCGTCATACCAGTTGTTGAGGCCAATTGTACAGGCTCAGTCACACTGGAAGTGTGCTTCAGATCCCCGGATAATTTCCGGAGCGAGGAGTTAATCTTCGACATAGTCCCGTTCCGCAGCGGCTATCACGCTTTGCTCGGACGAACCGCGTTCGCAAAGTTCAACGCGGTGATGCATTACGCATACCTCAAGCTCAAGATGCCAGGCCCTCGTGGAGTCATCACGGTCAACGGAAATACGGAACGCTCCCTCCGAACGGAGGAACACACAGCGGCTCTCGCGGCAGAAGTACAGAGCAGCCTTTCAAGGCAATTTTTGAGTCTGGCCGTTAAACGGCCGGATACGACCAAACGCGCCCGAAGCAACATCAACCAAGACCACCTGGAACGATCTGAGCACGCGTAGCAATGCGGCCCCAACCCTAGCCCTTGCATAATTGCAAGACCAACCCTCCGTGTACATCATTACGCTCTGGAGATACCACGGGCCTAGGGGGAGGGGCACGACCACAACAGACCCAGAGTGCGGCTCGACCACACCAGGGGCTCACAAGTGTGTCACTCTTTTTTATTTTTATTTTCCTTATTTGTATACACAGGACTCCGTTCACCAGAGGCCCTGTTGGGCCGTGAACCCGCCGAACTCATGATGCAACAGCCAGGGAAGAAAGAAGGCTGCGATGAACACTTAGGTGGTCTCCATTACGAGCATTAAATTTGATTATATACACCAGTCCGCAGCCCACCCCTGGAGGGGGACATGTTTAATTAGTCCAATCCCTTGCTTACCGCACTCTTTGTATCATTCCGCACTCATAGCAGAATTCCTTGAATAAATAATGCAGCATTTTTTGCCTATTATTGCATTACTTTACACATATGTTCATTAATGACATCTTGCACCCGTATATTTTGGTACGGCCGAATACACCAGGGGCTTATGTTCCCCGCATTACGGTGTGATAAGTCCGAACACTTTCACAAGTGCGGCACCTCGAACTTATAGCATTATATGAATCGGCTCCGAATCATGTCTTGGGTCAATAGTTGGGTTTGCCCGGCTCCCACGTTTTGGTACCTTATGTTCTGTTCTGTCGGCTAAGGTGGCACTGGGAGAACCACTGCGATTGCGCCCCGGTTGAGCTGGGCGAGCGCCTCAGTGGAGAAAGCTAAAACTAACTGTCATGATAAGGCGAGAGACTGGTCGCTGTTCGAGAGGTCTTTTCGAGTCCTTAAAGACTTATGCCGCGTCAAGCGAAGAACCGGATAATGTCCGGCCAAGGCGTGGATAGCACCCCGAACTCGGTCTTCCGAATACTAGGGGCTTCGCCGAAATTTAAAATTATAGAATTCTATGGCTAAGTGAGAGTGTTCAAGCATTATAAGTCCAGTTGCCTTGTTCATTGTGTTGAGCGCCTCCCTAGATGGACCCAAGAATGGGAACAAGAGTGCTCAAGTTTATCCCGAACACCCCAGCACTCGTGGCTTGGGGGCTGAAGCCGACGACTTGCCATCTCTCAGATTTTATAAATGGCCGCACAGAAGGTAATATTTTAAATCAAACAAGCGTTGCTTAGCGCCTATGAACAAAGTTTTCAGCGCACAGGATAATACATAGCGAGTCTACTCAATAATTACATCTCTGGGGCACTCATCTGCAATCTTGCGGGCACCCTTCAGGCCAGTCTTTTAGTACATCTCGGGCGTACGATACTCCTTGCCCGCTGGCGGCGCGTCAGTGATGAGCTTCTCCGCATCCAGCTTGCCCCAATGCACCTTTGCACGGGCAAGGGCCCGCCGAGCACCTTCAATACAGGCGGAGCGCTTGACGACCTCCACCCAGGGGCACGCATCCACCAGCCGCCGCACGAGGCCGAAGTAGCTCCTAGGCATGGCCTCTCCAGGCCACAGCCGGACTACGAGGCCCTTCATGGCCTCCTCAGCTACCTTGTGGAGCTCGACCAGCTGCTTCAGCTGGTCGCTAGGGGGCACCGGATGGCCGGCCTCAGCGTACTGAGACCAGAAGACCTTCTCCGTTGAGCTCCCCTCCTCGCCACGGTAGAATGCGGCGGCATCGGATACACTGCGAGGCAGATCTGCAAACACCCCTGGAGAGCTCCGAATTCGGGTAAGTGTCAGGTAGTTTACGTTAACATGCTTGCTTTGCATGAAAAATGCCTTACTCGCCGCTATTTTCTTCATATCCTCAACCTCCTGAAGGGCCTTACGGGCCTCGGCCTTGGCGGACTTGGCACTTTCGAGAGCTGAGGCGAGCTCGGACTCTCGTGTCTTTGACTCACGCTCCAAACTCTCATGCTTCTCCATGAGAGCCTGAAGCTCTTGCCGCACCTCCGCCACCCGCGCCTCCTGCTTTTCTCGCTCTGCCCGTTCCGCGGCCGCATTGCGTTCGGCCACGGACACAACCTCCTTCAGGGCTGCCACCTCGTTCGTGGCCCCTGCAGTGCCCATGTTATCCTTGTTATTTTTTGCAACCTAAATCCTTTTCTGTAAGGTAACTATTCAAAGTGGTGTTACTCACCTTCTTTGTCCTCGAGCTGCTTCTTGGCACGGCCGAGCGCTTGCTCGGACCGCTCGAGATCCTGCTTTAATGCACCGACCACCGCAGTCAGTGCGGCAGAGGTCAGCAGCGCAGCCTGCAAACCCATATTGACATAATTTTTAGCAACCCTGCGTATATCTTCTTTAGATCCTCAGTCCGGCTTTTCTTTCCAAACACCGAACCGAGCATCTGGGGCTACTGTTTATGCGGTATTACATTACATAATTTTAACTTCTTACCTCAAAGCCTGTTAGAAGGCTGCTGCAGGCTTCGGTCAGCCCGCTCTTGGCGAGCTGAACCTTCTGAATCACCGCACTCATGATAGTGCGGTGTTCTTCCTCGATGGAAGCACCTTTGAGCGCCTCCAGCAAGTTTTCCGGCGCCTCCGGTTGGACGGGGGCCGCCGGTGTCACGGTCTTGCCCTTCTTGCGAAGGGGCCGCCTGCCGGACTCTGGAACCACTGCAGGTTCCGGCGTAGAGTCCGGCGCAATGTCCGGCAGGCTGCCTTGCGGCGCCTCCGGAGCCTCCTCCTGATGGGTCCCTTCCCGGGATCCCACCTCGGCGTCCTCAGCGGCGCGAGGGGTGGAGGCAGTCGGAATGGAATCCACATCCGACGCAGCCAACGACCCGCTCGACGAAGCAGGGAGTTCATCGTCGGCCGGACTGCAGGCAGTATGCGGCATTAGAAGGACACTATGTGACACAAAAGAAATTGCAGATTATTCAGGGATCCGGATGCTTACGATCTCTCCTGAGGCCTGGCCCTTGAGGGCCACTCTTCATCGCCAACGTTGGTGTTGGCAGAGCTGTCCGGGGGAATAGTTCTTCCCCTCTTGGACCCTTCGGCCTCCCCTATTGGGGAGGCCTTCCTCTTTCTCTCTCCCTCCTCTGGGAGAGAGTCTTCTTCCTCCTCCTCATCTTCGGGGGAGGAATCCGCCTCGGAGTCGTCGGACACCTGAAAATGGGAACTCTTTCGAGTACCCGTGGCCACCTTCTTGGCCTTCTTCTCCGGCACCACGTGCGGTGCCGGAACCAGCAGCCCCGCTAGACGGGCGTCCACTGGGTCTTATGGCATGGGAGCCGGGCAGATAAGCTGCTCGGCCTTCTTCATCCACTCCTGTCAAAGGAAAAGGGAGATTGAAACCCGCTTAGGGTCGAACTATTAACAACAAGTGTCCCTTAAAGGGGTAGAATCACTTACCTCGTCAGCTGGACGCTGCGAGTGAAATCCGCGATCTTCCGTCGCGGATGCGGGGTCTTCGGCGCCCTTAAACAGCACCCTCCAGGCACCTTCGTACGTCGTGTCGAAGAGCCCGCTCAACGCTGGGTGCTGTTCCGGATCGAACTCCCACAGATTGAATGCCCGTTCTTGGCATGGGAGAATCCGGCGGACGAGCATGACTTGGACCACGTTAACCAGCCTGAGCTTCTTGTTCACCAGCTTCTGGATACAGGCTTGGAGTCCCGTCAGCTCCTTCGAATTACCCCACAGCAAGCCCTTCTCTTTCCAGGAGGTGAGCTGCGTAGGGATACCAGATCTGAACTCGGGGGCCGCCGCCCACGTAGGGTCGCGTGGCTCTGTGATGTAGAACCACCCCGACTGCCACCCCTTGACGGATTCCACGAAGGCCCCTTCGAACCAAAGGACGTTGGGCATCTTGCCCAACATGGCACCTCCGCACTCCGCTTGAGTGCCCTTCACTACCTTCGGCTTGACATTGAAGGTCTTGAGCCACAAGCCTAAGTGGGGCTGGATGCAGAGGTAGGCCTCGCACACGACGATAAACGCCGAGATGTTGAGGATGAAGTTCGGCGCCAGATCATGGAAATCCAGGCCGTAGTAGAACATGAGCCCCCGGACAAAGGGGTGAAGTGGAAAGCCCAGTCCGCGGAGGAAGTGGGGAAGGAAAACGACCCTCTCATGGGGCCTGGGGGTGGGGATGAGCTGCCCCTCGTCGGGCAGCCGGTGCGCGATGTCACCGGAAAGGTATCCGGCACTGCGCAGCTTTGTGATGTGCTCCTCCTTAACGGTGGAGGCCAACCACTTGCCTCCCGCTCCGGACATGGTCGGAGAAGGTTGAGACAAGATGCGCGAACTTGGGAGCTGGAGCTCAAGTGCGCGGAGATGGAAAAGCAAAGGAGGAAGAGGGCGTAGGTGAAAAGGTGAATCCTTATACCTTATATATAGGCGGACGAAGACTATGCGTCCCCGCTAGCCTGGTAAAACTCGCTTATCTCCCAAGTGCCACCATCAATGGCGCGGTTGGGTTACCCACGTCCGTATTGATGAGAATCCCGGAATAAGGGGAACACGATCTCTGCTTCAACAAGACGTGCCAAGGAAACAGCTTCGCTAAACGCGCTGAGGCGGTATAATAAAAAAACGATTCAAGTAAAGGCTTGGTAGTGGTGTGACATCATGCCGCAAAATACGTCAGCAAATTGAACTTGTGTATATATTATTCTTTCTACGGTGGAACGTGGAATTTATTTTGCAGAGCCGAACACTATCCTGGTGTTCACAATCTTCTCTGGATTATTCAAAGCAGGAACCCGCCTTGCAATGCCGAACATTGTGCGCGCCGGACTCATCGTCATTGAAGCCACGTTCAGGGGCTACTAAGGGAGTCCTGTACTAGGGGGTGTCCGAACAGCCGGACTATCATCGTCCGCCGGACTCCAAGACTATGAAGATACAAGATTGAAGACTCCGTCCCGTGTCCGGATGGGACTTTCCTTGGCGTGGAAGGCAAGCTTGGCGATACGGATATGTAGATATCCTACCATTGTAACCGACTCTGTGTAACCCTAGCCCTCTCCGGTGTCTATATAAACCGGACGGCTTTAGTCCGTAGGACAGAACCTCCATTACGACAATCATACCATAGGCTAGCTTCTAGGGTTTAGCCTCCTTGATCTCGTGGTAGATCCACTCTCGTAATACACATCATCAATATTAATCAAGCAGGACGTAGGGTTTTACCTCCATCAAGAGGGCCCGAACCTAGGTAAAACATCATGTCCCTTGTCTCCTGTTACCATCCGCCTAGACGCATAGTTCGGGACCCCCTACCCGAGATCCGCCGGTTTTGACACCGACACTTCCCCTTCAACTAGTCTCTGTTTATTCTGTAACTCCTGTTTCGAGTTACTAATCTTATCAACCGAACAAGTATCAAATACTCAGGGGCTACTATAAACACTGGTAAAGCACACATCAATAACCTGTATATCAAATATACCCTTGTTCACTTTGCCATCCTTCTTATCCACCAAATATTCAGGGCATTTCCGCTTCTAGTGACCATTTCCTTTGCAGTGTAAGCACTCAGTTTCAGGCTTTGGTCCAGCTTTTGTCTTCTTCACGGGAGTGACAACTTGTTTGCCATTCTACTTGAAGTTTCCCTTTCTTTCCCTTTGCCCTTATCTTTAAACTAGTGGTCTTGTCAATCATCAACACTTGATGATCTTTCTTGATTTCTACCTTCGTTGATCACGAAGAGCTCGGGAATCGTTTTCGTCATCCCTTGCATACTATAGTTCATCTCGAAGTTCTAGTAACTTAGTGATGGTGACTAGAGAATTCTGTCAATCACTATCTTATCTGGAAGATTAACTCCCACTTGATTCAAGCGATTGAAGTACCCAGACAATCTAAGCACATGCTCACTAGTTGAGCGATTCTCCTCCATCTTTTAGCTATAGTACTTGTTGGAGACTTCATATCTCTCAACTCGGGTATTTGCTTGAAATATTAACTTCAATTCCTGGAACATCTTATATGGTCCATGACATTCAAAACATCTTTGAAGTCCCGATTCTAAGCCGTTAAGCATGGTGCACTAAACTATCAAGTAGTCATCATATTGAGCTAGCCAAACGTTCATAACGTCTGCATCTGCTCCTGCAATAGGTTTGTCACCTAGCGGTGCATTAAGGACATAATACTTCTATGCAGCAATGAGGATAAACCTCAGATCACGGATCCAGTCCGCATCATTGCTACGAACATCTTCCAATACATTTTTCTCTAGGAACATATCAAAATAAATATATGAAAGCAACAACGCAAGCTATTGATCTTACAACATAATTTGCAAAGTACTACCAGGACTAAGTTCATGATAAATTTAAGTTCAATTAATCATATTACTTAAGAACTCCCACTTAGACAGACATCTCTCTAGTCATCTAAGTGATCACGTGATCCAAATCAACTAAACCATAACCGATCATCACGTGAGATCGAGTAGTTTTCAATGGTGAACATCTCTATGTTGATCATATCTACTATATGATTCACGCTCGACCTTTCGGTCTCCGTGCTCCGAGGCCATATCTGCATATGCTAGGCTCGTCAAGTTTAACCTGAGTATTCCGCGTGTGCAAAACTGGCTTGCACCCGTTGTAGATGGACGTAGAGCTTATCACACCCGATCATCACGTGGTGTCTGGGCACGACGAACTTTGGCAATGGTGCATACTCAGGGAGAACACTTCTTGATAATTAGTGAGAGATCATCTTAAAATGCTACCGTCAATCAAAGCAAGAATAAGATGTATAATAGATAAACATCATATGCAATCAAAATATATGACATGATATGGCCATGATCATCTTGCGCCTTTGATTTCCATCTCCAAAGTACTGTCATGATCTCTATCGTCACCGGCACGACACCATGATCTTCATCATCTTGATCTATATCAATGTGTCATCACATGGTTGTCTCACCAACTATTGCTCTTGCAACTATTGCTATCATATAGCGATAAAGTAAAGCAATTATTTGGCACTTGCATCTTATGCAACAAAGAGACATCCATAGGGCTTCTGCCAGTTGCCGATAACTTCAACAAAACATGATCATCTCATACAACAACTTATATCTTATCACGTCTTGACCATATCACATCACAACATGCCCTGCAAAAACAAGTTAGACGTCCTCTACTTTGTTGTTGCAAATTTTACGTGGCTGCTACGGGCTGAGAAAGAACCGTTCTTACCTACGCATCAAAACCACAACGATAGTTCGTCAAGTTAGTGCTGTTTTAACCTTCGCAAGGATCGGGCGTAGCCACACTCGGTTCAACTAAAGTTGGAGAAACTGACACCCGCTAGCCACCTGTGTGCAAAGCACGATGGTAGAACCAGTCTCGCGTAAGCATACGCGTAATGTCGGTCCGGGCCGCTTCATCCAACAATACTGCCAAACCAAAGTATGACATGCTGGTAAGCAGTATGACTTATATCGCCCACAACTCACTTGTGTTCTACTCGTGCATATAGCATCAATGCATAAAACCTAGGCTCTGATACCACTGTTGGGGAACATAGTAATTTCAAAAAAAAATTCCTACGCACACGCAAGATCATGGTGATGCATAGCAACGAGAGGGAGAGTGTTGTCCACGTACCCTCGTAGACCGTAAGCGGAAGCGTTATGACAACGCGGTTGATGTAGTCGTACGTCTTCACGATCCGATCGATCCAAGCATCGAACGTACGGCACCTCCGTGTTCTGCACACGTTCAGCTCGATGACGATCCCCGGACTCCGATCCAGGAGGGTGTCGGGGATGAGTTCCGTCAGCACGACGGCGTGGTGACGATGATGATGTTCTACCATCACAAGGCTTCGCCTAAGCACCGCTACAATATGACCGAGGTGTAATATCGTGGAGGGGGCACCACACACGGCTAAGGAACGACCACGAAGATCAACTTGTGTGTCATGGGGTGCCCCCTGCCCCCGTATATAAAGGAGCAAGGGGGAGGGGGCCGGCCAAGGGGAGGAGGCGCGCCCAAGGGGGAGAATCCTACTCCAAGTAGGATTCCCCCCTCTTTCCTAGTCCAAGTAGGAGAGGGGAAGGAAGGGAAGGAGAAGGAGAAGGAAGGAGAGGGAGGAAGAGTAGGAAAGGGGGGCCGGCCCCCTAGTCCAATTCGGTTTGGGCTAGGGGGGCCGGGCGCTCTGTCTCCTCTCTTCCACCACTTGGCCCATGAGGCCCATTGCTTCTTCCTCGTATTCCCGTAACTCCCCGGTACCCCCGAAAATACCCGAATCACTCGGAACCCTTCTGATTTCCGAATATAGTCGTCCAATATATCGATCTTTATGTCTCGACCATTTTGAGACTCCTCGTCATGTCTCCGATCTCATCTGGGACTCCGAACTCCTTCGGTGCATCAAAACTCATAAACTCGTAATATAACTGTCATCGAAACCTTAAGCGTGCGGACCCTACGGGTTCGAGAACAATGTAGACATGACCGAGACACGTTTCCGGTCAATAACCAATAGCAGATCCTGGATGCTCATATTGGCTCCTGCATATTCTACGAAGCTCTTTATCGGTCAAACCGCATAACAACATACGCTGTTCCCTTTGTCATCGGTATGTTACTTGCCCGAGATTCGATCGTCGGTATCTCAATACCTAGTTCAATCTCGTTACCGTCAAGTCTCTTTACTCGTTCCGTAATACATCATCCCGTAACTAACTCATTAGTTACAATGCTTGCAAGGCTTAAGTGATGTGTATTACCGAGAGGGCCAAGAGATACCTCTCCGACAATCGGAGTGACAAAACCTAATCTCGAAATACGCCAACCCAACATGTACCTTTGGAGACACCTGTAGTACTCCTTTATAATCACCCAGTTACGTTGTGACGTTTGGTAGCACCCAAAGTGTTCCTCCGGTAAACGGGAGTTGCATAATCTCATAGTTACAGGAACATGTATAAGTCATGAAGAAAGCAATAGCAACATACTAAATGATCAAGTGCTAAGCTAACGGAATGGGTCAAGTCAATCACATCATTCTCCTAATGATGTGATCCCGTTAATCAAATGACAACTCATGTCTATGGTTAGGAAACTTAACCATCTTTGATTAACGAGCTAGTCAAGTAGAGGCATACTAGTGACACTATGTTTGTCTATGTATTCACACATGTATTATGTTTCCGGTTAATACAATTCTAGCATGAATAATAAACATTTATCATGAAATAAGGAAATAAATAATAACTTTATTATTTCCTCTAGGGCATATTTCCTTCAGGTAATGCGGAGGAAGGCCTCGCACACGACGATAAACGCCGAGATGTTGAGGATGAAATTGGGGGCCAGATCATGGAAGTCCAGCCCGTAGTAGAATATGAGCCCGCGGACAAATGGGTGGAGGGGGAATCCCAGTCCACGGACAAAGTGAGAGAGAATCCCTACCCTCTCCTGAGGCTTCGGGGTAGGGATGATCTGCCCTTCGGTAGGGAGCCGGTGCGCGATGTCTGCGGCCAGGTATCCGGCATCCCGAAGCTTCGTGATGTCCTCATCCTTAACAGAGGAGGCCATCCACTTGCCTCCTGCTCCGGACATACTTGGAATGACTTTGCGGAGAAGGAGAAAGCTTGGGCGCTAGAGCTCGAGCGAGGGAGAATGGATGAGCAGAGGAAGACGAAGGCGTGGGTGAAAAAAGGTGAATCCTTATCTCTTTATAAAGGCGGTAGAAACCATGCACCTCCCCACTTGCCCGATAAACTCGCTTATTCCCCAAGCGTCGCGTTGATGGCGCGGTTGGGTTACCCACACCCGTATTGATGAGAATCCCGTGATAAGGGGACACGATCTCTTCTTCGACAAGACGTGCCAAGGAAACCGCCTTGGAATATGTGCAGTAGTTGGTTGAGAAAAACAGTTCGAATAATGACCGGGCCGTGGCGTGATGTCACGATGTGAAAAGTTGTCAGCAGATTAGATTTGTGGAATATTCTACTCTCTACGATGGTATGTGCCATTTGTTTTGTAGAGCCGGACACGATCCTCAGGTTCAAGATCTTCTATGGAGTATTCGGAGAAGGAACCCGCCTGGCAATGCCGAAGACAATCCGCGCACCGGACTGATCGTCATTGAAGCCTGGTTCATGGGCTACTGAGGGAGTCCTGGATTAGGGGGTCCTCGGACAGCCGGACTATATACTTTGGCCAGACTATTGGACTACGAAGATACAAGATTGAAGACTTCGTCTCGTGTCCGGGTGGGTCACTCCTTTGCGTGGAAGGCAAGCTTGGTAATTCGGATATGTAGATCCCCTTCTCTGTAACCGACTCTGTGTAACCCTAGCCCCCTCCGGTGTCTATATAAACCGGAGGGTTTAGTCCATAGGACAACAACAATCATAATCATAGGCTAGCTTCTAGGGTTTAGCCTCTATGATCTCGTGGTAGATCAACTCTTGTAATACTCATATCATCAAGATCAATCAAGCAGTAAGTAGGGTATTACCTCCATCGAGTGGGCCCAAACCTGGGTAAACCTTGTGTCCCCCACCTCATGTTACCATTAACCTTAGACGGACAGTTCGGGACCCCCTACCCAAGATCCACCGGTTTTGACACCGACAACGGGGGACACAATGTTTACCCAGGTTCAGGCCCTCTCGATGGAGGTAATAGCCTACTTCCTGCTTGATTAATCTTGATGATATGAGTATTACAGGAGTTGATCTACCACGAGATCATAGAGGCTAAACCCTAGAAGCTAGCCTATGATTATGATTGTTGTTGTCCTACAGACTAAACCCTTCGGTTTATATAGACACCGGAGGGGGCTAGGGTTACACAGAGTCAGTTATAGAGAAGGAGATCTACATATCCGAATTGCCGAGCTTGCCTTCCAAGCAAAGGAGAGTCCCACCCGGACACGGGACGAAGTCTTCAATCATGTATCTTCATAGTCCAACAATCTGGCATAGGTACATAGTCCAGCTGTCCGAGGACCCCCTAATCCAGGACTCCCTCAGTGACAAGCAGCAAGGATCCCGGCGACATCGTTGTGCAGGAGCTGACCTTCTTCACAGTTCCACCCAATCTGCTGGCCAGGGCTAAGCTGGTGTCCCTCCACATTTAGATTGACAAGCTCACGTCCTAAATGTTTCTACAGTGCCTTCTATTTATCTTAGTAATATGCTAATATAGGGATTAGCTCAGTCTACTTTAGCTTAAGAAATGGTGGGTTGTGGTGGCGATGCAACAATTACTTCGACATCAGATCAGTAATTTCCAACAGTCGAACGGATATTTTGTGTCTGTTGGATATAAAGTTCCTTTGGGTAAGAAGTACTACTTGTCATCAAAATGGATAAAAGGAGATGTATGTAGATGTATTTTAGTTCTAGATACGTCCCTTTTTATCCATTTTGATGACAAGTATATGCTTGTTTGTTCACGAAGTGTTTCATACTTGTGCGAGTTGATGCGACACAACAAAGTAGTACTACTACTAGTAGTACTCCCTCTGACCCTAATTTCTCTGCGCATAAGTCGAGGCGCAGATACCAAGCAGGGCCTGGTTGTGTTGGACAACTCACCGGACTGCGGACCAGGTAGACGAAGCTCGTGTAGTGTTGGTGCCGTGTGCGGCCCGCACATTAACCAAAACCTCGCGCCTATAGCTTAGCCTCCGTGTTTTAAACTTCTCAATCTCAAGGCCAAGGAGCAATGTGAATCCTATGATAGATCCAATCGGATGGTTGAGAACACTACAATTCGTTGCTACAGATGTGTGTATGAGAGAGGACGAGTGCATGTGTGCACCTCTTCTCTTCCTGTATAACATACTAAACTCGGAGTACAAGTGTATGTGGGTGGCATCGACCTAGGCATCTAGAGATGGTGCGTGTGAGAAGTCCCGAGAGATAGGTTTAATGTGTCTGAAAAAAGACTAGTCTATAGCTCACCACATGGCTATTCCTGTCGAACGCCCCAATAACTGTAAGATATTGATAACCCGCAAGTATACAGGATAGTTGTAGCCTCTTTCGTTAAGAAAGAGTGTCGAACCCACCGAGGAGCTAAAGGTAGAACAAATACTCTCTCAAGTCCTATCGGCCACTGATACGACTCTACGCACACTTGACGTTCGCTTTACCTAGAACAAGTATGAAACTAGAGGTACTTTGTAGGTGTGATAGGATAGGTTTGCAAGGTAATAAAGAACACGTAAATAAAAAAGAGGGGCTGTTTAGATAAAGATGCAATAAAGTAAATATAGCGAGTGTGGAAAAGTGGTGGTAGGAGTTGTGAAATTGTCCCTAGGCACTTGACTATGTTACTAGACCGGTAATCACTATTGCAATTCTATTTGACGGAGAGGCATAACCTAACATACTTTCTCTACTTAGATCATATGCACTTACGATTGGAACTCTAGCAAGCATCCGCAAATACTAAAGATTCATTAAGGTAAAACCCAACCATAGCACTAAAGTATCAAGTCCCCTTTATCCCATACGCAACAATCCCCTTACTTGGGTTTGTGTTTCAGTCACTCACGCAACCCACTATAAGCGAATCATGAACGCATTGCAACACCCTACAGTGGGGATCCCTCACGCTTGCGCGACACGGAGGGCACCATAGGACAACACCAATAATAAGACATGCAACTCAAACCAATCATAGCAATTCATCAATCACCGATAGGACAACGAAAATCTACTCAGACATCATAGGATGGCAACACATCATTGGTAAATAATATGAAGCATAAAGCACCATGTTCAAGTAGAGGGTACAGCGGGTTGCGGGAGAGTGGACCGCTGGATATAGATGGGGGAAGGTTATGGAGAGGTTAGTGAAGATGATGGAGGAGTTGGTGAAGATCGCGGTGATGATGATGGCCATCGGCAGCGCTCCGGCGCCACCGGAAGCAAGGGGGAGAGAGCCCCCCTTCTTCTTCTTCTTCCTTGACCTCCTCACTGGATGGGAGAAGGGTTTCCCCTCTGGTCCTTGGCTCCCATGGCTTGGGAGGGGCGAGAGCCCCCCGAGATTGGATCTATCTCTTTGTTTCTGCGTTCTCAGATTCTGCCCCTTCACCGTTTCTTTTATATCCGGAGATCCGTAACTCCGATTGGGGTGAATCTTTTGCCCAGATCTTTCTCATAAAATTAGCTTTCTTGCGGCTAATGAAGAGCGTCAACGCCTTACGGGGGGGGGGCAGGAGAGTCCAGGGCGCGCCTGCCTCCCTAGGGCGTGCACCCCTATCTCATGGCCCCCTCGGGCATCGTCTCGTGTTGGTTTTACTTCCCAAAAATCATAAATATTCCAAAAAAATCTCCGTCCGTTTTTATCCCGTTTGGACTCCGTTTGATATGGGGTTTCTGCGAAACATAAAACATGCAACAGACAGGAACTGGCACTGGGCACTGGATCAATATGTTAGTCCCAAAAATAGTATAAAAAGTTGCCAAAAGTATATGAAAGTTGTAGAATATTGGCATGGAACAATCAAAAATTATAGATACGACGGAGACGTATCAGCATCCCCAAGCTTAATTCCTGCTCGTCCTCGAGTAGGTAAATGATAAAAAAGATAATTTTTGATGTGGAATGCTACCTAGCATAATCTTGATCATATGTCTAATCATGGCATGAATATTAAGATACGAGTGATTCAAAGCAATAGTCTATCATTTGACATAAAAAAGAATAATACTTCGAGCGTACCAACAAAGCAATCATGTCTTTTCAAAACAACATGGCCAAAGAAAGTTATCCCTACAAAATCATATAGTTTGAGTGTTGCTCTATCTTCATCACACAAAGTATTTAATCATGCACAACCCCGATGACAAGCCAAGCAATTGTTTCATACTTTAATAATCTCAAACTTTTTCAACTTTCATGCAATACATGAGCGTGAGCCATAGACATAGCACTATAGGTGGAATAGAATATGATGGTGGGGGTTATGTGGAGAAGACAAAAGGAGAAAGTCTCACATCGACTAGGCGTATCAACGGGCTATGGAGATGCCCATCAATAGATATCAATGTGAGTGAGTAGGGATTGCCATGCAACGGATGCACTAGAGTTATAAGTGTATGAAAGCTCAAACTGAAAACTAAGTGGGTGTGCATCCAACTTGCTTGCTCATGAAGACCTCGGGCGTTTGAGGAAGCCCATCATCAGAATATACAAGCCAAGTTCTATAGTGAAAATTCCCACTAGTATACGAAAGTGAAAGCATAGGAGACTCTCTCTATGAAGAACATGGTGCTACTTTGAAGCACAAGTGTGGTAACAGGATAGTAGCATTGCCACTTATCTCTTTTTCTCTCATTTTTTCTTTTTTTTTCTTTTTTCTCCTTTTTTTGGTGGGCTTCTTTGGCCTCTTTTTTATTTGGGCTTCTTTGGCCTCTTTTATTTTTCATAAAGTCCTGAGTCTCATCCCGATGTGGGGGAACCATAGTCTCCATCATCCTTTCCTCACTGGGGCAATGCTCTAATAATGATGATCATCACACTTTTATTTACCTGCAACTCAATATCTAGAACAAAGATATGACTCTATATGAATGCTTCCGGCGGTGTACCGGGATGTGCAATGATCTAGCGTAGCAATGACATCAAAAAACAAACAAGCCATGAAAACATCATGCTAGCTATCTTACGATCATGCAAAGCAATATGACAATGAATGCTCAAATCATGTATATGATGATGATGAAAGTTGCATGGCAATATATCTCGGAATGGCTATGGAAATGCCATGATAGGTAGGTATGGTGGCTGTTTTGAGGAAGATATAAGGAGGCTTATGTGTGACAGAGCGTATCATATCACGGGGTTTGGATGTACCGGCGAAGTTTGCACCAACTCTCAAGGTGAGAAAGGGCAATGCACGGTACCGAAGAGGCTAGGAATGATGGAAGGGTGAGAGTGCGTATAATCCATGGACTCAACATTAGTCATAAAGAACTCATATACTTATTGCAAAAGTCTACAAGCCATTGAAAACAAAGTACTACGCGCATGCTCCTAGTGGGATAGATTGGTAGGAAAAGGCCATCGCTCGTCCCCGACCACCACTCATAAGGAAGACAATCAATAATAAAATTGTGCTCCAACTTCATCACAAAGCGGTTCACCATACGTGCATGCTACGGGACTCACAAACCTCAACACAAGTATTTCTACTAATCCACAATCACCCACTAGCATAACTCTAATATCACCACCTTTATATCGCAAAACTATTGCAAGGAATCAAACATATCATATTCAGCGATCTACAAGTTTATGTAGGATTTTATGACTAACCATGTGAATGACCAATTCCTGTCATCTCTCCAAATAGATATAAGTGAAGAAAGAGAGTTTAATTCTTTCTACAAAAGATATGCCCACGCTCTAACAAATATAAGTGAAGCAAAAGAGCATTCTACAAATGGCGGTTGTCTATATGAAGAGAAACAGGCAATCCAAACTTCAAATGATATAAGTGAAGCACATGAAGCATTCTATAAATCCATACTCAAAAGATATAAGTGAGTGCAATGAGCATTCTATAAATCAACCAAGGACTATCTCATACCAGCATGGTGCATAAAAGAAAAGTGAAAACTAAATGCAAAAGACGCTCCAAGAATTGCACATAATGCACGAACGAAACGAATACGAAAACATACTGATACTTGTTGAAGAAAGAGGGGATGCCTTCCGGGGCATCCCCAAGCTTAGAGCTTGAGTCTCCTTGAATATTTACTTGGGGTGCCTTGGGCATCCCCACGCTTGAGCTCTTGCCTCTCTTCCTTTTCCTCATATCGAGACCTCCTCGTTTAGACACTTCATCCACACAAAACTTCAACAGAAAACTCGGTAAGATCCGTTAGTATAATAAAGCAAATCACTACTCTATGTACTGTTGCAAACAAGTTCATATTTTGTTTTTGCATTGTGTCTACTGTAACTTAACTTTTTCATGGCTTAATCCACTGATATAAATTGATAGATTCATCAAAACAAGCAAACTATGCATCAAAAACAGAATCTGTCAAAAACAGAACAGTCTGTAGCAATCTGAACATCCACCATACTTCTGGTACCCCAACAATTCTACCAAAATTAGGAAAAATAAAACAAGTTGAATATCAAGACAGTGCAAAAAGAATCAGAACCAATTGATGTTCCAGTTAAAAATGTAAAACCACGCACTACAGCCAAAGTTTCTGTCCTGCACCGTACAAACCAACAAGCATTGTAAACATCCTAAAGGCAAACCTTGGCATGTTATTTTTATAATACAATTGTTCGCACACGAACACGTCACCGTGTACCTTCAAAGCCGAGGGTGATGCACCGCAGCTCACGTTGAAGGAGACCCGTCCGGAAGCGCGGTACGCAAGACAATCCGGCGGGTGCTTTTGAGCACCCGAAACCCCACACGCCCGGGAGGGACCCCGTCAGGGCGCGCGGCGGCTATGGGCTGCCCTAGGTCGACCTGATCGCCCCTAGGGCCTCGAGGTTCGTTTCCCTGCAACAAGAAGAACAAACGAAGAACGAGGAAGAAGAAAAACAAGGGAGAAGAAGTAAAGGTAAAAAGTGTAGATAGATTTGTTCGATTGTGTGTTGTTGTTCAATCGGCCGTCATCTCTTGTCTATATAAGAGGCGGGTGGACTTCCCGTACAAGAAAAAGACTTGCCTAGCCGTCCAAATCATCAAAACCTAATAAAACACGGACTATTCACGACCCCCGGCCCGGATGTCCGGCTCAAGGCCCGGATGATCCTGCCTAGCCCAGTTTTTTGACAGCAGCTCATTGTTTTTGTTCTAGAATCCTCATACGACCACGGATTTGGACGTTTTTCATATCCAAATCAACCATCTCGACGAGACGCACAACGTTCTTGTTGAACACTTTTTAATCCGAGGCCATCTTGAGGGTGTTTCGGGCCGTTGTCTAAAGTCTGCAGCAGAAAAACGTGTCCGGACTCCGGACATCCGGACGATTGCCCGGATTGTCCGACCTTTACCCGGATCATCCGGGAGTTGATCCAGATCATCCGGCTTCAACTTTTAGCTTCTGTTGTTTTGGTCAATTTTTCGGCCCTCGGCCGGATGATCTGGACCCCGGTCCGGATGATCCGGCCATACAGTGCTGCAGCATACAGTTTTGGCTATAACTTTTGCATACGAACTCGGATGGGGACGATTCTTATATCAAAATCGTCCATTTCGACGAGACGGAGAACTTTGCAGTTGTAACTTTTTCCATCAGAGGCCATCTTGGGGGCGTAATCAGCCTAATACTGTTCTAAATACAAAATCTCAATACTTCGAATACAACTTCGGCCTTAGAGATGAGATCGGATGGCTATGGCCCAAATATCAAAATTTCTCCTTTTAACGATATGGAACTTTCTCACTTTGATCATTTTTCCATTTGAGACCTTCTTAATTACGTTTTTGACCATGCCAAAATCTGGTGTCAACACATGCCCCCCTGTTTTTCGGTAAAACATGTGTGCCGAAAAATAACTTGCACGAAGTTTGTTCTAAGCACGATGTCAACACTCCATCGGCCGTTTTGTACGTGCTTTGGACGATAAGTATATATCGGCCATTTAGATTAGCAACAAAATGAAGCTAATCGAACATATAATGATTTGGTAATACCCTTTCATGATGTAAGAAATTATATTGCATCCATGGGTCAAAGTAAGTCCACGGAGGGTAACCAGTCATACCTGAGGATGAATTCGATGGCATATGCATTAATGACATAGTTGAAGAATATGGATGTTGTTTGAACCAAAGATTCTGATGTGCAAACCCTCGACTTGGTTGTTCGAAGCTTGCACTCTTCTCTTTCTTCACCTTTGTCGCACTTATTGCAACGGAATCTTGCATATTATTCTTTTTTTGTACTTCCTTTGGGAACCCATGCCATGTTCATCTTTTCAAGTTCTTGTGCACTAAGCTTTTGTACTTTCTTCTTTTGCCAATACGGTAAGCCAAGTGGGCACCTCGGCTGCGATTTTCTTTGAAGTAATGGCAATTCTTGTTTTATCTTGGGCACTCTCAACTTCCTCCCTTCAGATTTGGCACTTGATTGACTCTCAACAATTGATTGCTTCATCTCACTGCCTTTAGTAGCCAATGTCAACATTTTAGTTGGCTCTTTTTCTTTTGAGATCAAATCTGAAGTAGCACTCTTACGACCATCTCTTTTAACGCGGTAAACTTGCTTGGCCACCTCCTTTCTATTCCTTGAGCACTGGACCGATTCCTTATGATCAAAACGGTCTTTAGCATGTGATTGTTCAAATGCTGATCTTCTCGGAGCTTCATAATATTGGTTAGATGGTCTAAAATAAGATGGAGAGTGTGCCCTCGTATCATACCTGTCCCATGATGGATATGGATCTATATGAGCATAGGGAGGCATCCACGGCATTGGCATTGGCGGCCCAAAATAAGGAATATGTTGCATTAAAATTCGCACTTTTCCAATACCGATCCTCATATTTGCGCCTTGGGGGTGATCTTGGTTTCTTTGCATGATTTGGCCGATAAGTATTCTTCTCTTCACTCTTCTTTTGATATTTATCCAATAGTTCAACAAAGGTGATTTTTGATCTCTTACACTTGCGCTTATTTCGGCCTTTGTTTCCTTTGGTTGTGCTTGCACCAATCATTGGATTTGCTTGTTGCCCTCTAGTCCTTGGCATCTCCATTGTAGCTTCGATGGAATTCTCGCCCTCAAAATTATGTTCATTATGCTCTTCAACAACTTTTTTACTTGAAAGCTTGACCCCATCACCTGCAGTTTTTACCTCCTCTTTAAATGGATCGGCTTGAAGCAGCCGATGCAAAAACTTTCTGCCATCGAGACTAATCGGAATAGACTGGTCATCTCTTGGTGTCTCAACAAATTTCAATCGTCCTTTATCAATGGCCGATTTAACTATTTGACGAAACATATTGCAATCCTCAAAATTATGTTTGAACGAATGATGCAACCTACAATACAATCGTCCTTGAATTGATGGCTTGACATGGTGATTAAGAATTCTTATGTAATTATTTTTCAGCAATAAATCAAATATTTGGTCACACATGCTTGAATTGAAGGTAAACGTCTTGCTTTCTAGCCGATCTTGCTGTGTGAACGGCTTTGAAGATAAGCAAACGAATGGTTCAGATTTGGAATCTTCCCATTCGGCTATACATTGTGTTTTCCACTCTATCTCCGGTGTCTTTGGATAAGATATTATATTGGCATCGGATTTCTCAAAAGAAATTAACCTTGGCTTTAAACTTCTGATACGAAAATATTTAGAACACACATGTCTCAATTGAGACAAAGTGCAAGGCAAGTAAGAAATAAGCAAAGCTACCCAACTAGATATGAACTTTAGATAAAGCAACGGGGAAATCTTTGGCCACAACAATAAGTCATTATCGGTCTTTATAAATGGTGCAATGGGTTGACCGATATAGTCTATAACAATTTTGTTGCTAACAAGTAAATTACCCTTCTTCATTGGTCTTTCAAAATTACTTATGAGAATTTTTCTTATAGAAGCATCGACAATAAAGTTGCGACCAAATCGGAAGATAGGCAAGTCACTTGCTAGACATACCTCTTCAATTACGTTGGGAGAGCATGATGGTTGTATCACTTGAATAATACTTTGTTCCACTTTTGAATGACTCTCCAATGCCTTAGCATCCTCTTTTTCTTTGATAGATTCGGTACACATACTATTTGATTCGGCTTTTTTAAAAACCGAATTAACTTTGTTATCCGAATCACCACTCTTTCTTTCTTTGATTCGCAAGGTTGCTTGTTCTTGTCTAAATTCAGCAAACATTGCAGCTAGTCTATCTTTTAAGCTTTTTTCGACCAATTTCAGCCCAATCTTCATCGGATTGCCCCCCAATAATTTGAGACGCTTTCGGCAATGGTGTGTTGCCGAAATTCTGTAATTGTGCAGGGGCAACATGATATGCTATGTTACTAGGTAAAGACACATGTGCTCTGGTAGAATTCTCACTTATTCGGCCATGAGCATGAAGGTGCGGAGTTGAATCATGAATATCTACAATTGTGTATGGTGCCGAAAAATTCGTAGCATGAGGTGTAGCATACGATGTTTGAGGGTAATTGGCCGAATAACTAGTAGTAGCATGGCCAATTCCCCTATCCACCGGCACGTTTGGATTAACATACTGCAAGTTATTTACCGATGAATAAAAAGTTGAAACACTTTGTTGCATACTATTGGAAGTTCCTACATGGGGTGTCTCAACATGATTAACCGAACTCATCATGTTGTTCATCGGCATATAGATTTGTGGGGTTGCCGATGCATGGCAGTTGGGATACATATGTTGCATGTTGCTAAAATTATATGAAGTTGAAGCATGAAGATTATTCTGAATCGGCTGTTGCACATAATTAGATGCATGATTGATGAAACTAGGGCTAGCCGATACATTATGCTCATTAAGCGATCTAGCAACAACATATGAATTATTTGCATCTACATACGTGAATTGGGTATTCATATTACCTTTGTAGATTGCAAACCCTAAATGACGATCTCTTCATAGCAAGAACGGGCCGGAGACCGTTCAAAACTTCGTCCCCAGCGGAGTCGCCAAAAAGTGTGTTCGCACACGAACACGTCACCGTGTACCTTCAACGCCAAGGGTGATGCACCGCAGCTCAAGTTGAAGGAGACCCGTCCGGAAGCGCGGTACGCAAGACAATCCGGCGGGTGCTTTTGAGCACCCGAAACCCCACACGCCCGGGAGGGACCCCGTCAGGGCGCGCGGCAGCTATGGGCTGCCCTAGGTCGACCTGATCGCCCTAGGGCCTCGAGGTTCGTCGCCCTGCAACAAGAAGAACGAACGAAGAACGAGGAAGAAGAAAAACAAGGGAGAAGAAGTAAAGGTAAAAAGTGTAGATAGATTTGTTCGATTGTGTGTTGTTGTTCAATCGGCCGTCATCTCTTGTCTATATAAGAGGCGGGTGGACTTCCCGTACAAGAAAAGGACTTGCCTAGCCGTCCAAATCATCAAAACCTAATAAAACACGTTCTATTCACGACCCCCGGCCCAGATGTCCGGCTCAAGGCCCGGATGATCCGGCCTAGCCCAGTTTTTTAACAGCAGCTCACTGTTTTTGCTCTAGAATCCTCATACGACCACGGATTTGGACGTTTTTTATAACCAAATCAACCATCTCGACAAGACGCACAACGTTCATGTTGAACACTTTTTCATCCGAGGCCATCTTGAGGGTGTTTCGGGCCGTTTTCTAAAGTCTGCAGCGGAAAAACGTGTCCGGACTCCGGACATCCGGACGATTGCCCGGATTGTCCGACCTTTACCCGGATCATCCGGGAGTTGATCCAGATCATCCGGCTTCAACTTTTAGCTTCTGTTGTTTTGGTCAATTTTTCGGCCCTCGGCCGGATGATCTGGACCCCGGTCCGGATGATCCGGCCATACAGTGCTGCAGCGCACAGTTTTGGCTATAACTTTTGCACACGAACTCGGATGGGGACGATTCTTATATCAAAATCATCCGTTTCGACGAGACGAAGAACTTTGCAGTTGTAAGTTTTTCCATCAGAGGCCATCTTGTGGGCGTAATCAGCCGAATACTGTTCTAAATACAAAATCTCAATACTTCGAATACAACTTCGGCCTTAGAGATGAGATCGGATGGCTATGGCCCAAATATCAAAATTTCTCCTTTTAACGATATGGAACTTTCTCACTTTGATCATTTTTCCATTTGAGACCTTCTTAATTACGTTTTTGACCATGCCAAAATCTGGTGTCAACAACAATGGAATTATACAAGGGGATAATTATTTTTGATGAAAAGTTTCTGTAATCAAGATTCACAAAGTTTCCGTGAGCATGAACAAAGTTCAAGGAGCTCCCCCACTTCAACAATGCTTGTCTTTCTCACTTTCACTTTCCTTTTTGAAATTTTTTTGGGTTCTCCTCTTTATTTTATTTTTGTTTTTAAACAATATAAAAGCACTCAACAGAAATAATTGACTCTCTAAAACTTCCGGGTTGTCTCCCTGGCAGCGCTTTCTTTAAAGCCATTAAGCTAGGCATTTAGTGCTCAAGTAATGAATCCACCCGGATCCCAAGGTATATCAAAGCCAATTTTAATTAACAATGATTTGTAATTTAGTAATGAGCAAAAAGTAACATATATCATGCAACAAAGAAGTCTAACTCTCTTCCTATGCATCGGCATGTCATAAAAGAACAATTCATGCACACCAAGTAAAGGCCAATGCATAGTATAAGCAGTTTCTTGCAATTCTATCGTGTTGGAAACATAGAGAGGTGGATACATAGTTCCTCTCTCATAATAATTCCAAGTAGGAGCAGCAAGCACATGCGTATTACATTCATCAAAATCATCATGTGCAATGGTAAAAGGCAACCCATCAATATAATCCTTACTAAGCGCAAAGTTCTGTGATATAGTGTAGTCGGGAGAATTCAAATAAATAATGGGACTATCATGTGTGGGTGTAATAGCAACAATTTCATGTTTAACATAAGGAACTATAGCAAGTTCATCTCCATAAGCATAATTCATATTGGCATCTTGGCCACAAGCATAGCTAGCATCATCAAAAAGGGATATTTCAAGAGAATCAACAGGATCATAGCAATCATCATAGAAATCATCCTTCGGTAAGCACGAAGGGAAATTAAACAATGTATGAGTTGAAGAGTTACTCTCATTAGAAGGTGGGCACGGGTGATCAATCCGCTCTTCCTCCTTTTGTTCTTCGCTTTCCTCATCATCTTTTTCATCCAATGAGCTCACAATTTCGTCAATTTCTTCTTCCATAGCTTCCTGCAAAATATTAGTCTCTACATGGACAGCGGAGAAGTCCTCAATATATGGTTTAACATAGGCATTAGAAGCATAATTATCATAACAATATTGAAATATGGCAAAATTTTCAGATTTGTAAAGAGTAGCATCATACTTTTCAATCAAAGAGGCAATCTCATAAGCACCTTTAAAAGCAACAAATTCTTCAATTTGTTGAACATCATAGTAATTGTAAACACCCTTAGCATACTAAGATACGATTCCATTATCACTAAACAAGCATTGATAGGGTAGGTGTTTCTTAGGGTCTTCAGAACAACAAGTAAACTCATATATTTCACATAAATTCCAAGCATAGCATTGCAAACGTTGAATTTGATCCCATAATAGTTTCCCTTTTTCAGATATACGGCGTCGCACAAAACAAGCATGCTCATCTAAAGATTTGCCCTCAACTAAACTAGTGGGGGTCTCAGGACGAGCACAAAGGGATCGAAGATGATCCAAGTAAAAAGCTTCAGGAGTGTGATAGATTTTGAGTGGTTCTTCAACCACTGGTCCAGTAGGTACAACTATTTTTTTTGGTATTTTGCGTTTCCTACCCATAACTAAAGATAGAAAACAACTAAGAACAGCAAATAAAAATTACTTAGTGATAAAGCAAACAGGCACACACGAGAATATTCACCCCACACTATGACTCCCCGGCAACAGCGCCAGAAAAAGGTCTTGATAACCTACAAGTATACGGGATAGTTGTAGCCTCTTTCGATAAGTAAGAGTGTCGAACCCAACGAGGAGCTATAGGTAGAACAAATACTCTCTTAAGTCCTATCGGCCACTGATACGAGTCTATGCACGCTTGACGTTCGCTTTACCTAGAACAAGTATGAAACTAGAGGTACTTTGTAGGTGTGATAGGATAGGTTTGCAAGGTAATAAATAACACATAAATAAAAAGTAGGGGCTGTTTAGATAAAGATGCAATAAAGTAAATATAGCGAGTGTGGAAAAGTGGTGGTAGGAGTTGTGAAATTATCCCTGGGCACTTGACTACGTTACTAGACCGGTAATCACTATTGCAATTCTATTTGAGGGAGAGGCATAAGCTAACATACTTTCTCTACTTGGATCATATGCACTTACGATTGGAACTCTAGCAAGCATCCGCAACTACTAAAGATTCATTAAGGTAAAACCCAACCATAGCACTAAAGTATCAAGTCCCCTTTATCCCATACACAACAATCCCCTTACTCGGGTTTGTGTTTCAGTCACTCACGCAACCCACTATAAGCGAATCATGAACGCATTGCAACACCCTACAACGGGGATCCCTCACGCTTGCGCGACACGGAGGGCACCATAGGACAACACCAATAATAAAACATGCAACTCAAACCAATCATAAAAATTCATCAATCACCGATAGGACAACAAAAATCTACTCAGACATCATAGGATGGTTGTCGTGGTTCTAAGCCTGACAGTAGAGTGGGGGTAGGTATGAAGAGGCAAGGTCCTAGCTATGGAGAGGTTGTAAACACAAGGGATGTACGAGTTCAGGCCCTTCTCGGAAGAAGTAAAAGCCCTACGTCTCGGAGCCCAGAGGCGGTCGAGTGGATTATGTGTATATGAGTTACAAGGTGCCGAACCCCTCTACCTGTGGAGGTGGGTGGCTTATATAGAGTGCGCCAGGACCCCAGCCAGCCCACGTAGGAGAGGGTTTAAGGTGAGTTAAGTCCGGAGCGTTACTGGTAACGCCCCACAAAAAGTGTCTATACTATCATAAAGTCTACTTAATTACAGGCTGTTGCAGTGCAGAGTGCCTCTTGAACTTCTGGTGGTCGAGTGAGTCTTCGTGGTCGAGTCCTTCAAGTCAGTCGAGTGAGTCCCTCGTTGGTCGACTGGAAGGTGACCTCTTCTAAGGGTGTCCTTGGGCAGGGTACTTAGATCAGGTCTGCGACCCTACCCTAGGTACATGACCCCATCATTAGCCCCCGAATGGATTGAGGCTTCGAGTGAGGAAGGAGTTGATGTTGTTTCCGATTAACTTTTGCACACTGGTCGTGCGTTGTTCTGGACCAAAGAATCTCTTCGTTGATAGTGACCAACTTGTCTTCAGTCGACTCGATCCATTCTCTTCTTTCATCGAGTGATCTTTCGGGCTTCGACGATTTCCGAGCGACGGATCGCAGGAAATCCCGCGTCTGACAGACCGATCTGCCGTTCGCGGATTCCGCGGGATGCGAAATTTGGGGAAGCGCGCGAAGCGGAGCGGACCACGGCGTTCGGATGGGACGGGACATAGACGCCTCGATCCCCGCGCCGCTTTCTTCGCCACGTATCCCGCCTGCATAACTGTTCCTGGATATGATTAGATCGACCGGACCCACCTGTCATCCACTCGGAAGGGACCTTATAAATGCGCCCGGTGAGGGTTTTTTGTACAGTGCCTCGGCATTCTCTTTCTCTGCTCCCTTCGTCTCCGCCAAACGCGCTCGCTCTCGCCTCCGCCCAACCTCTCCTCGCGCGTCTCACCGGCAACCATGGCCAAGGAGAAGACGGCGGCGCTGGAACGCGCGAAGAAGGCGTCGGCGATGGAGAAGGCGAAGGGGAGATCCACCAGCCGCGGCGGGTCTTCGTCTAGATCCCGCCTGCTGAAGGGCTGGGTCCAAGGAGATTGGATCCAGTCGACCATCACGGAGAAAGATCTCCTCGACATGGCCAACGAGGGCCTAATCCCCCATGGAGCTGCGAGGCTTTCGGGGAAGGAGTGGCAGCCCCAGCCAGAAGAGGGTGAGTGCGTGCTCCTGGCTACCCATGTCGATCGTGGATTTTCTTTGCCGCCGAGTATTTTCTTCCGTGGTTTCTTAAACTTCTTTGGAGCGCAGCTCCACCACTTTACCCCAAATTCTATCGCCTATCTTGCCGCGTTCGTGTCCATGTGTGAGGGTTTTCTGGGCTGTCGACCACACTGGGGCTTGTTCAAGCATATATTCACGTGTCGCTCTCAGACCGTGAAGAAGGCGAGCCCAGGCAACGAAAGAACCCGAGTCGTCCAAATGTGTGGGGGCCTGGGGATCCAGGTGAGGAATAAGAGCACCTTCCTAGCCATGACTTTTCCCGAGTCAGTCAGAGGCTGGCAGTCGACCTGGTTCTACTGCCAGGATCAGTCGACGCCGGGGCAGTCGAGTGGACTCCCTCAGTTTACCATGGACCGAGTGAACAAGCCCTCCTCTCTGAAGTTGATTCCGGAGGAGAAAGCTGACGTGAAGATGTTGATGGAGCGCGTAGTACAGTTGGTTCGGGAGGGAGTGACGGGCACGGATCTCCTGGAGGTTTTCCTTAGGCGTCGTATCCAGCCCCTTCAGTTCCGGAGCCACTGCATGTGGTTGTACTGCGGGACTGAGGACGAGACTCGGGTCCATCCAGAAGCAGTCGACGATGTCACTCTGGAAAGATGGATGGCCGCCGTTACCGGAAACAAGGATAACCCACGCGGAGCCAGAAGGATTCCTCCACTCGACCACCACAGTGATCCAAACAAGGTATGCCTGCTCTGCTCTCCACTGTGCTCTTGTCATATTCATTTTTGTTTATTCTGCCGATTGGTCGATTGATCCTTGTCTTGATGTCTATCAGGCCCTCACCGAGCTGTACTCGATGCCCAATGGAGCACAGGCTCCGATTGAGGAGGGTGAGGCGAGTGGGGGCGAGAGCCAGGAGGAGGAGGAGTGGGACTCGGACGTTGCTGAGGATGATGATGACGATGACGACGATGACGGTGATGAAGATGACGCTGAAGACGAGGAAGAAGAGGAGGAGGAGGTCGTACCACCGCGCTTAGAAAGGCGGTCGAAGCTTGTCCACGACCCTTCGACTGAACGTGGCAAGGGGGTTGCGACCGTTGCACAGTCGACCAAGCGCCCTCGGACCACCTCTCCGGCGCCGACTGAAAAGGCGCCGAAGCAGCCCAGGGCGGCTCCGTCAAAGCCGACCAAGCTTCTGCCGAAGATGAAGGTGTCCATCCCCACCATATCAGGGTAATCATGCTGCTTAAGTCTTCTTATTTTGTGTGAACTTTTTCTCTGGTTGGCGCTGAAGTTAGTCGACTGATTCTTTGGAGTTGCAGTGCTGCTACTTCTGAGACCTCAGCCCGGGCTGATGACCATGAGATGGAGGACGCAGCAACCTCAAAACCAGGTACTATACTCTTAACGCCGTTTTTAGTCGACTGACTCATGATCTCTAATCCTGATTCTTCTCTGTAGCTCCACCCAATGTTGTTATCACTCTCCCTGATGATGATGAGGATGAGGAACCGCTGAAGCACAGAAGGAGTAGGAAAGCGTCCGCCAGCAGGGTGCCCCAGGATGTGACGGTGCCTGAGACTCTGATTGCGGAGGAAGAGAACACCACTCGACACACTGTGTCCTTCGCAGATCCACTGACGAGTGCTCAGCAGCCCTCCCTCTTCACGACGCACCACGTCCCAGAGGACCAAGCTGGCGCCGCGAAGGAGGCGATACGCCAGGCAGGGATCATGATGGAGCAGTTAAGGACCATCCGGGATGCGAGCCAGGCAGCTTACGACGCCAGTTCCGCCCTTCAAAGCAATGTTCAGGTCAGTCGACCACCGCCTGTTCTGTTAGGATATGCTATCAAAAACTTTTCTTTCTAGAATTTATAGTAGTCACCCACTGGGTGTGTCGATTCAGACTCCGTGTTAGCGGGGGCACGCTGAGTGCACCCGCTGGGTGTAGTCCCCAAGGCTAAGGTCGACTGCTGGCAGTCGGCCTTAGGCTTTATAATTTCAGTCTTTGCGTCATTCGACTATGGCGACTGGATATCGCAAAAACGGGTCGACTGGTCGACTCTGTCTTCAATAGGATTAGTGGGGGCACGCTGAGTGCACCCACTGGGTGTAGTCCCCAAGGCTAAGGTCGACTGCTGGCAGTCGGCCTTAGGTTTTATAATTTCAGGCTTTCCGTCATTCGACTATGTCGAATGGATTTCGCAAACCGGTGGGGGCACGCTGAGTGCACCAACTGGGTGTAGTCCCCGAGACTGTGGTCGACTGCTTGCAGTCGGTTACAGTCTTAAAGAATACATCTCTCTTCTTTTTTTTGAGGTCGACTGGTCGACTCTATCTTCAATAGGATTAGTGGGGGCACGCTGAGTGCACCCACTGGGTGTAGTCCCCGAGACTACGATCGAATGCTTGTATTCGGTTGTAGTCTTAGAAACGTGTGATTTTTCCTTTTTCACTCGGAAGTGAATTATATTTGACATCTAGTCGATTGGTTCTTCGTAGAACTCCTGTGATCTTGTGGCTCGCTACTCTGAGCTGGAAAACAAGCACACTCAGCTCGAGCTGAACTTGAAGCTGGTTCAGGAGAAACTGACGAAGGCAAAGGAGGAGACCGAAGGTATGTTTGGTGAGACCTTGATGACTACTTTTCCCTTCGTTTGTTTCAAAATCTGATCTTGCTGTAACTTGCAGGTAAGGTAAGGGAGGCCCAACAGAAGAAAGACCATGAACTAGCTGAGAAGATCAAGCTTGCTGACGAGAAGTTAGCTTCAGTCACCAAGCTTGAACAAGACAATACCAATCTGAAAGCTGCTCTTGGGATCGCCAACAAGGAGGTCAGTCGACTGAAAACTGATAAAGCTGCCCTGACCGACCAAGTCAGTAAGTTGACTGGGAAGAAAAATGATCTGGAGGCCTTCCTGAGTGGTGTTGCCAAGAAGCTGTTTCTTATGCTTGAAGGTAAACCTCTATGCTCGGCAATCATTTCCAATCGTGGTTTTTCCATTCGACCATCACCTTGACTCGGTGATCGTCCTTGCAGAATTTTGTCAAAACTTTGAAGAAGAAACTAGCCGGCTGGAACCAAACCTCGACCCCGTCAATTCTCCGGTGAACGACGAAGTTGCCATGAATGTTTTCCGACTAGAGTCCCGTGTTGCAGCTGCCGTGGACTATCTTGCAAGGCTGAAGGTCGCCACATCTCGCATCGACTCGACGCTCTGGACCGGGGAGACACTTCAGAATGACCTTGAGTCGCTGATGGCTCGCTTGAACACGATCCCTGGTCGAGTGCAGGAGTGGAAGAAGTCCTCGGCTCGGTGCGGTGCAGATCTTGCTCTGTGTCTGGCCCGAGTCCACTGCAAAGATGCGCGAGAAGAGAAGCTGGCGGCCCTCCGGGTGGCCAACACCAAGAAACACGACTTCAGGTCCTTTATGGAAACTTTCCTTGCGGCTGCCACTCGGATCGCAGATGGAATTGATCTTGATGAGTTTGTTGCACCTTCCATCCCTCCACAGGAGGGGTAAAAAACCTCTTCTAGGCTCGACGCTTTAAATTTGCCTCGGTATGCCGAGTGGAGCTGTAACCGATAAACCTTAACGGGCTTAGCACCCGAGCACTTTCGGTTCCTTTAGGTATCTATCCGAACTTGAATTTGTCGTTTGAATGTGATTGCTTTTGGCTCGAAATGTCTTTTGCAGGTTCAAAGCAGGGCACTTACTGCAATCGACTTATTCCTTAGTCCACTTAGGTGAGCGCTGGGCTGCAGCTCAGCCTCCTGAGTGAGAGGTTTGTTCTTCACTCGGTAGGACTTCTATATCTTAGGCGAGCACTGGGCTACAGCTAAGCCCTCGAGTGAGAGGTTTACTCTTCACTCGGTAGGATTTCTGATAACTTAGGCGAGCACTGGGCTGCAGCTAAGCCTCCGAGTGAGAGGTTTGCTCTTCACTCGGTAGGGTTTTTATATCTTAGGCGAGCACTGGGCTGCAGCTAAGCCCCCGAGTGAGAGGTTTGCTCTTCACTCGGTAGGATTTCGATAACTTAGGCGAGTACTTGGACTGCAGCTAAGCCTCCAAGTGGAAGTCCGGCTTACCACTCGGTAGGATTTTTATATCTTAGGCGAGCACTGGGCTGCAGCTAAGCCCCCGAGTGAGAGGTTTGCTCTTCACTCGGTAGGATTTCGATAACTTAGGCGAGTACTTGGACTGCAGCTAAGCCTCCGAGTGGAAGTCCGGCTTACCACTCGGTAGGATTTTTATATCTTAGGCGAGCACTGGGCTGCAGCTAAGCCCCCGAGTGAGAGGTTTGCTCTTCACTCGGTAGGGTTTTTGATAACTTAGGCGAGCACTGGGCTGCAGCTAAGCCTCCGAGTGAGAGGTTTGCTCTTCACTCGGTAGGGTTTTTATATCTTAGGCGAGCACTGGGCTGCAGCTAAGCCCCCGAGTGAGAGGTTTGCTCTTCACTCGGTAGGATTTCGATAACTTAGGCGAGTACTTGGACTGCAGCTAAGCCTCCGAGTGGAAGTCCGGCTTACCACTCGTTAGGATTTTTATATCTTAGGCGAGCACTTGGCTGCAGCTAAGCCCCCGAGTGAGAGGTTTGCTCTTCACTCGGTAGGATTTCGATAACTTAGGCGAGTACTTGGACTGCAGCTAAGCCTCCGAGTGGAAGTCCGGCTTACCACTCGGTAGGATTTTTATATCTTAGGCGAGCACTGGGCTGCAGCTAAGCCCCCGAGTGAGAGGTTTGCTCTTCACTCGGTAGGATTTCGATAACTTAGGTGAGGAGAGGGCTGCAGCTAAGCCCCCGAGTGATATGTTTGCTCTTCACTCGGTAGGATTTTTGATAACTTAGGCGAGTACTTGGACTGCAGCTAAGCCCCCGAGTGGAAGTCCGGCTTACCACTCGGTAGGATTTCGATAACTTAGGCGAGCACAGGGCTGCAGCTAAGCCCCCGAGTGAGAGGTTTGCTCTTCACTCGGTAGGATTTTTGATAACTTAGGCGAGTACTTGGACTGCAGCTAAGCCTCCGAGTGAGAGGTTTGCTCTTCACTCGGTAGGATTTTTGATAACTTAGGCGAGTTCTTGGACTGCAGCTAAGCCCCCGAGTGAGATGTTTGCTCTTCACTCAGTAGGATTTTTGATAACTTAGGCGAGTTCTTGGACTGCAGCTAAGCCCCCGAGTGAGAGGTTTGCTCTTCACTCAGTAGGATTTTTGATAACTTAGGCGAGTTCTTGGACTGCAGCTAAGCCCCCGAGTGGAAGTCTGGCTTACCACTCGGTAGGATTTTAGATAACTTAGGCGAAACGGATTCGCAGCTAAGCCTCCGAGTGGGAGTCTGGCTCACCACTCGGTAGGATTTTTTACAAACTTAGGCGGAACGGATTCGCGGCTAAGTCACCCACTGAGGGGGAATTTTATTGAACAAAAATAAAAAGTGACAAAAATTATGGAGGAACTATGACACTATTATTTTGAGGTCCATGAACTACAGAAGTACTTTATTGCAACTCATCCGAGTGATAAACCTTAAGTGTAAAATGGGCGGAGTAGTTCCGCGTTCCAAGCTCGGGGCTCGTCGATATTATGCTCGACGATGTAAAGACGGTACGCCCCGTTGTGGAGAACCTTGGTGACGATGAAGGGACCTTCCCAAGAAGGAGCAAGCTTGTGTGGTTTGTGCTGATCCACTCGGAGAACCAAATCTCCTTCCTGGAAGGCTCGACCTCTCACATTTCTGGCGTGGAAACGATGCAAATCTTGTTGGTAGATGGTCGACCGGATCAGAGCCATCTCCCTTTCTTCCTCTAAAAGGTCGACTGCGTCCTGCCGCGCTTGTTCAGCTTCTGCTTCGTTGTAGATTTCAACTTGAGGAGCATTGTGGAGAAGATCACTCGGCAAGACTGCTTCAGCTCCGTAGACCAAGAAGAATGGAGTTCTTCCGGTCGACCGATTAGGTGTGGTCCGCAGTCCCCAAAGCACTGAGGGAAGTTCGACGACCCAAGCTCCAGCTGCATGCTTGAGATCACGCATCAATCGGGGTTTCAATCCCTTGAGAATCAGGCCATTGGCTTGCTCCGCTTGTCCATTCGACTGCGGATGGGCGACTGAAGCGTAGTCGATCCGTGTGCCTTGAGAGTTACAGAAATCTCTGAATTCCTCCGAGTCAAAGTTCGACCCATTATCCGTAATGATGCTGTGCGGGACTCCATATCTGAATATTAGTTCCCTGATGAAGCTAACAGCAGTACCGGCGTCAAGGTTCTTGATTGGTTTAGCTTCAATCCACTTGGTGAACTTGTCGACTGCCACCAGTACATGCGTGAAGCCACTTCGCCCTGTTCTCAAAGTACCGACCATGTCCAACCCCCATACGGCGAAAGGCCAGACGAGTGGAATGGTCTTCAGGGCTGATGCAGGCTTGTGTGACATATTCGAGTAAAACTGACATCCCTCGCACTTATCCACTATCTCCTTTGCCATCTCATTCGCCTTTGGCCAGTAAAATCCGGCTCGGTATGCTTTGGCCACGATAGTCCGAGAGGACGCATGATGACCGCAGGTCCCCGAGTGAATATCATTAAGGATGATTCGACCTTCTTCCGGCGTTATGCACTTCTGACCAACTCCAGTCGCGCTTTCTCTGTATAACTGTCCTTTGATTACGGTAAAGGCCTTAGATCGACGGACGATCTGTCGAGCCTCTTCATCATCCTCCGGGAGCTCTTTTCTCAGGATATACGCGATATATGGAACTGTCCAATCGGGAATGACCACCAAGATCTCCATGACCAAGTCGACCACTGTTGGGACTTCAACCTCAGTCGGATCCATGGCACTCTTGGGCTGTGGAGCTTCTTCGGTGAAAGGATCTTCTTTGACTGACGGAGTGTGTATATGCTCCAAGAACACACCACTCGGAATGGCTTCTCTCTTGGAACCTATCTTTGCTAGATCATCAGCTGCTTGATTTTTCAGTCGGGGTACATGATGGAGCTCCAACCCCTCGAACTTCTTTTCCAGCTTCCTCACTGCACTGCAGTATCCAGTCATGGCTGGGCTTCTCACGTCCCACTCCTTCATCACTTGGTTGACCACTAAATCCGAGTCGCCATAGACCATCAGGCGACGGACGCCGAGTGAAATGGCCATGCGCAACCCATATAAAAGGGCCTCATATTCTGCCTCATTGTTGGAGGAATCAAAGTGAATCTGGAGCACATATCTGAGCTTATCTCCTCTAGGGGAAATCAGGACAACCCCAGCACCGGAACCATTCAACATCTTAGAGCCATCAAAGAACATGGTCCAATGCTCCGAGTGAACTTCAGTCGGCTGCTGCTGTTCAATCCACTCGGCGAGGAAATCTGCTATTGCCTGGGACTTAATGGCTTTCTTTGCCTCAAACTTGATATCAAGGGGAAGAAGTTCAATCGCCCATTTGGCCACTCGACCAGTTGCATCTCTGTTGTGCAAAATCTCTGATAGTGGAGCGTCGCTGACGACTGTGATGGAATGATCAGAGAAATAATGAGCAACCTTCTTTGTGGTCATGTATATTCCATACACAAGCTTCTGATAATGAGGATATCTCTGCTTGGATGGAGTCAAGACTTCAGACAAATAATACACTGGGCGCTGAACTTTGAGAGCTTTTCCTTCTTCTTCCCGCTCGACCGTAAGCACAGTACTGACGACTTGTCCTGTGGCTGCGATATAGAGCAACAGAGGCTCTTTGCTGATTGGAGCAGCAAGCACCGGCTGGGTGGAGAGCAGAGCTTTTAGCTCGGCAAACGCTGCATCAGCTTCTGGAGTCCACTCGAACTTGTCTGCCTTCTTCATCAGTCGGTAAAGAGGCAATGCCTTTTCACCGAGTCGTGAGATGAATCGACTTAATGCGGCCAAGCATCCAGTAAGCTTCTGGACATCGTGCACTCGCACAGGGCGTTTCATTCGGAGAATAGTGCCAATCTTCTCTGGATTAGCGTCGATTCCTCGTTCGGAAACGAGAAAACCGAGTAACTTGCCACCAGGAACTCCAAATGTGCACTTTGATGGATTGAGCTTGATATCATACCTTCTGAGGTTGGCAAATGTTTCGGCGAGGTCAGCGAGCAGGTCGGAACCTTTTCGTGACTTGACGACGATATCATCCATATACGCTTCCACATTCCGACTGATTTGAGTGAGTAGACACTTCTGAATCATTCGCATAAATGTGGCTCTGGCATTCTTGAGGCCGAATGGCATGGTGATATAGCAGAAGCACCCGAATGGAGTGATGAAAGCTGTTTTTACCTCGTCGGGTCCGTACAGACGGATCTGGTGGTACCCGGAGTAGGCGTCTAGAAAAGACAGTCTCTCGCATCCCGCGGTCGAGTCAACAATTTGATCTATGCGAGGGAGAGGAAAATGATCTTTCGGGCAGGCCCGGTTGATGTGCTTGAAATCAATGCACATTCGGAGTGATTTGTCCTTCTTAGGAACCATGACGACATTAGCGAGCCACTCGGAGTGGTATATCTCTCGGATAAATCCTGCCGCCAACAGTCGAGCCACTTCCTCACCAATGGCTTTTCTCTTCTGGACGGCGGACCGCCGAAGATGCTCTTTGACTGGTTTTGCAGATGAGTCGACTCTTAGGCGATGCTCAGCCAGTCCCCTGGGAACACCTGGCATGTCAGCGGGCTTCCATGCAAAAATGTCCCAGTTCTCACGGAGGAACTGGATGAGCGCTTCTTCCTATTTCGGGTCGAGTGTTGTGGAGATGTGGGTCGGAGCTGCATCGGGGTCGGTCGGGTGAATGTGAACAGGCTTCGTCTCACCGGACGACTGAAATGCAGACTCTGTGGTGGGTTTCTTGGATCGCAGCAAGTCACTCGGATCTGCGTTTTGCTTGTATTCTTCGAACTCGACCGCTGTCACCTGGGAATCAGCAATCTTTGAGCCCTTCTGAAAGCACTCTTCTGCCTTTTTCCGATCACCGGTGACAGTGATCACTCCTTTGGGGCCGGGCATCTTCAGTTTGAGGTACACGTAACATGGTCGAGCCATGAATCGTGCATAAGCTGGTCTCCCCAAAATGGCATGATATGCACTCTGAAAATCCACGACCTCAAACGTCAACTTCTCTTTGCGAAAATGTTTCGAATCACCAAACACCACGTCCAGAGCTATTTGGCCGAGTGACTCGGCTTTCTTTCCTGGTATAACTCCATGAAAGCTCATGTTACTGGTGCTCAGTCGGGACATCGGAATGCCCATTCCTTTCAGTGTGTCTGCATACAGCAAATTCAACCCACTACCACCGTCCATAAGAACTTTTGTCAGTCGAGTGCCTTCAACAACTGGATCGACCACCAAAGCTTGCCTCCCTGGGGTGGCAATATGAGTCGGGTGATCAGATTGGTCGAAGGTGATGGGTGTTTGGGACCATTTCAGATAATTTGCTTTTGCTGGGGCAACCATGTTCACCTCACAGTTAATTACTTTCAATCGACTCTTGCTCTCCACATCTGCAAAGATTATTAGAGTAGAGTTGATATGCGGATATCCTTCCTCACTGTCCTCCTTGTCTTCGGCCTTGTCCGAATCCTTCTCCTTGTTATTAGACTGTTTTCCCTGAAACTGCTGGATCAGGAGTCGACATTGGCGAGTGGTGTGCTTCGGGTAGATGATATTCCCCTCTTCGTCTTTCTTCGTGTGGATGTGACATGGCATATCCATTACGTCGTTCCCTTCTTTATCCTTTACCTTCTTAGGGTTCCAGGATCCTTTTGGTTTCCCTTTAAACTTTCCCTGAGTCACGGCCAGAGCCTCTCCAGGAGCTGCCGGTTCAGCCTTCCGCTTCTGTTTCTGACTGGTGTTTCCTTTTTCCGACTGACTCGGCTTGTGCTTGCCGCTTAGGAGTCGGTCTTCTTCTTCGCCGTTGGCGTACTTAGTAGCAATCTCCATCATCCGACTCAACGTCATGTCACCGGTTCGACCAAACTTCAAACTCAATTCTCTGTTCTTGACGCCATCTTTAAAGGCGCAGACTGCCTGATGATCAGACACATTCTCCACAGTATGGTGCAAAGTGATCCATCGCTGAATATACTCTCTGAGAGTCTCATTGGTCTTCTGCACGCAGACTTGCAACTCTGTCAGTCCAGCTGGTCGCTTGCACGTTCCTTCAAACGTTCTGATGAACACTCGGGACAGATCTTCCCAAGTGTAAATGCTGCTAGGAGGTAATTGAGTCAACCATGCCCTGGCAGAACCTTCCAGCATGAGGGGCAAATGCTTCATGGCCACCTCGTCGTTCCCACGACCAATCTGAACCGCCACTCGGTAGTCCTCAAGCCAAGTTTCAGGCTTAGACTCACCAGTGAACTTGCTGACTCCTGTTGCCAACCTGAAATTGGGAGGGATAACTGCGGCTCTGATAGCTCTGCTGAAACATTCAGGACCAGAAACATGCACTCGACTGCTTGTGGGCGCATCTCTGTCGAGTCCACCTCGATGGGCTCTGTTCCGGTCAACCAAACCTTGCACGATAATGGATCGCGCGTCGAAGCCTGGTTCTCTAGGGTCGACTGGAACTCTTCGCCCCGCACTGAGCTGACGTCTGTCATCTTGCTGCCGAGGAGCATAAGACCCATCTCTCGGAGGGGAATTGGGTACTCAACGCCTATCATCTCGGTCAAGTCGGTCACCATGTTGGTCTCGTCGATTCTCGCGCCCTTCACGCCGCGGAGGCGATCTGGGGCTGTGAGCCGACTGAACCGTATTCGCAGCGACGGATCGACTGTGAATTCTGTTGCGCGACTGCGACACGGCCGAATTCTGATCTCCTGCTACCCGGAGCAGATCCCTGATCTGCATCAAGCCTCTGCCAGCTTCCGACTGAGAGGGCTGGATGGACTCTGCTATACGGGTCGCAGCTGCTAAATTCTGGATTGGGGTTCGATATACCTGAGTCGGCGGGAAGAGTTGACGTCGACTGGTGTCGGGAACTCGTTGCCGCGCACGCTCGTCGAGTGCTCGCTGAAGATTCTCCAGTCGAGCGCGTTCGGCCAAATTGGCCAAACGTGCCTCCTCCAAGGCGCGAGCCTCGGGGGTTTCTCCTACGATGGGAGTACGCAGGACATCCACATTCCTGCGGTGAAGTTCTTCTCTTTGCAGAGAGTCGAGTGGCTCGGGCTGGTACTCTTCGTGATCTCGTGCGGGGTCACCTCCGTCGCCTGCTCCACCATCATGGGCGAAGCCAGGGGGACTGCGGGGCCCGTCGACCATCAGGATTTCCGCCGCTGGATCACTGCTATCGCACTCGGATGCGGTCTCTACGGAGCCAGTCGACAGATCGAACATGCCGTAGAGAGATTCGTCGGGCTCGATTGCTGCAACTTGGGTGGTGGCCGTTTGGCGAGCCACCGCGTGCCTCACCCACCGCTGAATCCTCGACCGGCCTGAGCGCTTGCGCTGGCGGGAGACCGGGAAGGTGGTCGATGGGGATGTCGACCGATACGGGGTCGACGGTTGCCGCAGCAGAACGCCGCGGACACATGCGCGAAAATGCGTCGCACCGCGGACGGGGAGCGCATCAACGTCGAGTGGAGCCTCCTGGAGCCAGGCGGAGCCGTCGGCGATGAAGGTGAGAGCGCCGAGACGGATCTCTCGACCCTCGACCAAAACTCTAGTAGCCACCATGATGAAAGTACTCAGAAGAATCGCAACTTCTCCACAAAATTGCTAAAACACCTGCCCCACGGTGGGCGCCAACTGTCGTGGTTCTAAGCCTGACAGTAGAGTGGGGGGTAGGTATGAAGAGGCAAGGTCCTAGCTATGGAGAGGTTGTAAACACAAGGGATGTACGAGTTCAGGCCCTTCTCGGAAGAAGTAAAAGCCCTACGTCTCGGAGCCCAGAGGCGGTCGAGTGGATTATGTGTATATGAGTTACAAGGTGCCGAACCCCTCTACCTGTGGAGGGGGGTGGCTTATATAGAGTGCGCCAGGACCCCAG
The DNA here is from genome assembly GCF_018294505.1 of Triticum aestivum. NCBI lineage: Eukaryota > Viridiplantae > Streptophyta > Magnoliopsida > Poales > Poaceae > Triticum > Triticum aestivum. Next base: position 807,575,249 of record NC_057801.1, on the reverse strand, counting down.
CCAGCCCACGTAGGAGAGGGTTTAAGGTGAGTTAAGTCCGGGGCGTTACTGGTAACGCCCCACATAAAGTGTCTTTACTATCATAAAGTCTACTTAATTACAGGCCGTTGCAGTGCAGAGTGCCTCTTGACCTTCTGGTGGTCGAGTGAGTCTTCGTGGTCGAGTCCTTCAAGTCAATCGAGTGAGTCCCTCGTTGGTCGACTGGAAGGTGACCTCTTCTAAGGGTGTCCTTGGGCAGGGTACTTAGATCAGGTCTGCGACCCTACCCTAGGTACATGACCCCATCAATGTCAACACATCATTGGTAAATAATATGAAGCATAAAGCACCATGTTCAAGTAGAGGGTACAACGGGTTGCGGGAGAGTGGACCGCTGGATATAGATGGGGGAAGGTGATGGAGAGGTTGGTGAAGATGATGGAGTTGTTGGTAAAGATCACGGTGATGATGATGGCCCTCGGCAGCGCTCCGGCGCCACCGGAAGCAAGGGGGAGAGAGCCCCCCTTCTTATTCTTCTTCCTTGACCTCCTCCCTAGATGGGAGAAGGGTTTCCCCTCTGGTCCTTGGCTCCCATGGCTTGGGAGGGGCGAGAGCCCCTCCGAGATTGGATCTATCTCTCTGTTTCTGCGTTCTCAGATTCTGCCCCTTCACCGTTTCTTTTATATCCAGAGATCCGAAACTCCGATTGGGGTGAATCTTTCGCCCGGATCTTTCTCATAAAATTAGCTTTCTTGCGGCAAAAGAAGAGCATCAACTGCCTTACGGGGAGCCCAGGAGAGTCCAGGGCGCGCCTGCCTCCCTGGGGCGCGCCCCCCTATCTCCTGGCCCCCTCGAGAACCGTCTCGCATTGATTTTACTTCCCAAAAATCATAAATATTCCAAAAAAATCTCCGTCCGTTTTTATCCTGTTTGGACTCCCTTTGATATGGGGGTTCTGTGAAACATAAAACATGCAACAGACAACAACTGCCACTGGGCACTGGATCAATATGTTAGTCCCAAAAAATAGTACAAAAAGTTGCCAAAAGTATATGAAAGTTATCGAATATTGGCATGGAACAATAAAAAATTATAGATATGACGGAGACGTATCAGATATGTATCCAACAGTGCCAGTTATTGCACGTACACAACAGTAGAAAAAGAACTACCATGGCATATGCTACACCACAGCCGAGAACACGTGCCCACGTTACGCCATCCGGGAATAGTGTCGCACTTCGAAACTAGAACCGTCAATAAATTTTGAGCTTGCGTCTCGTCACATTCCAAATTATTACTACTACCAAACTATATTTAATTGCAAACATGTTCACACCGACCCTAAAAAAACCGTTCACACTGATCACAACCTAAACGGTTTCCCACTTAGGAGCGTATTAGTACTCGGTTATAACTACTACTATGCCAAGATGACTGCACATTCCTCCTCAACTCCTCATCCACAAAAACAAACAAGTCATTCAGCATCCTTCCCTTGCGTCTGCCATGGCCAGCGTGAGTTGTGGGTTGAGAGATTACCACCAGGGAGAGGTGAGTATGGAAGCGGAAGCACGAGAGATGTCCCGCCTCGCCGTGAAAGCAGCCGACATGCCCCGCCGCATGGAAGTAGAAGCACAGAGGTCCTGCCGCGCCGCCGAAGCAGCACGGAGGTCCCGCCGCGTCATCGATGCAGCAGACTGGTCCGGTCGTGCCACAGAAGCAGCAGAGATGTCCCGCCACGCCGCGAATGCAGTGGAGATGTCCCAACGCGCAGCGATGGCCTAGGAAAATGTCTCGCTGGTAGGCGACAAATCTTACAGGCGCATGCATGTGATCGTCCATAGCCAGATCGATAAAATCTCCGGCTGGGCGAGGTTGCAGGAAGACATGAAAGCCTCGTTTGAACAGGCTACCGGCATCATCTGGCAACTAAGGGAGGGAAATGAGAGGCTCCTGGCCGAGCGCGACCTGCTGAGGGCGAAGATCGTCCGAAGTGCAGACCAGCAGGAGGAGACCAGTGCCTTGTTGAAGAGGACCGGCATCATCGTCAAGAAACTTATGGATGAGAATGACATGCTCCACATCGAGCGCCAAAGGCTAGTGGAGGAATCCGTGGATGCTCTCAAGCAACGTCTTGAGGACACGAAAGAGCTCATCGCCGCTCGCCGCGGAGACTAGTTCCCGCGGCCTACAGCAACGCATCAAGAAAGCAGAGATCAGCGAGCCAGATCATTGTCTTCCTTCTTCTTTTGCCCTTGTGTATTTCGGGCGTAGCCACATGTGGCTTTTTTAGTTATCTTCCTAATTATGTAAGACAATTATTACCCACTGTCGTCGTCCTTATATATTCATCAATCTTGCTATAAGTCGCACTAGATGCTATATAGGTCCGTCGGCTCTTACATCAAGATATGTGCTTTCAGATTTTCTTTTTTCTCTCTTAAATCTTAGTCGAGTGAGACATAGCCACGCCATTAAACAGAGGCTCGGGTGCCACTAATGGAGACCTTGGGAGGGGGGTGGACGGTAGATGGAGGTCAAAGGACTCTCCTCCCGATAAGCACGCGCAGGGGTCTGATGCACGCCTCTCGTACTCAAATAGCTACCCTGCATGGCACCTCCTAGCTAATAAAAAAAGGGGACGCGTGGCGGCACTAAATGGTAAATAGAACACCCACGGTTTCAATAATACTTGTGTTTCCGATTGTAACGTGACAACAGTTGTTCCAAAATGACTTTGTTGATTGTTAATGTGCGAGCCTTCACAAATCAAACAGCAAAATTACCACAGCACGTTGGTGCCATGTCATGGCACCAAGCCAAGTTTCATTATTTTCATGCGTGTTTTGGATTTACAGGAATTAAAAAAACTAAGTTTCTCAATGTTTCTAGCCCAGTCACGACGCCCAGAATTTCGAATTTCATTCCCATTTCTTGCATGGGACCTAGAAATATACCCGAGGACACACATGTGATTTTTCAACCAACTTTAGTGCACAGGAGCATGTGCTTGTATTTCAAATTTGAATTATGCACACAAAGGTGAGACATTCCCTCTCAGAACCACGAGCCTTCTTGAGAGAAGCTCCGGTTTGCAAGAAGCTTATACCAAAATTTGTTCCTATTCGGCCAATTTTTTTTTACCACAGCATGGTAGTACCATGACATGACACCATGCCAAGTTTCATGATTTTCAGGCGTGTTTTGGATTTACAAGAATTTTAAAACCAAGTTCCTCAATGTTCTTGGTCGAGCCACGATGCCCAGATGTTTGAATTTTATTCCCATTTCTTGCATGGGACCTAGAAATTCACCCGAGGGCACAGATGAGATTTTTCAACCAACTTTGGTGCACGGGAGCATGTGCTTGTAGTTCAAATTTGAATTATGCACATTAAATGACCAGAAACTCAATTAATGTATAAAAAAGGCCAAACAAACCCAGAATAATTCCAAAATTTAACAGGGCACTCGTGTGGTTCTATGTTGCCTTTGTAAAGAAACTCAAGGGGAGGGGCAGCGCATATCGTTTCGCACTCAAAGGTGGCACGTTCCCTCTTAGAACCACGAGCCTTCTTGAGAGAAGCTTCGGTTTGCAAGAAGCATATACCAAAATTTGTTCCTATTCGGCCAATTTTTTTTACCACAGCATGGTAGTACCATGACATGACACCATGCCAAGTTTCATGATTTCCAGGCGTGTTTTGGATTTACAAGAATTTTAAAACCAAGTTTCTCAATGTTCTCGGCCAAGCCATGATGCCCAGATGTTGGAATTTTATTCCCATTTCTTGCATGGGACCTAGAAATTCACCCGAGGACACAAATGTGATTTTTCAACCAACTTTGGTGCACGGGAGCATGTGCTTGTAGTTCAAATTTTTAATTATGCACATTAAATGACCAGAAACTCAATTAATGTATAAAAGAGGACAAACGAACCCGGAATAATTCCAAAATTTAACAGGGCACTCATGTAGTTCTATGTTGCCTTTGTAAAGAAACTTAAGGGCTGCAGCGTATATCATTTCACACTCAAAGGTGGCATGTTCCCACTCAAAACCACGAGCATTCTTGAGAGAAGCTTTGGTTTACAGGAAGCTTATGGGGCTGTTTGGATGGCAGCCCCAAGTTGCCCTTCCAAAATTTTGGTCGTCGACCACAGATTTGGCCAGTGTTTGGATCGCAGCCAAGTTTTTGGCTCACAGCCAAATTTTTGGCCAGCCGTTGTGATTCCGCACTAGCGTGTGGGCGAGTTCCCGGCGGCTATTTCCTTCGCCAAAAGTTTGGCATGCCGTCGTTTTGGTCGAGCTGGTGTGGGCATAATCCAAATGTCCCCTATACCAAAACTTGTTCCAAATCGGCCCGATTTTTTACCACAACATGTTAGTGCCATGACATGACACCATGCCAAGTTTCATGATTACCAGGCGAGTTTTGGATTTACATGAATTTAAAATCCAAGTTTCTTGATGTTCTCGGTCGAGTCATGACGCCTAGATGTTTGAATTTTATTCTAATTTCTTGCATGGGACCTAGAAATTTAACCAAGGACACACATGTGATTTTTCAACCAACTTTGATGCACTGGAGCATGTGCCTGTAGTTCAAATTTGGATTATGCGCATTAAAAGTCCAGAAACTCAATGAATGTATAAAAAGGCCAAACGAACCAGGAATAGTTCCAAAATTTAACAGGGCACTCATATAGTTCTATGTTGCCTCTGTAAAGAAAATCAGGGGGGAGGCAACGTATATCGTTTCGCACACAAAGGTGACACGTTCCCTCTCAGAACCACGAGGCTTGTTGAGAGAATCTCCATTTTTGCAAGAAGCTTATACCAAAACTTGTCCCAATTCAGCCAAAAATTATACATATGAAAACAGGGTTTAGATTATCCCGAACATCTCGCTACCTAGGCCAATGTACTATGATTTGAATTCAACATAAAATGGATACAAATATTTGAATTGGAGATCATATGGTACATGTAATTCATAGTGGAATATGGTTACTACTATATGAATGTTTTTTGTTATCAAGATAATATTTAAATGATTGTATAACTTGACAACAATCGTATTCAAATAAGGAAAATCAATTCAAATTTAGTACATTTGGTAGACGACAATATATATGTTCACAGGGTGGAGTAAAATGTTCATATATGATGGAAGATCAAAATGTACGACTACATCAATTATAAACCGCAAGGTCACCTAACGATATATTCGAATTCAACATAACGTGGATTCAAAAATTGAAATTCGAGATCCTGGCATTTGTAATCATATAAAAGGGGACATTACTCTTTCTTTTGGTGGGAATTGATTTGTTTCTTGTTGTTGTTGAGGGAAGTGCGAATCGATTTGGTACTGGGTAATCTTGTTCTCCCGATTTTTTTACATTTTTCTTGTAGTTTTTCAATGGCATCTATAGCAATATAGTAAAAGGGGACATGACTCTCTTGTGTCTTGTATGAATTATTTTTTGTACATGTTAAGTTTGTTCTGCTGAACAAGGAATCCGCACCTTGTTATCCCAAAATTTTCAAGATCGAGTATCTTTTGTCTCACCTGCTTTGAAACTCCCGCCTCTTCAACCCGCGCCACACCTTGTTATCCTGAAATTTCGACGCGCGTGAAAACTCCCTCCTCATTCGAAATCGGTCCCGCAGCCCAGACACCCGAAATCCCCCTTCTACCCCTCAGCCGGAAATGAAGCTCGACGTCGCGGTATCAAAACCGGTGGGGGTACGTTGGTAACTCACCGTACATTTTGGACAAGTGCGTCCCTAAGCCATGGCTCCCCCCTCCCTTCCCCTTCGTTCGCCCCATTCGTACACCGAGGCCGCCAAAACACGCGAAACCCCACGCTCCTCCGTCGGCTTCTCGACCGCCGCCCAGCCGTAGACTCTTCCCCGACTATGTCGTCCACCGCAACAGCTCGCCGTCCCTCATTCACCGCACCGGATGAGGATCTGTCATCGATCTCATCGTCCCACTGGATCAGCCGCCCCATCCTCCACCTCCAAGGAGCTGCCCTGACGTTTGCATCGTCTATCGCGCGACCTCCATCCCCATAGTGCCGTCTTGACCTGCCGCACCGGAACCGCAGCACCCTCACCAATTCCTCTGATGAAGTCGAGGCCAACTCGACGCCACCAAGGAGGTTCTGCACTCACCGCTGCATTTTATCTTTTATTTAATCTCACGGGGCTATCGGTGCTCGATACCCAACAACCATGGCGGGTCTCCATCGACGGCGCAGTCACCCGCCACTTCATCCAGAGCGTCTCTCCCCCATGTAATTGCTTCCTCGGCTGTGACTTCCACACCGGCACTAGCTGCAGCTGCTCCGACTCTCGCTCGCGCTGCTGCTGCTGCTCCGGCTCTCGCTTGCGTTGCGGCTCTGTTCTTGTTGTCGGTCGCGCTGCTGCACTGCTCTTGCTTTCGTTCGTGCTGCTGCTCTGCTCTGCTATTGCCATCGGTCGCGCTACTGCTCCGCTCTTGCTCTAGCTCATGCTGCAGCTCTGCTCTTGCTCTCGCTCGCACTGCTGCTACTGCTGCACGACCTCTAGCAGCTAAAGGAGTTGCTGCTTTAGCACTCGCTCATGGTGCTACTGCACGACTTGCTCTCTGCTAGTGCGTTCCCTCCTCGAGCGCCTGCTGATTTAGATTACTGCTTCTCTGCTACTAGTGCTCGAACGCCCTAAACATCTATTGCAATGCTCTGCTACTAGTTCAATCAGTTTCCACGGTAAAATTCAGTTTCGACTGTAAAGTTCAGTTTCTTCAGTTATGTTCGGAGTGAACGGTACTTGCAACATCTGTTGGAGCGGCCATGGCGCGGCTAATGCGTTTTACATCTAGCACTTTTTGTTGATGTATTTTACATCATCTATTGCAGATGATATTAGAGTCCCACTTCATATTAACATTGTCTGTCTTGTCCTGCTTCAGCCTTGCCACCGTACACCTCACCGGAGCTGGTCCAACGACAGAACCATCCATCACAGCGGGGCAGTACCCTCGGCGCCATTTCCAGAGGCCTCAGATCTTCTTCCCCGCCTCCGACAGGCACACCAGCATCACCATCCTCCACATCCAACCCAATGATGCTGAGGTCCACAAGGCTATGCCAAACAGGTTGTACACTCATCGCATCACTTTATTACTCTACATTCATGTCGATCCCTCAGGGATCCTTTGCTATGGGAGTAATATTGTACTACTATTCGTGCATTTGTTTAGAAGGAGTGGAGGAAAGCAAAACTGGAGGATTTTTTTCCTTTGGTGTCTCTTTCAAAGAAAAACGTATGAATTTTAATATTTACTTGGACGTACTTTTCAAATTAATATGCATGAAGAACAGAACTAACTGCATTACTGGCATTATAAGATTCTTATTTTTTTCATTTTCACGTGGTTTGACTTTGATTTGACCACGTTTCTCCATTCATGTGTTCTTCCAATTCATGTGAACCAAACACCCAGGTTGACTGAAATCCTATGTTTCCAAATGCTTTCTTTTGCACGTGCATTCCTATCCTATTCCTGTGTTATTCCTGTCCCTGCGTTTATAGAATCCTCCAATTCTAAGGAGCCCTTACAGATTTACTTCATTTTCAGATAGGCGTCAAAGAAAACTCTGTGTGTTATGTCCTGCTCCTACCGTGCCGTCGTCCACCCCACCTGAGGTGCACCATCGCCAGAAGTGTTCACTATAGCAGAGATCCCCCCTGAAGACTTTCTTTTGCCGCCTCAGATCATCTTCCCCGTTGCCAGCAGCCACACCAACTGCATTACCATCATCGACTGAGCAGATGATCCTGTGGACTACATAGTTCCGGAAGAGAGGTTGCAGTCTTTCGTGTTTTCTTACGTTATACATCGGTTATTATTACCTGCTACTTTATCATTCAAACTTGTGTTTTAAAATGCCCGTGGGTCTCATATCGAGGCAGGAACGAATAGTATCTGTCTACTATCTGGTTCATCTGGGGTCTTCTATGTGGTTCATGTTGGGTGGGCAACAAACAATAGATGATCCATTGTCTATCCTTTTAAACTGAAGCTATAATCTACCTGCTATCATTAGTTTTGGATCCATCCACTCGTTTGCTACCATCAGTCTTGATTTTTTGCATGCACCCCTTAGGCCTTACAAAATCTAACTATTTTTTATGCATGTCAGTTATTGTACACAATCGTACTAAACATGTAGAGAAAAGGAGAAGACCGTTGCATGGGAATATAATGTCATGCAGATGCCGCTCCATGGTGGGCGAAGTGCCCCCCCCCCCTCTCGCTATTCCAGATTGTATTCCAGATGAAGATAACTGTTCAGATGGGGATTCAAAGAGAGCCGACCACTCCTGTTTACCACCTGAGGTGTTCGCTCTAACCTGGCATGCTGATTGGTCATATCATGCATATGGCGCCTCACATTGCTTACATTATACATCTTATATGTCATCAGCTTAGTTTAGATTTGCTTTGTGTGAAAGCCACATGTTTGGTTTCTATATCATACTCCCACCGTTCCTAAATATTTGTCTTTTTAGAGATTTCAACAAGTGACTACTTACGGAGAAAAATGAGTGAATCTACACTCTAAAATATGTCTATATACATCCGTATGTGGTAGTCCATTTGAAATCTCTAAAAAGACAAATATTTAGGAATGGAGGGAGTATATGGGAATTATGCAATGGCATCTTCTTTAGCCAGGCATCATATACGTGAATCATGCAATGCCATCCTGTTTAGCCAGTCATCGTATATGTCAATTGTATCATGCCATATTTTTTTCATAATGTATTCCATTTGTCAACAATGTTTATACATTCATCTACTCTTCCTGTGCATCAGCCATTTGAGTCGGTCATGGGAAAAACTGGAGTGAAAACAAGGTCTTCTGAGCAGTCAGTGCTACCTGTCGATGCAGATTTCTTGCTGGTTACACATAGCTCCTCAAAGGAGGATTCAGAGATAGATGACCAATCGTACCCCCCCCCCCGCCCCGAGGTGCATGCTCTAACTTGGCAGGGTTATATTGCTCATATCATGCATATGGTGTCTTGCATTGCCAAGCCATCTGCTTAGATTAGACATGCTTTGTGTGAATGCCTCCTATTTGCTTTATATATCAGATATGTGAATTATGTAATGCCATGTTTTTCAATGAGTTATCATATATGTGAATTATCCACCGCCATGTAGCTAGGCATCATATATGTGAATTATCTCATGCCATCTTTTTTTTCATTACGTATTCCATTTGTCGACAATCTGGGTTTATTGAACTACTCTTCATGTGTATCAGCCATTTGAGCCGGTTATGGAAAAATCTGGAGTGAAAACAAGGTCTTCAGAGCAGGCAATGGTACCTGTTGAAGCATATATCTCGATGGTTACAGGGAGCTCCTCAGAGGAGGATTCAGAGACAGATGACTAGTCCTATATCCCACCTGAGGTGTATGCTCTAAGTTGCAATGTTTACATTTCTCATATCATGCATATGGTGTCTTGCATTGCTTAGTTTAGACATCATATGCACAATATTGAATTCCATCTGCTTAGTTTAGAGATCATACATGCGAGTGCCAGCTGCTTAGTATATGAATCAATTATGTCAATTATATCATGCCATCTTGTATACTTAGACAACATGTATGTGAATTATTTCATCCCAAACAATTTTAGAAAGACATCATATAGTTTTGTCATGTCATCCTATATAGATACTCATCATATGTTTAATTATGCCATTATATCCTGTTAAGTTATCCATCATATATCTGAAATTGTGTCATGCTATCTTGTTTAGTTAGGCATCATATATGTGAAATTGTGTCATGCTGTCCTGTTTGGTTAGACAACATATATGTGAATTACCACATTAGTCTATCATACAATGTATGTACGTTCAATTTCTTTTCTTGTTTATCAACCATTTGAATTGGAGGGGGTGATGGCAGTATCTAACAGAGCAAAAACCCGTTCTTCACAAAAGACAGTGCTACCCGTTGATGCAGATAGAACCATGGTTGTACTGGCCCACAAACTAGCCCCACCACACATAATCAAGACTCTTCCAGATTGCACACTTACACCATTGGGCAGAGAACCAGCTACAACCCATCTAACCGCAACCCCAGCGGATAGTAACCCACTTCTAGTAGACAAAGCACCATGTCCACCACAGAGTACCCCCACACGAGCAGTTTGTAAAGCAACTCCAGTGCACAAAGCATGAATACCACCACAGCTAACCCAAACTACACATTTAAAGCAGAAGAGCAACTGTTCTCAGGTTAGATTCCGTAGCTATGGTCCATACTCCTTTGCTGTTGCATCACTGTATTTACTCATACCAACTACTTTCGAATTTGAAGGATCCAATTGAAACTCCAACGCCACAATAGGTATGTTTTAAACCTATTTCTTTAAATGGATTGCTCTTCTAACTTCTTGCTCTATGTTGATTTCAGTTTCAGTTGTATAAACAGTTATGTTCTCATGTGATGCACATTACAAGTGTTGCCAATGTTGTGTAGTTTCTCACACTTATATTATGTCTATGTTGCTATGTCTTAAAAATATATGAGTTGAACTATGTCTCTATCTTGATTAGGCAACATAAACTAGAATGATATGGACAATACAGTGACCATAGTACATAGATATATGTTTGTTTCATGCTGTTATCCTGTCCACCTTACTACTGAACCGATTTACCAAAATGAGTTTCGTATACTACATGCTAAACCTGTGATGTGTCTGCTTGCTTCTCTTGTAGTATGCAAACAAAATATTGGAGAAGAGCACCCCACTATGCAATGGTAGAGAAAGTAATGCAGATAAGGTTCAAGATAGTGAGACAACCCTGTTGGTCTCCAAGAAAGGTGATAAAAACGATCTTGTAGACAGTGAAAAAACCTCACAGTCCTGCGTTGATGTAGTGTTCGAGTTACTGGCTAGTACCGCTGGCACAAGCTCTTCGAACTCGCTGCCTGAATCACTTCGGCTTCTTCAGTCTCAGCTATAAGCTGAAAGGCATCAGTCAGTTGTGTTGCGGCAATAAGCGAATGACTAATGAAGTCCCTGCAGAATTCAGATGCATACTTTCTTGTGCAATAGCAAGCGCTGGAGGATTTAAGTGCCAAACAAGAGAAAGTTAATAAGCTTGCTAAGCATCTTGCCAGCATTATGGGTACCCAGGATATTGTTTCTTGAGCTCTTCTGAAGTGGTTTTAGTTCTGGACTTGTTTTGCTGTGGCGTTTATATGCTGCTTTGTTCCCTATATTTGCATTGGCGGTGATCTTTGATGCCCAGTGGATGTAATATGTGTAATAGCCGTCATAGCCTAGCATAAGTTGCTTGCTAATTTATTTCCTTGTTGTCTTGTTTATTTGTTTGCTTGAAGTCAGTGCAGTTCTTTTTCCGCGGTTTGCTAGTCGCCGTAATAACCTATTTTTTAAAAAACTAGGCCACAATAACCATGGGCTACATATTTACTATAGTGACACTGGGCCTCCTACAGGTCGTAGAAACAATGGGCCTTCTACGGGCCATACACACAATGGGCCTTCTATGGGTCGTATCATCAATGGGCCTTATACGGGCCGTATGATCGATTGGCCAAACATGGGCCAATAACAGACTGCATTATGGCCGTAAACGGGCTAGAGTTGGAATCGTCCGTTCATGGGCCGACCATAATGGGCCGTCGTTAATAGGACGTATTTGAAAATGGCCTAACTTATTAACAGGCCACAAATGGGCGGATTGTAACAACGGGCTAAATTTGGCCCACAAGCAGAAAATGACGGTAACGGGCCGTAAGTAACAGAATGCTAGAAATGAGCCCAAGAATAAATGGGCCTTGAGAAGGCCAAAAGATAACATGGGCTGGAAATGGCCCAATGGAATAATGGGTTGCTAATGGGTATAAAGTGATACACTGTTCATTACGGGCCAGTTTCACCACGGGTCGTTAATGGGCCAAGAGTTACAAAGGGCCTCATATGGGCCGAAAGACGTCATGGGCCATATATGGGACAGAAGTTAAAACAGGCTAGAATCATATTGGACGGCCCAGATGACACTACTGGGCCTAATTTGGATAGACTGTAACGGGCCCTGGGTTAGCAGGCTTTCCGAGGGTCGGCCCGCCACCTTTTGACCAAGTCAAACGGGCCGGCCTTTTCACAGGAATGGGCCTCTATTGGGGCGTGTCACGTGTCGATGTCTCATAGGCGCCATGGGTCCAATGAGTGGATGACATTTTTCCCAATGGTAAGCCGACACGTGTTTCCTCCAGCCAATGATGATTTTACACGTGGAAAATCCCCATTGGTCGGGGCTGTTAACGGGTTATCCGATCCAAAATGGACCCTGTCGGTGTCAAAACCGGCGGATCTCAGGTAGGGGGTCCCGAACTGTGCGTCTAGGCGGATGGTAACAGGAGACAAGGGACACGATGTTTTTACCTAGGTTCGGGCCCTCTCGATGGAGGTAAAACCCTACTCCCGCTTGATTGATATTGATGATATGGGTAGTACAAGAGTGGATCTACCACGAGATCAAGGAGGCTAAACCCTAGAAGCTAGCCTATGGTATGATTGTTGTAATGGTTGTTCGTCCTACGGACTAAAACCCTCCGGTTTATATAGACACCGGAGAGGGCTAGGGTTACACAGAGTCGGTTACAATGGTAGGAGATCTACATATCCGTATCGCCAAGCTTGCCTTCCATGCCAAGGAAAGTCCCATCCGGACACGGGACGAAGTCTTCAATCTTGTATCTTCATAGTCTTGGAGTCCGGCCGATGATGATAGTCCGGCTATCCGGACACCCCCTAGTCTAGGACTCCCTCAGTAGCCCCTGAACCAGGCTTCAATGATGATGAGTCCGGCGCGCATATTGTTCGGCATTACAAGGCGGGTTCCTCCTCCGAATAATTCATAGAAGATTCTGAACACCAGGATAGTGTCCGGCTCTGCAAAATAAATTCCACATTCCACCGTGGACAGAATAATATGTACACAAGTTCAATCTGCTGACGTATTTTGTGGCATGACGTCATACCACCACCAAGCCTTTACTTGAATCAATTTTTATTATACCACCTCAGCGCGTTTAGCGAAGCGGTTTCCTTGGCACGTCTTGTCGAAGCAGAGATCGTGTTCCCCTTATTCCGGGATTCCCATCAATACGGACGTGTGTAACCCAACCGTGCCCGTCGCCACGCCTCCTCTATCGAAGGTGAGTCCCAAACGGTCACGGGGACGGCTCTTGGTATTCTCCCTCTTTATAATGGGACCAAGGCTCATTTCTTTTCTTCAATCCTCAATCGAATCTACTCCTCGCCCCGAGTTCCAACACCCAGAGCCCCAGATTCGAGCGATTCGGACCTTCAACAATGTCCGGCTCCGACCTACAGGGCCGGTGGATGCCCTCCTCCGTCACGGAAGAGGACGTGCTAAAGCTGCAAGAAGCCAAGTACCTGACTTACGAGATTTCGCATAGGCTGCCCGCCAAAGGGCAGGTCATTCCTACTCCCGAGCCCGGCGAGAGCGTCGTGTTCGTGTCCCACCTCCATCGGGGTTTAGGCTTCCCGACGGATCCTTTTGTGAGAGGGCTCATGTTTTACTACGGGTTGGAATTTCATGACCTGGCTCCGGAGTCCACCCTCCATATCTCTTCATTCATTGTTGTCTGCGAAGCCTTCCTCCGCGTTACCCCTCACTTCGGCTTGTGGCTTAAGACCTTCGACTTGGAGCCAAAGATGATCGAGGGGCGTCAAGCAGAGTGCGGCGGGGCGGTCGTAAGCAGAAGGGTCGACGCTCCATGGCCCGAGGGATCTTTCCAGGAGGAGCTCGGCTTGTGGCAGCAGGAGTGGTTCTACATAACCGCTCCCAGGGGCAGCAGGCAGAAGCCGCCGCCCATCTTCCGCTCGGGCCCTCCACAGCGACTGATGTCATGGGTCAGCCAAGGGCTCAACTAGGGGCCGTCAAAGGACGTACCCCTATTGCAGGGCCGGATTCGAGACCTCCAGGAGAGGGAGATCAATCTAGTCGTAGTGATGCAGGTTATGCTGATTCGGCGCCTCCTACCCTGCAAGCGTTGCCCCCTCCGTCTGTGGGAGTTCAATCCCGAGGGGCCGCGAGCTCTCCAACACTTCATGGGTTCGACACCCGTGGAGATGTATAAATTGTTCTTCGGATCACAAGAGATGTGTCCGGAATTGACCGTGGATTCCGGCCTAAGCTGCAATCGCCCTGATACTCAGGTAAGTGGCCCTGCGTCTGAACACACCGTTTGTTTATGCCTTCTTGAATTTGCCTTTTAACCCATCATCTCTTGAATAGGAGTGGATAGCGCAAGCGAAACTAATACGGTGTTCGGACCCCTCCCGGAGACCGTGCCGGATCCCGTGCTGGTCAGGATGCTGAAGGTTGCGCCTTCAGAGGAAGGCGAAGGGGAGAATAGGGACACGACCACCTCTACCAAGGAGGCTTTGGAGAAAGAGGGAATCGAGAATCCCTCCTTCCAAGGGGAGAAGAGGACCGCTTCCGAAAACCCGGAGGCCAAGGCCTCGAAGCGGGGGAAGAGATCTTCACCAGAGGGTCCTGCGTCCGGGGAGGCCCCGGCCGCACTATCTCCCTTAAGGAATCAGCCCTCCAGTGAGCCGTAAGTAGAAAAAAGGGGGTTCTGTAATACGAGACATCCCTATTTTTGCTTCTGAGGATAACTGAAGTTTTTACCTTGTAGTTCGGATCTCCGTCCTTCTCAGATGAGCTCGTCTTCAAGGGACCTTCGTCCGGAGATGGTGGAGAGTGAGACGCCTCGGTCCGCCGCACCATCAGGCAGGGCGGACGAACCTGAGGTGTCATCGCGGAGGGTATCCCCGAGTCCGGCGGGGCCGGAGAGTTCGGCACCGGCTGGTGTGCGGCCGGGGGAGCTGAAGGATCTGCTTGAGAGGGTGTCTATCTCAGAAGGTCACCGTACATTGATGAGTATGGTGATTGGAAGAATTTCGTCCGCCGAAGGCGGGTTGCATGATGCCGTCAGAAACTTGCTGGCAGGGTTTGAGGTACGTAAAAATGACATACCTTTTGACAGTTTTGCACATAAAGTGCGCCCTGTATAGATAGTAGCCCCTAGAACTCGGTAGGTTGTCGAGAGCGACAGCGTGCCGAGGATCAAAATCACAGGTATTGATTTTCGCCTTTCCCATGCAGGTGGCGGATAGTCCGGTGGCCAGCCGGACTGATGGAGTTGCCGAACTAAAGCGGCAACTTGACGTTGCAGATGCGGACATCGCGCTGGCCAATAAGCGACTTGACGAGTCACAAGGTAGGTTTTTTCTCCGCGGTCACCTAGTAAGGGAGCCGAAGCCCACTCCTTACAACATGTGTGCTTTAATGCAGATGGTGCCGTTGCTGTGGAGAGTCTACGGGCAGAACTTGCTCGAGCCAAGGAGCAGGCCACAAGGAGTGATGCGGCTGCCTCGAGGGCGACCGAAGAGCTAGAAGCCGAAAGGGCTGCTCACTGCGGAAGCAGGGAGGAGATGACCGAAATGGCCGTGAAGTTGAAAGATGCTACCGACCGCAATGGGGTACTTGAAAGAGAACGCCTAGCGGAGCAAGAAGGCCTGAAGAAGGCCACCGACGAAGCCAAGGATGCCCGTTCTGCAATGAGGGCTATAAAGGAGGAGCTGCGCCAGGCCGGAGATATTGTGGCTGGCCAGCCCTTTCTGATGCGCAGGAGGTTTACAGATCCGAAGTACGCTCAGCTTGGCCAGCTGTGGGGTCCGGAGGATCCTTATATGGACTTAGCGGCGAGTGCGGCAGATGCTGTTGTGCACTTCTGAAGTCAAAAGGATCACGAGACGGAAGAGCTTTTTTGGTCTCAATTCCATAGTCCGGAGCGTTCACTTCCGCTGACCGATCGGTTGGCTGAGTGGGCTAAGCTGAATAGATTGTCCGGACTTGCCATGACAGATATCGTGGCTCATGTCTGGCCGGATAGGCCCAAGCCGAAGAGTTATCTTGGCTTATTGCAGCAATTCCTTGGGGCGGTGCCGCATATCAAGGCGATGAAGCGGTCGGCCTGCATAGAGGGTGCACGAATGGCCCTCGCCCGTGTGAAGACATACTGGACGGAGATGGATGCCACCGCTGTTGCGACCCAGGGTTCGGACGAGAGCCGGTTACCCGGCGAGCACTATTTTGGGGAAGTTCTGCGTGGTGCTCGTGTAATAGAGTCGCAGTGCTCAAAAAATGTTATGTTCAAATGAACTTTATGGTTTGTAAAACAATGTTTATAATATAAGCGCTTTTTGTACTTGTGCATTCAAGTATTGAAATATCTCCTATGCGGCCATTAATGTATACTTGTGTATAACCTGAAAATGGCAGTCTTAGGCTTCAGCCCCCACGCACATAGTGCGGGGGTGTTTGCGAAATTGCGCATTTTCACACTTAATCCAACGTCTTGGTCTTGTTAAGGAGGTGGTAGCGTAACAAACGAGGCAGCAAAACACAGGAGCCAGGCAAACCCAACGTTTGACCAAAGACATGATTCGGAGCTGATGCATATAAGGCCTAACTCGAGACGCCGAACACTCCCTGAGGTGTTCGGTCTTTATGATGACGGGCAGATCAATGCCCTAAGCCCCTAGTGTCCAGGTACACGCAAGGTCCTCTAACGCGGCCAATGCCAAAACGTCAGCCTCCTCTCTGGTTATGATGAGAAACTAGGGGATGTATAGCAACAAGAGACAGTAAAAAAGGTTTACGTAGGGTCTTAATGTGAAAAGAATCCTTGCAACGGGTCCCTACAGCATGTCTGCGCCTGTGTCTCCGTTGTGTTGTATCCTGGACGGGTGTAACACGGTGTTCATCTGTAAAAGAGAGGAACTTAGTTTGAAAAGGAATCGTGTTAAGAATGTATTTAAAACAAAGCATGAATAAATGAATAAAGTTGAGCTTTTATTGGCTCCTTATTGCTCATACGCACAACCCCTTGTAAAGGGGTGTGCGGCTAGGGAGCCCCTATCTTATTTATGCCGGACTCGTCTAGCCGTGTCCGGTGTCTTGAACAAACTTTTAATGAGATAATGCCGCGTGGACCGGGCATTTTAAGTGTAAGAGACGCGTAGTGTGGTATTGCGTTAAAGCGGACAAAAGCTTCACGTCCCAATAGTGCTTGATGGCTACTTTTGAATGGGGCGACATGAAAGATTAGCTTTTCGCGTTGGAAGTTGTCGGGTGACCCGAACACAACTTATAGTAGTAAGGAGCCCGTGCACTTGGCGTAAGGGCCTGGCGTCACTCCTTTAAAGGAAGTGCGGCTATGTCGAATTTTAGTAAGGTCTACCCCCAACTTGCGAATTGTGTCCGGATATAGCAGGTTTAAATCGCTGCCGCCATCCATTAGGACTTGTGTAAATTGTAGTCCGTAGATTATAGGATCCAATATCAGAGCAGTCCATCCTACGTTTCGAATACTTCTGGAATGGTCCAAGTGGTCGAAAGTAATTGGTTTTGACATCCAATCTCGAGGTTCCGCTGGGGTGGACCGTGCGACGCCCACTTTGGCGGGTGCCGCACTGTTTTTCCGTATTATCACATGAAGTGAGTTTGCTGTTTTGACTTCTTGTGGGAAAGTCTTTTGTTTTCCGGCGCTCTGCTGGTGGGGTTCGTCGTCGTCCTCACTTGGCGCGTCGAGCCCCTTGTGTTCGGCGTTGAGTCGGCTGGACTGTTTGAAAACCCAATAATTTCGGTGGGTGTGGTTTGCAGGCTTCCCGGAAGTACTGTGGATTTGACATATCCGATCCAAAATTTTGTTGAGGTTGGATAGCTCGTCACTGTTGTCCTTGAGAGGCAGTGTTTTATTGTTCGGCCGCGAGCTTTTGAATCCGGCATTGACCGCCGTGGTCTTTGGGCTTTTTTCTTTATTTCGGCGCTGGTCCTTTCTGCGCCGTGATTTTCCGTTTCCATCTCTGGTCTCGGATGTACTCGTGTCGCTGGTGCTACATCTTGCTAGCCAGCTGTCTTCCCCCGCGCAAAAGCGGGTCATGAGGCTTGTTAGTGCGGCCATTGTTCTTGGCTTCTCTTGGCCAAGGTGTCTAGCGAGCCACTCGTCTCGGACATTATGCTTAAAAGCTGCTAAGGCTTCGGCGTCCGGACAGTCGACTATTTGTTTCTTTTTGGTAAGGAACCTGTTCCAGAATTTGCTTTCTGACTCTCCGGGCTGTTGAGTTATGTGACTTAAATCGTCTGCATCCGGAGGGCGGACATAAGTCCCCTGAAAATTTGCTCTAAACTCGTCCTCGAGCTCTTCCTAGCTTCCAATTGTATTTTCTGGGAGGCTTTTGAGCCAATGCCGAGCTGGCCCTTTGAGCTTGAGGGGTAGGTATTTTATGGCGTGGAGATCATCTCCTCTAGCCATGTGTATGTGCAGGATGTAATCCTCGATCCAGACTCCGGGGTCTGTTGTTCCGTCGTATGCCTCTATGTTTACGAGCTTGAACCCCGCTGGGAATTCATGATCCAGCACCTCCTTGGTGAAACATAGTGGGTGTGCGGCACCCCTGTATTTAGGTGTGCCGTTATCTTCGAACACTCGGCACGTTGTGTTCCTTCCTGGGGCCCTCTTCTTTGGCCCATAAATGGACCTGACCGGGCCATCCGTTTTGCGAGGGTTTTTATGCGTGTCATGTGCCGGCTTATGTGCGGCACCGCTTGCCACTCTTGGCCTGTTATCTGGTCGCCTATCCGGCCAGGCGGCCTCTTTGCTTTTTGATTGTGGGGGCTCTACGGCCTCCTCGTCGAATTCTGGCAGCAGCTTGCGCTTCGGGTAGCTCTTTGTTTGGTGGCTATTGCCATATTTGTCCGCGGTCTTGAGTACTTTGCTCCACCTCATTCTGAGTATGTATTCCGCTGTTTTGAGCTTCCGTTTCTCCTTCTTCAAACTTCTTGCAGCGGCGACAAGCCTTTTTGAAGGTTCTTGTGCTCCGGTGGTGTGTCCGGCGTGAGATCGTCTGGACTGTTGTTTTTGCCGGGGATGTATTGATTATCTGATTCGTCCTGCTCGGATGGTTGCTTGGTTGCATGTTCATCGCCCACTGGTTTGCCCTGCTCTATGGTTGGGTCATTATGGGTGTTGTTGTTATCGAGACGGGACTTGGGGCGGCGCTTGCGCCGCCGTTTTGGTTGTTTTTTGGGGGAATTATCCTTCGCCGTGTCCCGTTGTTCCTCGTTATCGCTCCCTTTTGGGAAGTCCACCATATATACATCATGCGTTGAGGTGGGATGCCAGTGCTTAGTAGGCGCTGGTTCTTGATCGTCTCTGGCATCATCGTCCATACCGCCGATGTCTTCGGAGTCATAGTCTAGCATGTCGGTTAGATCGTCGACAGTGGCTACAAAGTGGGTGGTGGGTGGGTTTTGAATTTCTTCGTCGTCTGCATCCCAACCATCCTGAACGCAGTCCGGCCAGGGCTCTCCTGATAACGAGAGATACTTTAGCGAATTCAGGATGTCGCCGAAGGGTGAGTGCTGAAAGATGTCCGCAGCGGTGAACTCCATGATCGGCGCCCAATCGGATTCGATCGGCAGGGGCACAGGATGTTCGGAGTCCGGCAAGGAGTCCGGCACCTCGGAGTCACGAGCTTTGCAAAGGACAAAGTTGGTATTCGGCTCCATCGCCGTAGCAGTTGCAGCTCCCGAGGCGGTGTCCAGCCACTGGTTCTCGATCTGGGCGGTCGGCTCTGAACTATGGGTCAGAGCGGACTGGCCTCCAGGGTACTGTCCGGCGGCAGAGCCAAGTCATGCCCATCATGACAGTGCGGCACGCTCGGCTGTGGCTCGAATCCATTGAAGATCAAGTCTCCGCGGATGTCAGCCATGAAGTTTAGGCTTCCAAACCTGACCTGATGGCCAGGGGCGTAGCTTTCGATCTGCTCCAGATGGCCAAGTGAATTGGACCGTAGTGCAAAGCTGCCGAACACGAAGATCTGTCCGGGGAGAAAAGTCTCACCCTGGACGGCGTTGTTGTTGATTGAAGAAGCCATCAAGCCTATCGGTGACGACACAGAGGAACTCTCAATGAAAGCACCAACGTCGGTGTCGAAACCAGCGGATCTCGGGTAGGGGGTCCCGAACTGTGCGTCTAGGCGGATGGTAACAGGAGACAAGGGATGCGATGTTTTTACCCAGGTTCGGGCCCTCTCGATGGAGGTAAAACCCTACTCCTGCTTGATTGATATTGATGATATGGGTAGTACAAGAGTGGATCTACGACGAGATCAAGGAGGCTAAACCCTAGAAGCTAGCCTATGGTATGATTGTTGTAATGGTTGTTCGTCCTACGGACTAAAACCCTCCGGTTTATATAGACACCGGAGAGGGCTAGGGTTACACAGAGTCGGTTACAATGGTAGGAGATCTACATATCCGTATCGCCAAGCTTGCCTAGTCCGGCTATCGGGACACCCCCTAGTCCAGGACTCCCTCAGACCCAATAGCTTAACAGCGTTCTGTTACGCTGTATGCCACGTGTCGGTCACCCTTGATGAAAGGACTTGTGTGACGCATGATTTATCGTCATGGAAGTGGACACTTCCGTGATGATAATTTTGGTAATTTCATGGAACAGTTCTACGACAACACAGGTATGACTATCTTGATTCTGACATAAAATCGTCATGGATGTACATGCATGACAGAAAACGTGACCTACTGTGACAAACACGTATCATCATGGAAGTGTATTTTTTTGTAGTGTCTCTCTTTTCTCAATACCATGTTCTCCTCGATGTTCTTGGATATCTATTCGATGTAATACTTTTTCGCGGTGTGTTTGCCGAGATCCGATGAATTGTGGATTTATGATCAAGATTATCTATGAATATTATTTGGTTCTTCTCTGAATTCTTATATGCATGATTTGATATCTTTGCAAGTCTCTTCGAATTATCGGTTTAATTTGGCCTACTAGATTGATCTTTCTTGCAATGGGGGAAGTACTTAGCTTTGGGTTCAATCTTGCGGTGTCCTTTCCCAGTGATAGTAGGGGCAGCAAGGCACATATTGTATTGTTGCCATCGAGTTAATTCCTCTACATCATGTCATCTTGCTTAATGCTTTACTCCGTTCTTTATGAACTTAATACTCTAGATGCATGTTGGATAGCGGTCGATGCGTGGAGTAATAGTAGTAGATGCAGGCAGGAGTCGGTCTACTTGACATAGATGTGATGCCTATGTTCATGATCATTGCCTTAGATGTCATCATAATTATGCACTTTTCTATCAATTGCTCGGCAGTAATTTGTTCACCCACCGTAATATATGCTATCTCGAGATAAGCTACTAGTGAAACCAATGGCCCCTGGGTCTCTTTTCCATATTATCGAATCACGTTTACATCTTGCTAGTTTCTGATCTACTATTTTGCAATCTTTACTTTGCAATCTATAATCCAAAAACTCCAAAAATATTTACTTTATCATTTATCTATCTCTATCAGATCTCACTTTTGCGAGTGGCCGTGAAGGGACTGACAACCCCTTTATCGCGTTGGTTTCAAGTTCTTGAGTGTTTGTGCAGGTATTCGGTGACTTGTGCGTTGTCTCCTACTGGATTGATACCTCGGTTCTCAAAAATGAGGGAAATACTTATGCTACTTTTTTGCATCACCCTTTCCTGTTCAAGGGAAACCAACACAAGCACAGGAGGTAGCAATGAATAAAGTCGGGTCGGCTCGTAGAGTACCCGCAAGTGATTCGGATATGGGAGCTGAAAGGATAGCTGGTTCCATCTAGGTAGTGGTGGACCTGGGTTCCCGACGGCTCCTGAAGGAGTCCCGGATTAGGGGGTGTCCGGATGGCCGGACTATAACCTTTGGCCGGACTCCTGGACTATGAAGATACAAGATTGAAGACTTCGTCCCGTGTCCGGATGGGACTTTCCTTGGCGTGGAAGGCAAACTTGGCAATACGGATATGTAGATCTCCTACCATTGTAACCGAGTCTGTGTAACCCTAACCCTCTTCGGTGCCTATATAAACGGGAGGGTTTTAGTCCATAGCTATTCTAGGGTTTAGCCTCTCTGATCTCGTGGTAGATCTACTCTTGTACTACCCATATCATCAATATTAATCAAGCAGGAGTAGGGTTTTACCTCCATCGAGAGGGCCCAAACCTGGGCAAAAACATCGTGTCCCCTGTCTCCTGTTACCATCCGCCTAGACGCACAGTTCGGGACCCCCTACCCGAGATCCGCCGGTTTTGACACCGACATTTGTGCATTCATTGAGAGTTCCTCTATGTCGTCATCTTTAGGCCCGATGGCTCCTCCGATCATCAACAACGATGCGGTCTAGGGTGAGACTTTTCTCCCGGACAGATCTTCGTATTCGGCGGCTTTGCACTGCGGGCCAATTCGCTTGGCCATCTGGAGCAGATTGAAAGCTATGCCCCTGGCCATCAGGTCAGATTTGGAAGTTTGAACTACACGACTGACGTCCGCGGAGACTTGATCTTCGACGGGTTCGAGCCACAGCCAAGCGCGACGCACTGTCACGATGGGCATGATCTAGCTCTGCCGCCGAACAGTGCCCTGGAGGCCGCACTAGTGTTCGCTCCGACCCTTAGCTCGGAGCCGCCTGCGTCGATCGAGGATGGGTGGCTAGACACCGCCTCGGGGGCTGCAATCTCTACAGCGATTGAGCCGAACACCAACCCTATCCTTTGCGAAGCTCGTGACTCCAAGGTGCCGGACTCCTTTCCGGACTCCGAAACTTCCGCGCCCCTGCCAATCGAATCTGATTGGGTGCCGATCATGGAGTTCACCGCTGCGGACATCTTTCAGCACTCGCCCTTTGGCGACATCCTGAATTCGCTAAAGTCTCTCTCTTTGTCAAGAGAGCCCTGGCCGAACTATGGTCAGCAAGGTTGGGATGCGGACGACGAAGAAATTCAAAGCCCACCCACCACCCACTTCATAGCCACTGTCGATGATTTAACCGACATGCTCGACTTCGACTCCGAAGAAATCGACGGTATGGACGACGATGCAGGAGACGACCAAGAACCAGTGCCTACAGGGCACTGGAAGGCCACCTCTTCATATGACATATACATGGTGGACATCCCAAAAGAAGGGAATGGCGATGGAACAACGGAGGATGACCCCTCCAAGAAACAGCCTAAGCGCCGGCATCAGCGGCGCCACTCTAAATCCCGCCACAGCAAAAACGGTGATTCCGGCACAGGAGACAAGAACACCTCGGACAGTGCCGAAGACAACCCCTCCAGCAGGATTCAGCGCAGGAGGATGTAGAAGCCGGCCCTCATGATAGAGCGGCAGATAGAGAGGTAGAGGACGATAATTACATGCATCCCTCCGAAGACGAGGCAAGCCTCAACGACGACGAATTTATCGTGCCTGAGGATCCCGTCGAACAAGAGCATTTCAAACGCAGGCTTATGGCCACCGCAAGCAGCCTCAAGAAAAAGCAGCGACATCTTAGAGGTGACCAAGACTTGCTAGCCGACAGATGGACTGAAGTCCTTGCGGTCGAAGAGTACGAACTCGAACGCCCCTCCAAGAGCTACCCAAAACGCAGGCTGCTACCCCAATTAGAGGAGGAAGCACCTAAATCTACATCTCCAGTGCATGATGCGGCCGACCGGCAACCTCGTGGCCGCGTCAGAGAGGTCTCTCATCCCTCCACTCAAGCCGCACCCTAGCGTCGCTCAAAATGTACCAAGGCACGGGGAAATGCGCGAGACCTACGAGATATATTGGAGGACAAGGCAAGGCAAACAAGATCGATCTACGGATCGCGTGGGCGCCCCACGACACGTGATGATAACAGTCACGCCGGATACGGTAATTCCGGTCGGGCTGAACACAGTAGACAAAGCTCATTTGAGCTGCGTTGTGATATAGCCCAATACAGAGGCGCCGCACACCCATTATGCTTGATAGATGAAGTGATGGATCATCAAATCCCCGAGGGTTTCAAACCCATAAACATTGAATCATACGATGGCACAATAGATCCTGCGGTTTGGATCAAGGATTATCTCCTTCATATCCACATGGCCCGTGGTGATGATCTACACGCCATCAAATACCTCCCACTCAAGCTCAAAGGACCAGCTCGGCATTGTCTTAACAGCTTGGCAGCAAAGTCAATTGGTTGTTGGGAAGACCTGGAAGCCGCATTCCTCGACAATTTCCAGGGCACCTATGTGTGACCACCAAACGTTGATGACCTAAGCCACATAATTCAGAAGCCAGAGGAATCAGCCAGACAATTATGGACACGGTTCCTAACCAAGAAAAATCAAATCATCGACTGTCCGGATGCAGAGGTCCTTGCAGCCTTCAAGCATAACATCCGCGACGAGTGGCTTGCCCGGCACCTAGGACAGGAAAAGCCGAAATCCATGGCAGCCCTCACAACACTCATGACCCGTTTTTGTGAGGGAGAGTACAGCTTGCTAGCTCGTAGTAACAACATGACCAAGAGCCCTGGTAATTCGAATACCAAGGACAACAATGGAAGGTCACGTCGCAACAAGCACAAGCGCCGCATTAACGGCGATAATGCTGAGGATCGGCAGTCAATGCCGGATTCAGAGGCTCTAAACCCGGTCAGCGGAAAAAGCCATTCAAAAGAAATACTCCGGGCCCGTCCAATTTGGACCTAATACTCGATCGCTCATGCCAGATACACGGCACCCCCAAAAAACAAGCCAACCACAGTGAGGGAGTCCTGGACTAGGGGGTGTCCGGACAGCCGGACTATCATCGTCCGCCGGACTCCAAGACTACGAAGATACAAGATTGAAGACTCCGTCCCGTGTCTGGATGGGACTTTCCTTGGCGTGGAAGGCAAGCGTGGCGATGCGGATATGTAGATCTCCTACCATTGTAACCGACTCTGTGTAACCCTAGCCTCCTCCGGTGTCTATATAAACCGGAGGGCTTTAGTCCATAGGACACAACATACATTACAACAATCATACCATAGGCTAGCTCTAGGGTTTAGCCTCCTTGATCTCGTGGTACATCCACTCTTGTACTACCCATATCATCAATATTAATCAAGCAGGACGTAGGGTTTTACCTCCATCAAGAGGGCCTGAACCTGGGTAAAACATAGTCCCTCGTCTCCTGTTACCATCCGCCTAGACGCACAGTTCGGGACCCCCTACCCGAGATCCGCCGGTTTTGACACCGACATTGGTGCTTTCATTGAGAGTTCCTCTGTGTCGTCACCGATAGGCTCGATGGCATCTTCAATCAACAACGCTGTCCAGGGTGAGACTTTTCTCCCCGGACAGATCTTCGTATTCAGCGGCTTCGCACTGCGGGCTAATTCCCTTGGCCATCTGGAGCAGATCGAAAGCTATGCCCCTGGCCATCAGGTCAGATTCGGAAGCCTAAACTTCACGACCGACATCCGCGAGGACTTTATCTTCGACGGGCTCGAGCCAAAGCCAAGCGCGCCGCACTGTTGCGATGGGCATGATCTAGCTCTGCCGCCGAACAGTGCCTTGGTGGCCGCACACGAATCCGCTTCGGCCTTTAGTCCGGAGCCGATCGCCCAGATCAAGGATCGGTGGATGGACACCACCTCGGGGGCTTCAACTTCCACGGCGATGGAGCCGAACAATAATCTTGTCCCTCGCGAAACTCGTCATTCCGAGGTGCCGACTCCTGGCCGGACTCCGGACCTCCCACGCCCGTACCAATCGAATCGGATTGGGCGCCGGTTATGGAATTCACCGCCGCGGACATCTTCCAATACTCGCCCTTTGGCGACATCCTAAATTCGCTAAAGCATCTCTCGTTATCGGGAGAGTCCTGGCCGGACTATGGCCAGGATGGTTGGGATGCGGACGACGAAGAAATTCAGAGCCCACCCACCACCCACTTTGTAGCCACTGTCGACGATCTAACCGACATGCTAGACTACGACTCCGAAGACATCGACGCTATGGACGACGATGCCGGAGACGAACAGGAACCAGCGCCTACAGGGCACTGGAAGACCACCTCGTCATACGACATATACATGGTGGACACCCCAAAAGACGGGGACAGCGAAGAAACAGCGGAGGCAGATTCTTTAAAGAAACAGCCCAAGCGCCGGCGTCAGCGGCGCCGCTCTAAATCCCGCCACGGCAAGAATGGAGATTTCGGCACAGGAGATAATAATACCCCAGAGAGTGCCGAAGATAACCCCCTCCAGCAAGACTCAGCGCAGGAGGATGTAGAAGCAAGCCCTCACGAGAGGGCGGCAGACGAAGAGGTTGAGGATTATAACTATATGCCTCCCTCCGAAGACGAGGCAAGCCTCAACGATGACGAATTCGTCGTGCCCGAGGATCCCATCGAACAAGAGCGTTTTAAACGCAGGCTTATCGCCACGGCAAACAGCCTAAAGAAAAAGCAGCAGCAGCTTCAAGCTGATCAGGACCTGCTGGCCGATCGATGGACCGAGGTCCTCGCGGCCAAAGAGTTGGTCGGGAGATCCTCTCCTCCGACAGGGCGGCAGATCCGGGGCCCTCGCGCCCGGATCTGGTGCAGTGGTGGGCGCGCGGCTGGGGAGGCCCCGTGCAGGTGGCTAATGCACGGCGGAGGTGCAGATCGGCTCGGGACGTCGCGTGGTGTGCGTGGTGAGCGTGGTGAATGTGCTCGCGTTGAATCTGGCGTTCGGCAGTGGCCTACGACGGCAATGGGGCGGCTCGGGCGCACGGTTGTGGCAAGGAGGTGGCGCGGCATGGTTCTGGCGGGGTCGCTCGTCTTCTTCGGTGAGATGGCAGCAGGGGGCAGCGGCGCAGAGGGGCGCAGTTTTTGCTGTGCTGGGCGCGTGGCTGCTCAGGGGGATTGGCACCGTGGTGCTGGCGTCGAGTGCGCGTGAGCTTGGTGGTCCACGGTGGAGATAGCTTGGCGCAGCAGGAAGGTGGAGCCGGTGGATGTCGACCATGGGGATTGTGTGTTGCGCAGTGCTTTGGATCTGCTCGGATTCGGAGGTGTGGTGGAGCTCCAGGCGAAAGTCCAGCACTGACCATGGGTTGGTGCCGGCAACAGCGGCGCCATGGCCATGGCGTCGTTCCCCTTCTTGAAGGTGTTGCCGTGATGCTCCATTGCATGACTCTCCGGGAGAAATCTCTAGCTTCGGATGGTCGAAGCGAGCGATGACGGCGGCTACACTGTTTCCTTCTTTGAGGCATCGCCTTGGAGAGTCAACATGTTGCAGTTTGCACGTATCTCTTCGTCGTCGGGGAAGTGGAAGTCGGGGCGGCGGCTTCGGATGGTTTCTGATTGTACGTCGAGATGGCGATCTCGGGAACAATGTGAGTGGCAGCTCTATGAGGTGGGGCTCTATCTCGACATTGGTTGGGTGGCATCCTTGTCCCGCTTGGGCGGTAGGGGTGCCGGCTCGGTCAATGCGCCCCAGAGGGGGCGGTCTGACTTTACGTCGGGGCGGTGGCCCCGGTTGTGGTGCGACGTTCGTGGTCTGCGAGCGGTTGTCCTGAGCAGCGTGGGTTGCGGGCAGCTGGGTTGTGCGGCGTTGCTGCTCGAGGGGAGCGGTGGTATGTCGGGGCGGCGGCCCCGAAAGGCGGTGTCGGTTGATTGCGCTGGGCGCGACGGAGCGGTGGATGTCGGGGCGGCGGCCCCGAGATAATCACTGTGGCGACCAGACTTCTGTGGCAACGATGATGGTGGGAGCGATGTCGGCGACGCGGCAATGGTTGCGGTAGTCGGCTCTTCTTCGGCGTGTCCACGGTTTTGCCTCGGTTTGCTTGTTGTTATGGAGTCGAAGCTACGGCGGCGGGGCCCTATGGTGTACGTGTTGGTGAACGTAGCAGAAATTCAAAATTTTCTACGCATCACCAAGATCAATCTATGGAGTAACCTAGCAACGAGGGGAAGGAGAGTGCATCTACATACCCTTGTAGATCGCTGAGCCGAAGCATTCAAGTGAACAGGGTTGATGGAGTCGTACTCGTCGTGATCCAAATCACCGATGATCCTAGTGCCGAACGGACGGCACCTCCACGTTCAACACACATGCAGCCTGGTGACGTCTTCCATGCCTTGATCCAGCAAGGAGAGAGGGAGAGGTTGGGGAAGACTCCGTCCAGCAGCAGCACGACGGCGTGGTGGTGGAGGAGGAGCGTGGCAATCCTGCAAGGCTTCGCCAAGCACCGCGGGAGAGGAGGAGTACTTGGGAGAGGGGGAGGGCTGCGCCAGAACTTGGGTGCGGCTGCCCTCCCACCCCCCACATATATATAGGGGCAAGGGAGAGGGGGGCCGGCCCCCTCAGATCCAATATGAGGAGGGGGCGGCGGCCAAGGGGGGGAGGAGTGCCTCCCAAGTCAAGTGGAGGCCCTCCCCCTTAGGGTTTCCCCTCTCCCATGCGCATGGGCCTTCGGGGGGCTGGTGCCCCTGGCCCATTAAGGCTAGGGCACCCCCTTATAGCCCATGCTGCTGTATTGGACATGGTGGAACATTTTCCGGACCTCCAGACCCCTCCGAAATCCTTCGGAACCTTCTGGAAGCTTCCCGGTACAATACCGAAAACCCGAACTTTTCCCGGAACCCGAACAACAACTTTTCATATATAAATCTTTACCTCCGGACCATTCCGGAACTCCTCGTGACGTCCGGGATCTCATCCGGGACTCCGAACAAGATTCGCTAACCACGTACATTTATTCCCTATAACCCTAGCGTCATCGAACCTTAAGTGTGTAGACCCTACGGGTTCGGGAACCATGCAGACATGACCGAGATGTTCTCCGGTCAATAACCAACAGCGGGATCTGGATACCCATGTTGGCTCCCACATGTTCCACGATGATCTCATCGGATGAACCACGATGTCAAGGACTCAATCGATCCCGTATACAATTCCCTTTGTCTAGCGGTATTATACTTGCCCGAGATTCGATCGTCGGTATGCCGATACCTTGTTCAATCTCGTTACCGGCAAGTCTCTTTACTCGTTCCGTAACACATCATCCCTTGATCAACCCCTTGGTCACATTGTGCACATTATGATGATGTCCTACCGAGTGGGCCCAGAGATACCTCTCCGTTACACGGAGTGACAAATCCCAGTCTCGATTCGTGCCAACCCAACAGACACTTTCGGAGATACCCGTAGTGCACCTTTATAGCCACCCAGTTACGTTGTGACGTTTGGTACACCCAAAGCATTCCTACGATATCCGGGAGTTGCACAATCTCATGGTCTAAGGAAATGATACTTGACATTAGAAAAGCTTTAGCATACGAACTACATGATCTTTGTGCTAGGCTTAGGATTGGGTCTTGTCCATCACATCATTCTCCTAATAATGTGATCCCGTTATCAACGACATCCAATGTCCATGGTCAGGAAACCGTAATCATCTATTGATCAACGAGCTAGTCAACTAGAGGCTTACTAGGGACATGGTGTTGTCTATGTATCCACACATGTATCTGAGTTTCCTATCAATACAATTATAGTATGGATAATAAACGATTATCATGAACAAGGAAACATAATAATAACTAATTTATTATTGCCTCTAGGGCATATTTCCAACAGTACGATGGCTGGCTGCAGGTGGCCGTTCGGCGATCTTCCGTGGCGCCAGTCGTGCCTGGTTTTGTTCTTCTAAGTTCTCCGTCAGAGTCGGAGCTGCGTTGTCTGGCCGCAGGTCGACTTGTAGTCGATATGGGTGGGCTTTGCCCTGTTTGTTTCAGTCTATAGGTGTGGGCTTGACCCTTGTTCTGGTTTTTGCCCGGTTTTCCGTAATTAACTGGGCAATTCTCTTCTGCTTAATTAATAGATGAAGCAATCTTTGCCTCCGTTTCGAAAAAAAAATTATGCAGCTTGACATTCTTTTTTTTTCTTTTGAGGAAAAGCAGCTTGACATTCTAATAACGTACAGGCGGAAGGAAGATGGTACGGTAGCTTGGCTTTAATCTAGTCTATCTATAAGCTCCCTTGAATTAATTGAAGCGCTCTGATGTTTCGAGCGTTGTGTGGTCAATATGCCCCATGCATAAGTGTGTGTTGTTTAGTTTTATTTCTTCTATTTTTTTCATGTTTTAATTCATGAGCACTTGTTTAAGTTTGTGTGCTTTAAAAAACAGAAATATATTTTAAAATCCTTGAAATTCATTGATATTGATTAAATTTGTCTCGAATTGAAGCGCTCTGGTGGTTCGAGGGTTGTGGGGTCACTAGAGCTTCACGCGCAAATGTGTGTTGTTTAGTTTTATATCTTTCTTTAAACTTTTCATGTTTAATTCATGAGCACTTACTAAAATTTGTGTACTAAAAAAGCAAACATATTTAGAAATGTTCAAATTCATTAATATTGATTTTTGTGAATATTTTTAAAGTTCGTGGTTATTTAAAGTTTGTGAACATTTTCTAACTATGTTTTTTTAATTTTGCAAACATTTTCTAAAACCATGAATATATTTTAAATTCAAGAATGTTTCTAAAATTTATGGTTTTTAAAATTCATAATATTTTTTGAAGTTCCTTAAACACCATTTAATTTAACTCATCTTTTCAAATAAAAAAAGATAGGCGATTTTTTAGCTGTGGGTTGAGCAAAAAAGAAAACTTAAACGAGCGAGAGGACATGGGAGCCAAACTGAGCGAGTAACAGCTTCGTGTGATGACCCATATAAGCATCACAGTAGCAATTTCATGGGTTTAGCATGAAATAAGAACTCTCAAGAGGCTCAAAGAATCACCACCGGGCTGACACCAAGGCCAAAATGTGCAAAGGCTTCGCAACCACACATCAAATAACTCCTCCCTTCTCTTAAAATAAAATACTCCAACAACAACCCAACATGATATATGAACAAAAAACACCACCAATAAAAAATAAAAACACAAAGCCAACACAAATGAAATCAAAACAAAACAACTGATCACAATAATCTATAGATATAAAAAAATTAATTTCATAAGTGAAGAATGGCACGACGAAGCGTGCGTTACCATCTAGTTTACTCCAAAGATACGTGCATGCATCTTTGCTGCCACTGCTCGAATTCTTGAATGACCGACGATGATATGGAACACGTGGGGTGGGGGGGGGGGGGGGGGGGGGGGGGGGGTCTCCTAGATCCTGTTTCTCTACACAAGCACGCCAAAAAAGAAGGTTTGCTAATCACTATGCTGTTTGAGAACTTATTTTTGTTTTTTTGTTTACTCTCGATCGCCATATCGTCCATCCTTTGTTTTTTCTGAGAAAATTTTCGATATATTCATCGTTTGTCATGGCAGTACAAGAAGCATCAGAAATGACTAAACTACATCCAGGTTCGTAGACCTCCTAGCGGCGACTACAAGTACTGTAGTGAGCCGAAGCCGCGCTGCCGTCATCGCTTCCTTCTCGCCGGAGCCAGCCAAAACTTATTGTAGTAGACAGTTAAAAATTCGTCGTGCTAGGACCCCACAAGAACAACACACCAAAAATAGTAACCGTCGTCGATAAAGAGAAGCGTAGACTGCAAGGATAAAAGATGTAGACACATGACTGAAAACTAGATTCAAATAGAACCATGAAAGGCCAGCACCGACCGAATCCTGCGATATCCGATGAAGACACGCCGCCACATGTCTTCCGACAACGCTAGATGCATCTTCAGGACATGAATCAAACCTGGGCATCGTCGCCGCTACATCATCCTAACCAAGATGTTGAACCAAACAAGAACAAGAGCGAGGGGTCCCTCCTGTTGGCGAGGGACCAGGGTCCTCCGCACCTCCGTGGGACAAAGGCCATCAGAGGCGAGGTGTACCTCAGGGGAAATACTGGTCGCCCTGGAGTCGCTTCTTGGGGAGGGAAACTTTTCTGCTCATGTTTGGACTTTCACCCATCCTCCTGTGATTGGTCCCTGATGAGACTACGTGGACTTGTCCTAGGACGATACCCCAATCAAACATTAAACTGCTTAGATGACCAAGACTGACCGTATTCATTCGCCATCCGAGTTGCAGTACCTAGCGTGACCTATTCGCATCTACCATAAGCATGCAAGAGCTTCAATCCCACCTCGCAAAAGTCACAATAGTCAAGTAAACAAACAAGCACTCCTCCCTCCGATCCACAAGTTCAAATTTAAACTAAAACCACAACACTTATTGTGGATCGGGCGGGGTCGTACACAAGTTGGTTGAGTTGTTTAAGTTCAGGAATGCACCTTCGAAGATGAGACACGAACACGGCCTCAACAAGATCAGATGGTTAAACGCGAGCTGACTGACTCGACTTGAATACTTGATCCAAGGGGATGAGGATTTTCTTATTAATCCGTATGGTCGATCGAGTCCCTTTTCTATTGCAAAAAGGGTCATGTGTTGTCGGCGCATCTGTGGTTGTGACCTCAACTAGATAGAAAGCTCCAGCACAACCGTTTGCTATGATGTGTACAGTCCCATTAGTTTTGTTGATTGATTGCTTGATGTAATGACAACGGGCGGAATCTAGCCTTCGTTCTTGGGAACAGGCATGTTTTGGATTTGGCGAACGTTCGGGCAAATTAACGGAACTGGATTCAACCAACTTTTCTAGAAGAATAAAAAGTACGGCTTTGCTGATTCTAAATGGCCATTCTTTTACAGACAAAAAAGAGAACATTCTTCAGTCTCTATCGCCGTATGGCATCAAAAGACAGGTCTGAAAACTTGGTCGGTCCTATGCCATGTGTAAATCTGAATGGATTGACCCGTTAATGCATGCATAACACGGGTAGTAGAATCAACCTGTAGTTGAGTTGGTTAGGTGGACAGTGGTATCCCCAACCCACCAGGGTTCAAATCCTGGTGCTCGCATTATTTCTGGATTTATTTCAGGATTTCCGGCAATGCGCTTTCAGTGGGAGGAGACGTTTCCGTCAACGACGAGGCGCCTACGGTGACTTCGTAAATCTCAAGATGATATGCCGGCTCAGTCTCTCGGAGGTGCTCATAGGGGTAGGGTGTGCGTGTGTGCGTTCATAGGGATGAGTGTATGCGCGTGTATATGAGCGCTTGTGTCTGTACTGATGCTCAAAAAAAAAAGAATGACATGCACCAGTGATCCGTCCAACGGTTCAACATGCTGCAAGTTGTGGCGGGGGAATTGGAGGCCTATTTCTACCGAAAAAGAGAAAGAGTTTACCCTACTTTATATTACAAAAGCAACCAACATCAATCACATATCATTTTTTTCGAAACACATGTCAATTGCTGGGGTGACTACACAGCAAGCCAAAGAAAAGAAAAAGAAAAAGAAAAATAAACAAATGCCAACAACTGTTGCTTGACAAAGTGTGAAAGACCCGCCACCGTTGCGCCCGTCGGATTCGACCCACCACGTACCAAGCAGCACCTCCAAGAAGGAATGCGACATAGACAACGCTGCTGCCCGGACGTGTCCTAGAATTTCCCCTGGCATGCGGGAGGGAGCGGGAGATGGATACCACCGACACCCTCCAGGAAGGAATGGTGGCATCCGCAGGTCTCACTGCATCAGAGACGGAAGAACCGGCAAGGATTTCTCCTACACTCCATAGCCCACTACCCAACCGGGCTGAAGACAACCCGCCGCCCACCAGCATGTGCCACCGTGGTTTTGACGCCACCCACGCCGCCTCACTGCGATCACCACCACGAGGCCAAGAGGACGGAGAAAGAAGCACTAGGAGTCGATAGCAGCAGCACCGGAGCCGCGCGGGAGGGAACCACCTCCTGCGCCGTCGTGCGGGGGGGGGGGGGGGGGCGTGCCTCCGGCACCGTCGCGGAAATCGTCTGGACGCGGCAGCAGGCCATACCAGGCCAGGCCCAAAACAGCCCTGCAAAGCCCTGTCGGCCACGCTGCAACAGGGCAGCGCCAGGGCCGCCCGGACCCAGACGCCCATTGCCGCTCCCCCGCCTCCTGAAAGCATGCCTTCAACCCTCTCGTCGCTGGCCTGCCTAGACCCAGATGGGGCCCTGACAGGGCAGCGCCAGGGCCGCCCGGACCCAGACGCCCATTGCCGCCACTCCCCCGCCTCCTAAAAGCCACGCCGTCAACCCTTCCCGTCGCTGGCCCGCCTAGACCCAGATGGGGCCCCGCCAAGGCCGCCCGGACCCAGACGCCCATTGCCGCTCCCCTGCCTCCTGAAAGCCACGCCTTCAACCCTCTCGTCACTAGCCCGCCTAGACCCAGATGGGGCCCTGACAGGGCAGCGCCAGGGCTGCCCGGACCCAGACGCCCATTGCCGCCACTCCCCCGCCTCCTGAAAGCCACGCCGTCAACCCTTCCCGTCGCTGGCCCGCCTAGACCCAGATGGGGCCCCGCCAGGGCCGCGCGGACCCAGACGCCCATTGCCACTCCCCCGCCTCCTGAAAGCCACGCCGTCAACCCTCCCCGTCGCTGGCCCGCCTAGACCCAGATGGGGCCCAAAGGGGCCATATCTGGGCCGAGCAGGCGCCGCCAGATCGTGCGGCCGCACCACCCCGCCGCCAACGGCAGCGCCACCGCCCAACAAATCGCCCGCCACCATGACAAAGAGCCCCGCCGCAGCGTCCGACCACCGCCGTCTAAGAGCAATGCGCAGCGCCGCACCGCTCCGCGCCAGTGCGACCCCGAGAGGGGAAAGGCCAACGGCCGCCACCACCAGCACCGCCCAGGGCAGGCCCGGCCAACGGACGCCAGCGACAGTGGCAGGGAGGGAGGAAAGGGGGGGAAGCTCGGGGAGGAGGCGCCGGGAGCGCGGCCGATCGTCCTCGGGGGGAGGGGAAAGACCACAAAACGTTCCCCAAGTCACGGTTGTTTGAGTCAGTTCTTAAGGATCTCGAACTGGAGGCCTATTTCTTCAGTGGCGACACAGCAGATCCCGGTTACAAATACCATACCGAGCTTATCCTACGCCAATGACTTCCCTCAGGCTCCCGTCTCCACCGGCGAATCCTTCGTCGGCACCTCGTTCTCAGTTTATTCAGAGTCAAGTCAGTCGACAGCCATTCAGAGTCATGTCAGTCGACAGCTAGTGGAAGGCACGGCATCATCTTTGCACCTGATGCCCATCACACCTAGCTCGTTTTCAGTTTCTTCAGAGTTGACACTGGGTGGCACGGCATAATCATCTTGTGCCTGATGAATGACAAGTGGTTCCTTTGCTTTATCCTTCTATGGAATGGAATAGAAGTCGGGCGAACCGTGGTGGCGAATCTACCACACTTTCTCAGGTTCAAGCCGTGGTTGTCCTGATCGAGCTTAATTCCCTCCTGTGGGTTGAGTCAGGAGGTCACGGAAAATCAGGCTGGGATTCGTCCCATCAGCTTCTAGCATAAACAAGAGCTCCATCCAATCCAACCACTATTCCCAATTCACAAATTGTTGGATGAACGTCATTTTGTTCACATGCCGAAAAATCCTACATGTTTTTGCGCACGTCATTTTCAGTTTCTTCAGAGTCGACAGCATCATCTTGTTCTTGCGCCTGATACATGGCAACTTGGCAAGCAGTTTGCTTTATCCGTTGGTCGATTTCAGCTTTCAGGTAGCGCAAACGGCGGCGGATGTTTCTACCCTTTCTCAGATTCCGGCGCTGGTCGTCCTCCTTCCGGTTCGGTCGATGAGGGGGCCATGGAGAATCCCGATTGATTCAGTGGACGACCAACCAACGTAGTCAAGCGAGAGCTTTGCCATCTGCGCATCGAACATAAACACTCAGTGCCACAAGGTCAGACTACATGGAATTATATCCTAGTAGTACTTGTTTGTGAGCACCAGTAATGCCTTGTGTTAGAATGCTGTCACTTACTGGGCTAAGCAAGGTGAGCAGCACACAATTTGCCAACAGCCTGAAATTAAAAAAAAATGACACTTATTTTGTTTGACCGTGTTCACCACCAGTCCTCAGATGATGAAAAGTAATACACGGGACATATTCGCTTCACTACTATCATGGTCCAGAGCAACACCCAACCACTATTCACAACTCACAATGATCATCGAAAAGTACAGGTAGCTTCAGATGACTAACAAGACTTCGAATGAAAGGGACAAAGACCGAAAACTAGAACAAGGTCAAACACACACCTGACTTGGTCCAAAGGGATGCTAATTTATTTAGAAGATTCATATTAAAGCACATGTCGTTCACGCTTCACGGCTTCAGCAACTCAAAATGCTCACCTTACATTTCGGTAACGATTTTTAGACTACCAGGAGGGCAAACGATGCATCATGCAGAGCATGTCCAGCAAAAACTACAAACCAAGGAAATGTCAAAGTCACAATCCATCTAACTTTATTACAGATGCAGCAACTACTCGAAAACAGAGCAGTTTAGGGAGACATGTAGAGGATGCTACTCAGGCAGCCAGGAACAATGCACATTCTGTAGTCTACCTTTCTGAGTTTCTTCTTCGGCTGGACCAGAGAGCAAGGCAGCTCTAGCGCCGTGACTGAGCTGGGTATCGAATGCTTGATGAACCACTTCCCTGGGCTTCTTGGAGGTGAGGTAGGAGCCAGCAATGCGCTATTGTCAACAGGAGTTCCTCCCAGATTCAGTTTGGTGAGCAGCACTTTGACTGAAAACACCCTCAGTGTTTCTGTTAACAGCTTTCGCCGCACAGTAATCTGGAAAGGGGTCTTGAGTACACAAGACACTCTTTGACAGAATTCCTCCACTTTTAACAGAGCATCTTCCTTGAAGAGGATTTCCCATTTTCTCATTGTCCCAAGGACTAGCCACCATATCTGCTTCATGTCAATCCAGTAAGTATCATCAAAGACATGAGAATTTCTGTGTTTCCACATGCTCCATAACACACAGGCACAAACAGAATTTAATGTAGTATGGTTGTTATAACTATAAGCAGGCCAAAACTTGGCAATAGAGAAAAAGTTGACACCTAAATCACAGGAAAAGAACTCAAAAACAACCACCACCAGTCCTCAGATGATGAAAAGTAATGCATATGATCTATTCACTTCTAGCAAAAACCAGCCAGAGCTCCATCTAACCAGTATTCACAACTCACAATAGTCATGCAAAAGCACATGTAGCTTCAGATGCCTAACAAGTAACAAGACTTCGAGTGAAAGGGATAAAGACCAAAAACTAGAACAAGATCAAACACACACCGGACTTGGTCCACGGATTCTATTTTATTTAGAAGACTCGTATTAAACAACATATCGTCTAGACCAACACTTCAGCGACTAACGGTACGCTTTACTCAAAAGGCACACCTTGCATTTCGTAGAACCAGTCAAACAAAAACAAACAAGATCATGAAACTAGAGTCAGAAGATAATAGAACAGAGCAGCGTGACTGCATATGG
Organism: Triticum aestivum; assembly: GCF_018294505.1. Classification (NCBI taxonomy): domain Eukaryota; kingdom Viridiplantae; phylum Streptophyta; class Magnoliopsida; order Poales; family Poaceae; genus Triticum; species Triticum aestivum. The sequence continues at coordinate 807,537,881 of NC_057801.1, read as the reverse complement.
CTAATATTGAAAAAATTGATCGACCTATGCTGTAGTATAAAAGTGGCATACCTTGAGCAGCTATTGAAAGGCAATGTGTTGTTCTGGAGAAGTACTGATAGACAATATTGGTGAAACTATTCCATCGGCATGTGCCCATCAAACTCCTCTGTTTCAAAAAATGATTGCGGATATGATGTGAATCATATTGATGAATTCAATATGGGCTGCCTCTTGGTGAAGAAAGCTTTCGGGGACGAGGATATCACTGTAGTATCTAACTCTGGCCTAAAGGATGCCGAGCAAATTTCTGATGATTTAAAAAACGGCAACAGTGACAAGGAACTGCTTTCGTCGTCCCACTCGAGATTATCCCACCATGTTTGCTCCCCTCTGATCCTCTTCAGTTTACCCATTTGCTCAAAAGGTAGTTTCTTCATCTTCGGGCAGGCAAACACATCAATGTATTCCAAAGAAGGCAAATCCAATTTGGGATTACATAATCCGCCCAAGCTTCACAGCGAATTTAACTGCAAAATTCTTAGTTGACGAAATCCCTGAATAGGTATTTCGTATCTTTCTTCCATGTTAATAACATTCTCTAGATCAACTAGATGCTTCATTTTATCGCACCAAGACACATTTAAATGGTTGAGATATGGTAGTTTTAAAATGAAGGACATGTCGTCTACCAGTTGATAAGTTCTCCCCACAGTAAGCTCACGAAGGTTCTGAAATTTTTTTTTTGAAAAGGTTCTGAAAATGTCCCATACTAATCTTGTCAACTCTTCATAACTTCGTGGCTTGTTAACAATGCATAAATCCTTCAAATCAGAACTGCCCATTACATTCAGAACAACGATACTTTCTGGTAAATTAAGAGTAAGAGACCTCTCTCCATTCAATTCATATAAACCAAGGCATCTCAATCGGATTCCAGGTATTCCAAAAAGCCTCTGCAGGTTACTCATTTTCTTTGTTGTTATTCCTAGAACTTTTAGTTCTCTAGTTAATCCTGATAACTCTTCGATTCTAAACTCATCATAACCCATGTGGTTCTCTGAATCAAAATCTGATTCGCGTCCGGCATAACTGCTGCCATATAGGTTTAAGACTTGTAGCATTGACAAATTTGTAAGAACACCACAGGGTATCTTCTCCAAGAAATCCATATAGCTCAAGTCCAAGAACCTCAACTTTCTTAATTGCCCAATAGCTACAGGCAATAGTTTAATGTGTGTTTGCTTCAGTTTGAGACACTGCAATTCAGTCAGTCTGCCAATTTCTTCTGGAAGATCCTTGATGGGAACCCAAGACAAATCCAAATAGGTCACGGATGATATGCTATTTAGAAAAGATGGTTGTATCACCTTCAGCTGAAAGTTCTGCTGTAGTGACAGAAATTGCAGGTTCGGACAGCTCATGGCCTGAGGGAATTGAGTGATATGATTGCACATGGTTGGAAGGACGCGCTGACAACTCTAATGCTGATGGTGAGATGAAATCATCGACAAATATGTGGAAAACTGATGTCCCTTTCAACATAAAAATCTTTCTCTGGAGGCTAGCTCAGCAAGCCCTGCCTACGGCAAATTTGTTACACCGCCGAAACATGGCGACTCAAGCAGTGTGCGGACTATTTGGGACACCGGATTCTTGGCGACACTCTTTGATTAAGTGTTACATGGCACGTTGCGTTTGGGGACGTTTCAGGATGAAGACTTGGTGGAAATAATGATGCAGAACAGAGAACCTGATGCGAAGCGATGTATATTTTCTCTCATGAAGGATTTACGACGTGCAGATTTCACCAAGCAACTTGTGACACTTTGGACAATTTGGCACACATGCAGAAAGGCTCTACATGAGCAAATATTTCAGGGGCCTTTGGTCATGGGCGGTTTTATCAAAAGGTATATAATAGAAATTGAGTTCAGTAAACCGAAGAAACAGTTGGGACAGCCTCATGTAGCTCCTATTCAATGCCAAAGATGGATTCCGCCGGCTGATGGAGTAGCTAAAATTAGAGTGGATGGTGTTGTGGCTCGTGAATCGTCTGAAGGGTCCTTTAGTGCTGTTGGCAGAGACTCCACTTGCAAGTATCTGGGTGCTTCAGCGATTAAGTGCTCTGATGTCACCAGTCCCTCTACCTTGGAGGCGTTGGCATGCCGGGAAGCGCTAGCTTTTGCCCTAGACCTTTATTTAACAAATGTACAAGTTGCCTTCGATTGCAACGATGTGGCGAATGACATTCTAAGAAGCACAGGGTATGCATGCTAGTATCATTAAGGAGATCAACCTTACATCTACACAGATACCTCATGTTCCTTCATCTTCGAAGGAAGAAAAACAAATATTGAGATAGCCTAGCTAAACACGCTTTAGGCTTTCTTTGGGACACCATGTGTGGCTCCTTAATACTCGAGACCTAAGTGCTATTCCCATGAATTTGTTTAATGATCAATAGAGTGGAGTGTGTTCAGATTAAAAAACGCAGATTAATAGTGATCAGCGAGCGACCGTCTGCTTGTAATTAATAAAGGAAAGAAACCAAATGTCCGTTATTTTGGGTCCAGAGCTCATTTGATATGGGTGAACAGAAAAATTTAAAAAAATACTAGACAAATTCAACAAAATTCTATTTCTCCGTGGGATATATTTTAGTGCATGAAGTCCATGCCAAATTTCAGCGTATTTGGACATCGGAGCAACTATCAGAAAAAAAAGAAATCGGTCACGAACAGTAAACTTTTTCACGGACCCCAATTTTGTAATTTTTTTCTGCAGTGAGCTGCTCGGATATCCAAATGAGCTGAAATTTGGCACGAACTTCACGCACTAAAACATCTTCCATGTAAAAAATTCAATTTTTTGCATTTTTCTAATATTTCCTTTTATTTTATTGTTCCTGCGCAGGAGCAGATGAGCCTGGGAAGCGTTTAGTCACTCTCGAAAAAAACATATTTTATCCTATTTTGCTACTTGGATTGTTTTCCTAATATAGGTAGTTTTTATTCATTTTAAAAAAGGATGAAAACCATATTTATTTTAAGAAGTGAACATTTTACAGAAATAAAATAAGTTTTGAATACTTTTAAAATTACCAGAATTTCAGAAGTTTTGAACATTTTTTAAACCTGAATATTTTTAAAAATCTGATAAAATTTAGAAATATTTGATTATATTAATACATGAATATTTTCAAAAGTTGGACGTTTTTACAAATTTTCATTTTTCCTTAAATTTGTACAAAAAATCAAATAAGACAAATATATACCTATTAATAAATGGAGGATTGTTTATGCCCATCCGTGCGCATTTTGTAGAAAACTCGTTGATGTTTCTGCTAATCAACCCACTATCCGATTTTAAGTGAGACAGAGAAAATGTTATCTTTTATGCTGAAATCGCCCTTCGGTTCATGGTAATCAACCAGTAGTCCAGTTTTAAATGATGTTTCACTTTTGTAGAAAATTCAATGTTGTTTCTGCTAATTAACCCGCAGTCCATATCAAATGATTTAAAAATAATAATAATATCTTTTAAATCTTAACTCCAATTTTAACATGTTATATATGAAACTTGATTACAAAAATGTGTATAATTTGAATATGATGTTATTCTGCTTGTTAAACATTTTATATGCTATTATGGTGCAACCTTAATCAACAACGCACGGTCCGTCTTTCTTTCGTACCGACGCCGATCGGCAAAAGCTCACATAAGAAAGCAGATTGCTAATCTTATGGTTGGAGAGAGAGAGAGAGAGAGAGAGAGAGAGAGAGAGAGAGAGAGAGAGAGAGAGAGAGAGAGAGAGAGATAGACCTTAGGATTTACCTCATTAAAACATGTTGTTGTCTTGTGGGCACTGAGTTCACCATCGGCGAGGGTGTAAAGGAGGATAAGTGGCAACAAAATAAAATACCATGTTGAAATAAAGGATGTGGACATGTTGAGGTCTTAAGTCGTGGTTATGGGGTTAAGTCGTGGTTATGGGGTTATGGGTGTGGAGTTTTTTCCTTTTGTTACAATGCACGGGCTCTTTTACTAGTAAAACGACAATGGAAATAACAAAAAAGAAATAAAGCCAGAACCGATCAAAAAAGCATACGTGTTCACAAAAACCACTTCAATCAAAATGGTAAGCGGGATGGCACGCATGCGGCAGGTCACGAGTTCGAGACCACCCCCCCCCCCCCCCAGCGCAGTTCGCCCCTAGCAGCAGTTCCAGAAAACGGTTCCATAAAACCAACATGGCACTAGCCCTGAACCTAGATCTGTGCCGCGTGATCGGACCACAAACAGGGCGTTCGCTGGAGTCTGCCCCTCAGCGAATGGTCGTTGCATAACATTCTCTTACATAAATGGATATTGGTATAATGCGACAGCTAATGAGAATAAATAAAAAGCCTGGCCAAATATACTACCTCTAGGAGACAGCTAATTAATGAGAATAAAGAAAAATAATCTGGCTAAATGTACTACCTTGATCACTCACAAAAAACATCTACTACCTTGAGGAGACAGCTAATGAGAATATTAATGTGGACAAATCTGTTTGGTCTTGCGAAAATTGAGTGCGTAAATAATAACTGCAATAGAAATCCGTATATATGGAATTTATGTGAAAAATCTGGATGATCTTGAGAAAATTTAAAACTAGATTTTGTAGAGACCTATATAGGGATGCTGTTACATATGCTACCTCGCACCCAAATCCAAAGTAGAGAGAATACACAAACAAGGGCACGGAGTATGGAGGGGAAAACTACTCTATGTTTTCTCACGGTGCTTCTGCTGCTAGGAAATTGCGCTCATGCTGGTATTTGCTCGTTGCCTCTCCCTCTTGTCTCTCTTTGGGTGCTCTCTGTTTTCGCCAAGCCAAATAGCAGCGCTAGTTTTAGAGTTCTTACAGAAAAGCGCATCAAAACATCTTCATATACTCACGGTTCCAAGTGGAAACAAAATCATGCAATTACAAGCATGAACTTTGTGTATCCGTATTTTACCATTTTCTCGCAAAGATGCGTATTGTTATTGGTGAAATTGCTATTTTCTCACCAGCTTACTTTTTAATTTGCAAAGAAGAAAGTATATTATACAGTCTTCTTAATTACACTAGAACGTGCAACTGCACGAATTTCCACAAGCAACTTTGGGAATTTCTATGAAAATACTGTAATATGGAAATGTGTTCCCACCGTCTGTTGTAGCCCAGTTTCAAAATGTGCGCGCTGATAGAATATGCTAAGTATACGTTACATAAATAAAATAACAGGCGTTTGTATCTTCCTTCAAGGTGTTAACTTATTTGGTCTTGGTGAGATGTCCCCCCCCCCCACACACACACACATATGTATATGTATGTGTGTATGTGTGTATGTATGTATGTATGTATCTATGTACACAAACGTTTGACGACTAATTTTTTGTTTCCTTTCAGAGACCTGCACAGAGCACCGTGCTAACAAGGGCGCAACGTGCATAAATGAAGGTTGTTGGAAAGACTGCGCGAGAGACTACCATGGACATTATGTCAAGAATGCTTATTGTACTGGCGTTTACCCCTTCACAAAAGTCTATTGTGTCTGCGACGTCTGTGATGAGTAGAGACAATGCAGCATCGCATTACGAGGTTCATTTACACAGAGGATTCATGAAGTTTGGCAATAATAAATTTTGTCTGTGTAAACGTGTGAACATGATTACTCCCTAGTTAATTTGTAACGTGGCTGTTTTTGCATAAACACCATCATGTTTTATTCACAGATTCCGTGTGCCTTCATCCACATGCAAGAAACCGGGAAACATGTTTGACTTTTAACATTAGTAGTAGCTACTAACCCTTCAAAAATTCGATTCCGAGCCCGAGCTCAGATGGTCCCGACATCTCTCCCGTTCCCTCGCTTGCGGATCAGCGCCCTTTGACGTGTTCAACACAGTATTCCTGACCGTATCGAACCTGGAAAATGCGGGAGAGATGACACATTTAATGTGACGGTGGTCGTTAACGCAGTTTTGATGGCCCGTCCTTAACTTCCATCGGCCAGTTCGTCCCCCACACCCAATTCTCCCAGATAATCGCAGCTCCAAACCAGCCTCCGGTTCAACCCGCGCCGCCATGACAGCCTCGGTTTCTACCTCCTCCGCCGTCCCCAGACTCACCTTCTTGTCCTCCCCCGGGACATGTTCATGCCCTCAACCGATTCTGCTGCTGGCGTCCAACGCCGCCCCCAGTTGAATCAGTTGATATTCCTGCTGTCCACTCGTCAGGTTCGACCATTAGTCCACCACATCAGTTGATCAGTAGCTTATATGTTGAACTGAGATATAGGAAACCATACGCACCTCTAACACATTCTCCATTAGACAACCATTGTCGCCATGCCTCTTCGTCACAGCACTCGCCTCCTCACCGAACTCGCTGGGCACCATGATACTACCTGTTGCCAAATTTGCTCGCTCTCCACCTCTTGAGGCTGCCCACGAAGCACGACTAGCACCCTCTTATTCTTCAGACGCGTCAGCGTCTAAGCAGCCTAACTGCGCACCCGACTTCATCAGCATCAAAAAATCTTCAGCCAACCTGAAGATACACCATGCCAGTCATGTTGTATATATGTCTCGGCCAACGTTTCAGTGCATATGCCAGAGATAAGCAAATTCCACAATCCAGGGACTTCTTAAACACTAACACATAATCGAGCTACAAATGCCTTACAGCTTTAAGAAAATGACAGGTTTTTGCAAATTACAAACCAAGTACCACAATTGCTGGTTGAGAAAGACACAACATGACGGTTACAGAGGCATAGCCCAGAGTTATAGAGACACACTTCTGTAAGTGTTCTAATTAAAATTCAGTTCACGTCTAAGTTTGCTAAGTTACCAGCAAGACTCTTGGTGTATGTGTTCCGCCAATGTCCTTCCATCCCCACGGTTCTTATAGCATCTCCAGCCGTTCTGCCCCTTCCAGGGCGGCAAAAAAAAAGCCGTCTGGAGGCGAACCGGCACAAGTTTGACGCTTGGGAGCGACTCCGTTTCCAGTCATCGCCCACTAGATCGCCGTTGACGGAGGCGATCTATTTTTAGCGGCGGTGCTCGAAGTACATCGTCCACAGTGTTTTCTTGTCGGGCGCGTACCTCGGCTCGTTCCAATGTTCCTCCATCAGGGATGAGCGGATGCGGACGATATCCGCCCGCCGTATCGCCCCTTCGGGAATCGGTGGCACAGGGACGCCGCCGGCGCTCAGCCTCCACGCCCCCGGCACGCACATGTCTGGGGGCGCCGGGTACTCGGCCTCGTAGAGGAGGCGCGCTTCCGGCTCTTGGAGGTGGCGGCGGGCGAAGCCGTTCGCCGCCGCGCCGTCGCTTGGGAACCTCTCGGCCATCTTTGCTTGTCGGCGGAAAGGAGGGAGAGGGCTGCTTTTGCGTGGTGGATGCAGGGGCAGGTTGTGGCGTTCACCGGCGGGGAGGGGTCGCCTTTTATAGCCACAGCGGGGCGGCGAGCGGCTGCATGTCGGGCGACGCGTGGCGGGAGCAGGCGGGACGCGCGTCAGCGGCGCCTTCGCTGCGCCGCCCGTGAGGCATCAATGGAGGTTGACCGGTGCGGCAGCCTTGGCATTGGTTCCCGCGGGAACCGAGGCGATAAGGGCGACGAAGCGCCGTCCCGCTGACTCGGCGGGCCAATCCCTGTTCGCGCCCAAACCCATCCCCTGGCGCCCCAGGTGCTCCCCAGCGCGCCGGGTTCGGCCTGGATCCGCCGACGCTAATTTCGGCCCAAACCAGCGAAAAACGGGCTCCGGGGGCGCGACTGGCCCCTTTTTTTGCACCGGCGCGAAAAAGTCGCCTGGTAGGGGCGTGTTGGGGGCTCGGCTGGAGATGCTCTTACACTTTCTGCCTCCCTGGGCTTTTTTTGGGGCGACGTCGTGCTCCAGACAGGTGGTTCTCTTGTCTCCTTGTCTCCGACCAATGTTGCAGAATCTCGTCCGCTTGCTTAATTCTTCGTACGGCGCTTTCTCACGACTGTTCGATTGGCCGCCCCACACCCCTCTGCTTCCATGGTGGTCCGAGCCCCTGCAATGCGTTCACACTGCCCAAACTCCGCTCCTCCTGACCGCGTTCACATGCTTGCAGCTCGACTTCTCAATTACCAGCAACTCAACCTGCTGACAACGTGCCTTGTCTGTCTTCAAAACCCAAGCCATCCATGTTTGCCGCCAAAGGAGCGCAGCTTACCATCAAAACCTTCAAACCCTCGATGCGCACGCCCGTTCGTTCGCCCTCGCCGCCCCCGCGCGTGCCCCCGCGCGCCCACCTGGCCGTGCTCGTGCCGACCGCACTCGCCGTAGCCAAGTCGCCTGCTGCTAGCTCGCCGCGCCCCGGCCTCGCCCACCGCTGCGCGCCCGCTACAGCAGAGGTCGCGCTCGCCTTCGCCTGCCCGCGTGCACCCGCTCCTGCCCGCACCACAGCAGAGCTCGTGCTCGCCCTCACAGCCCCGTACCTGCTCAAGCGCTCCCTCGTCTGCTCGCGCGTGCCGCCTAGTGATACGTCTCTGTCGTATCTACTTTTCCAAACACTTTTGATCTTGTTTTGGACTCTAACTTGTATGATTTGAACGGAACTAACCCGGACTGACGCTGTTTTCAGCAGAATTGCCATGATGTTGTTTTATGTGCAGAAAATAAAGGTTCTTAGAATGACCTGAAACTCCACGGAACATCTTAGAAAAAACAATAAAAAATCCTCGCCAAAGATGAAGGCCAGGGGGCCCACACCTTGTTCACGATGGTGGGGGACGCCCCCCCTGGTGGCCCTCCGACGCCAACTCCAACTCCATATATTGGCTTTCGGGGAGAAAAAAATCAGAGAGAAGAAATCATCGCGTTTTATGATACGGAGCCGCCGCCAAGCCCTAATCTCTCTCGGGAGGGCTGATCTGAAGTCCGTTCGGAGCTTTGGAGAGGGGAATTCGTCGCCGTCGTCATCATCAACCATCCTCCATCACCAATTTCATAATACTCACCGCCGTGCGTGAGTAATTCCATCGTAGGCTTGCTGGACGGTGATGGGTTGGATGAGATTTATCATGTAATCGAGTTAGTTTTGTTAGGGTTTGATCCCTAGTATCCACTATGTTCTGAGATTGATGTTGCTATGACTTTGCTATGCTTAATGCTTGTCACTAGGGTCCGAGTGCCATGATTTCAAATCTGAACCTATTATGTTTTCATGAATATATGTGTGTTCTTGATCCTATCTTGCAAGTCTATAGTCACCTACTATGTGTTATGATCCGGCAACCCCGAATTGACAATAATCGGGACCACTCCCGGTGATGACCATAGTTTGAGGAGTTCATGTATTCACTGTGTGCTAATGCTTTGTTCCGGTTCTCTATTAAAAGGAGGCCTTAATATCCCTTAGTTTTCCAATAGGACCCCGCTGCCATGGGAGGGTATGACAAAAGATGTCATGCAAGTTCTTTTCCATAAGCACATATGACTATATACAGAATACATGCCTACATTACATTGATGAATTGGAGCTAGTTCCGTGTCACCCTATGTTATGACTGTTACATGACGAACCGCATCCGGCATAATTATCCATCACTAATCCGGTACCTACGAGTTTTCCATATACTGGTTCTTGCTTATTTACTTTTCCGTTGCTACTGTTACAATCACTACAAAATACCAAAAATATTACTTTTGCTGTCTTTACTTTTATTACTGTTACCACCACTATCATATTACTTTGCTACTAAACACTTTGCTGCAGATACTAAGTTTCCAGGTGTGGTTGAATTGACAACTCAGCTGCTAATACTTGAGAATATTCTTTGGCTCCCTTTGTGTCAAATCAATAAATTTGGGTTGAATACTCTACCCTCAAAAACTATTGCGATCCCCTATATTTGTGGGTTATCAAGACCTTTTTCTGGCGCCGTTGCCGGGGAGCATAGCTCTATTCTTTGAGTCACTTGGGATTTATATCTGCTGGACACTATGAAGAACTTGAAAGACAATCGAACTACTATCTTGCGCTCAACTATGAGGGGAGGTAAGAACTGCCATCTAGCTCTGCACTAGATTCTCCTTCCGTTATAAGTAAGCTTGTGACACCTAAACCTGCTACTGCTATTCATTCTAATATGTCGCATGTTATTGATGATGCCACTTCTGCTATGCATGATACTTATGATGAAACTACTTCTATGCTTGATACTACTGTGCCCCTTGGTGAATTTCTTGATGAACAAATTGCTAGGTCTAGAGAAAGAGAAATTATTGAACCTGAATACAATGATGATAGTGATGATGAGAATATGCCTGCTTTTCCTGAGGGTTATCTTTTTGATGTTGAATCTTCTGCAGTTATTTTTGCCTGCCAGGATAGATATGAACTTAAGAGGTTGCTAGTTAAATGGAGTAAAGAATCTCTTAGGGATAGAATGAGACCCGACCCTGCTTTTGCTACTTCACCTATCTGTGTTCCTGATAAGGATTATTATGAATTTTCTGTTGATCCAGATATAATTACTTTGGTTGAATCCGATCCTTTTTATGGCTATGAATCTGAAACTGTTGTGGCACATTTTACTAAGTTAAATGATATAGCTGCCCTGTTTACTAATAATGAGAGATCGCGCTACCTTTATTTACTCAAAATATTTCCGTTCTCATTAAAGGGTGATGCTAAGATATGGTTTAATTCTCTTGATCCTGGTTGTGTGCAAAGTCCCCAGGATATGATTTATTACTTCTCTGCTAAATATTTCCCTGGTCATAATAAACAAGCTGCTTTGAGGGAAATATACAACTTCGTGCAAATTGAAGAAGAGAGTCTCCCACAAGCTTGGGGGAGGCTTCTCAAGTTACTTAATGCTTTTCCTGATCATCCTCTTAAGAAACCTGAAATACTTGATATCTTTTATAATGGACTAACTGATGCTTCCAGAGATTACCTGGATAGTTGTGCTGGTTCTCTTTTTAGGGAAAGAACGCCGGATGAAGCTGAAATTCTATTGAACAATATATTGACAAATGAAAATAATTGGGCACCTCCTGAGCCAGCTCCTGAGCCAGCTCTCGAGCCAATTACTGAGCCTATTCCTAAACCAACTCCGAAGAAGAGAGGTGTTCTATTTCTAAGTCCCGAAGATATGCAAGAGGCAAAGAAATCTATGAAAGAAAAATGTATTAAAGATGAAGATGTTAAGAATTTACCTCCTATTGAAGAAATACACGGTCTTAATTTACCGTCCGTTGAAGAGGTATATGATCTCAATTACTTATTCACTGAAGAACCTCCTGATCTCGATATCCCGACATAGGTAGTAAAGGTAAATTCTCTCTATAGATATGATAAAGCTGAAGTCCCTCCTACTAAAATTGCTAGCCAGTGCTTGGATGAGTTTGATGACTTTATGTATAAGCAAGATGACTTTAATGCTTATTTTGGTAGACAATTAAAACAGAATACCTTTATGATTAAACGCTTGGGTGATTTTATGGCTGATATTAGAGGTGAACTTAAACTTGTTAGCAAACATGCTTCTATGGTTACCACTCAAGTAGAACATGTACTTAAAGCTCAGAAAGAAGTGCTTGATGAAATGAATAGTAAGAAAAATGATTATGATGTTAGAGTGGCTACTAGAACTGGTAGAATGACTCAGGAACCTTTGTATCCTGAAGGACACCCTAAGAGAATCGAGCAAGATTCTCAGAGAAATAATATTGATGTACCTAGTTCTTCTAAAAGGAAGAAAAAGAAAAATGATAGGACCTTGCAAACTTCTAGTGAACCTATCACTGAACCACCTGACAATCCAAATGATATCTCTATTTCTGATGCTGAAACACAATCAGGTGATGAACATGAACCTAGTGATAATGTTAATGATAATGTTCATGTTGATGCTCAACCTAGTAATGATAATGATGTAGAAGTTGAACCTGTTGTTGATCTTGATAACCCACAATCAAAGAATCAACGTTATGATAAAAGAGACTTTGTTGCTAGGAAACATGGTAAAGAAAGGGAACCATGGGTTCAGAAACCCATGCCTTTTCCTCCGAAACCATCCAAGAAAAAGGATGATGAGGATTTTGAGCGCTTTGCTGAAATGATTAGACCCATCTTTTGCGTATGCGATTAACTGATGTGCTCAAACCAAATCCTTATGCTAAGTATATGAAGGATATCATTACTAATAAAAGAAAGATACCGGAAGCTGAAATTTCTACCATGCTTGCTAATTATACTTTTAAGGGTGAAATACCAAAGAAACTTGGAGATCCAGGAGTACCTACTATACCATGCTCCATTAAGAGAAATTATGTTAAAACTGCTTTATGTGATCTTGGAGCCGGTGTTAGTGTTATGCCTCTCTCTTTATATCGTAGACTTGACTTGAATAAGTTGACACCTACTGAAATATCTTTGCAAATGGCTGATAAATCAACTGCTATACCTGTCGGTATTTGTGAGGATGTGCCTGTTGTAGTTGCAAACGCTACTATTTTAACGGACTTTGTTATTCTTGATATTCCAGAGGATGATAGTATGTCTATTATTCTTGGAAGACCTTTCCTTAATACTGCAGGGGCTGTTATTGATTGCAACAAAGGCAATGTCACTTTTCATGCTAATGGTAATGAGCACACGATACACTTTCCGAGGAAACAACCTCAAGTTTATAGTATCAACTCTATTGGAAAAATTCCATCGATTATATTTGGAGGTTTTAAATTTCCTCTCCCTACTGTCAAGAAAAGTATGATATTCTTATTGTTGGGGATTTTCATATCCCCGTTGAGGTAACTTAGTGTCATTCAAAATTTCTCCGGTTCCGTGATTTTCGGAATGAGTTTGTTAACAAGACTTGATCAACCTTGTTAATGGGTTCAATTTGATGATCACGAGATGGATGAAACTAGAAACACAACCTTCTGTACCCTTTCTTTATGTTTTCTGTTATTTAGTAGAAATAAAGTAAAATAGTATTTTTTAGCTGTTTCCTGACTTATCCGTGCAATATAAAAATATCCCGAAAATAAAGTCCTCAGAACATGCTAATTTAATATGATTTTTTCGGGAATATTTGAGGATTTACTGTGCAAAAATTACCACGGGGGGAGCTGCCACCTGGCCACGAGGGTGGAGGGCGCGCCCCCTTGCCTCGTGGGCCCACGGTGGCCCTCCTCCACTTATCTCTACACCCATCTTCTTCCTCTGCCTCACACAAACACGAAAAACCAACTCAAGCACGAGTTCCAGCCCCCGTTGCTGTGATTTTCGATCTCCTTCCTCAGAGCACCTCTCGCAAAACTGCTTGGGGAGATTGTTCCTTGGTATGTGACTCCTCCATTGGTCCAATTAGTTTTTGTTTTAGTACTTTATTCTTTGCAAATTTGTGCTGCATAGGTGACCATGTTCTTGAGCTTGCATGTCAAATTTATATGGTTCCAAGTAGTTCTAATGCTTGATATAGGCTTTAGGCACTTGTGGGAGTTGTTGCTATCAATTTTATTGAAGTTGGTTCACTTTTATTTAAAGTTACTAAAAATTTCAGATTATTTCAGAAAATAATGAAGAGACTTTTAAGGGGCTCGTCGAGCCGAAGCTCGAACGAAAAACAAAAGGAAGAAGAGCAGAAACCCAAATTTAATTTGCCTCGCACCGCGGAGGTCCGGCCGTGTGAATGGCCTTCCGATGACTTCTTGAGGAGAGCCGGGATTTATGAGGATTTCTATTTATTGATTGAGAATGCTGGCCTCACCGACTTCCTCCGTGACCAACGTCATCATATCTCTTACTCACAAATACTTTTGTGCAAAACTTCTACTTTTCCCCTAAAAAATCACCTCCAACGGTAGAGTTTCATTTATATGACGTTGTTAAAGAGATGACATTAGCTGAATTTTGCGAGGTTTGCAAAATTCCCTTTGAGGGCACCTTAGATGAACCACACCGTAACGAAGTAGAAGCTTTTATTAACACTATCACTGTGGGAGAAACCAGGAAGGTTTCTGATGCAAGGATCACTAGCATACATTTTCCTGTTTTACGCTACTTTGCCTTATTTGCTGGTTGTTGCTTGATTGGACGCGGGAACTGTGGAAACCTTAGTATTCCTGATATTATTATTTTGTTCCATGGTTTATACCGCAATAACTCTGTTAGTATGGGTGGAATTGTTGCTAGACGGTTAAGTCTGAACCGTACTAAGGGCCCTATCTTTGGAGGCATTTATGCTTCACGCTTAGCTGAATATTTTGAAATACCTATTAGGCATGAGGAGAAAGAAGAAACATCGTTGCCCCGTGCTTATTTAGATTATAAGAGCATGATAGCGCATGACTTTCTTGTTAAGAGTCGCGAAGGGGAGCTCAAATACAAATTATACTTTGATAAACATCACCCTGAGACTATTACTTTGCCTACTCCCTCTTTGTTTAACTTGTCTGCAGGTCCTCACATCGTTTCGTAGTCGGCCGTTCAAGCCTATCGGAATCCTACACCAGCCCCGGAACCGGAGCCACAAGATGAGCCTCCACGACTATCTGTTTATTATTGGGATCCAGAGGAGGTTGCCAGCCAGTGGCAGTCGGAGCCTTCTTCGTCACAGTACGACCCCAGCTACACCTATGAGTATCCGCCAGGCTATCCCTGGCAATATACCAACTTAGGCCAAAAGCCTAAGCTTGGGGGAGTACGTATTTCTCACCAACATTATATTCATGTTCACACACACTCATTGCTAGATGTCGGTACTCATACTCATTCACTGTAATATCCATGCTAGTTTATTTTCTTTTTCCTGCTTTCTTCTTGTGTGTTTAATAAACCTTAAGAAAAAACCAAAAAAAATTAGTAGTAGTTTATTTCTTTGCTGTAGTAATTAAAAAGAAAACCCAAAAATATTTCCCGTTCTTCTTTTGCTTGTTGGGAGCTTTCCCGTGTAAATAGTTTTAATTCCTTTTCTTTTCTTTTGGGGGTCGAGAAGACTATACTGAAAATGCTTAGTGGCTCTTATATGCATGATTGTTTATTTAACTTAGAGCCCATATTACTTGTCTTCTCTTTTGAGTTGAATGCTTGCAGATTCCAGCTTAGTCCAATGCACGTGCACTCTTATTATTATACACATCGTTCGGTCGTGCAAGTGAAAGGCAATAATGATGATATATGATGGACTTATTGGGATGAGAAAAGCTGGTATGAACTCGACCTCTCTTGTTTTTGTAAATATGATGATTCATCGTTCCTGAGTCAGCTATTATGAAATAAACATATTTGCAATGACATTTAGAGATTATAGTTGCTTGTGCCATGCTTGATTAGCTATGAGTTATAATGGTTTACCTTGCGTGCCAACATGCTATTAGAATGATTATGATGTGGTATGATGGAATGGTATCCTCCTTTGAATGTATTAAGTGACTCGACTTGGCACATGTTCACGCATGTTGTTGAATCAAATCAACATAGCCTTCATGATATTTATGTTCATGGTAGATTATATCCTACTCATGCTTGTATTCGGTGTAAATTAATTTTAATGCATGTTTACGACTGTTGTCGCTCTCTCAGTTGGTCGCTTCCCAGTCATTTGCTAGCCTTCACCTGTACTAAGCGGGAATACTGCTTGTGCATCCAAACTCCTTAAACCCCAAAGTTATTTCATATGAGTCCACTATACCTACCTATATGCGGTATTTACCTGCCATTCCAAGTAAAATTGTATGTGCCAAACTCTAAACCTTCAAATAAACATTCTGTTCTGCATGCTCGAATAGCTCATATGTCAACTAGAGCTGCCCTTATCTTCCGTGTTAGGCGGGTTATTCTCAAGAGGAGTGGACTCCGCTCCTCATTCACGAGAAAATGGCTGGTCTTCGGGATGCCCAGTCCCATGCTTTATGCAAACTAAATCAAAATAATTGCAAACAAAACTCCCCCTGGGACCCGTTGAATGTTGGAGGCACTCGTTGTTTTGAGCAAGCCATGGATTGATGCTTGTGGAGGAGGGGGAGTATAAACTTTACCATTCTGTTTGGGAACCGCCTATAATTTGTTTAGCATGGAAGATATCGTCGTCTCTTAGTTGTTATGTTGACAATGAAAGTATGCCACTCAAATAATAATTTATCTCTATTTCAAAATCGAGCTCTGGCACCTCTACAAATCCTTACTTCCCTCTGCGAAGGGCCTATCTATTTACTTTTATGTTGAGTCATCATCCTTCTTATTAAAAGCACCCGCTGGAGAGCACACTGTCATTTGCATTCATTATAATTGGTTTATATTGGGTATGACTTGACTTGATCTCTTTTACCATGAATTATAATGTTTAGTCAGTCCTTGATCTTTAAAGGTGCTCTGCATTTATGTTTTGCGGTCTCAGAAAGGGCTAGCGAGATACCATTTTGTTATATCTCTACTCCTAATGGACGAGTTTGTTGAATAGTCCACCCACTTTCAACCGGTTTATTTTTGCCTGGTTTTTTTCCATCAAATTACCCCCACCCCACGCCCACCCACCGAACCACGCCAAACAAACCGCACACACATACAAGTGATGCCTCCTGCTCCTCTCATCCCCTTGACATACAATCTGTGATTGCAGACGCACGAGATCGCCGCCGCCGACGGAGGGGTGATCTCGCCGCCGCGGACCTCACAGGGAAGACACGATTTCGTCCAATGGGCCACTCCTGTCCCGGACGAGGTCCCAAGCCGCTGCTCCTCCTCTCCCGGGACGCAGCCGCCACCGCAGAACCAGGGAGACGCCGGCGACCGTTGCTGCCATCGCGGATCACCGGGAAGCCACCGCCTGCACCGCCACCGTCGCGCCTCGGATATGTCGCGGATCACCAGGACGCGGCCGTCACGGATCAGGAACACCACGACTGTTGGAAATATGCCCTAGAGGCAATAATAAATTAGTTATTATTATATTTCCTTGTTCATGATAATCGTTTATTATCCATGCTATAATTGTATTGGTAGGAAACTCAGATACATGTGTGGGTACATAGACAACACCATGTCCCTAGTAAGCCTCTAGTTGACTAGCTCGTTGATCAATAGATGGTTACAATTTCCTGACCATGGACATTGTATGTCGTTGATAACAGGATCACATCATTAGCAAAATGATGTGATGGACAAGACCCAATCCTAAGCCTAGCACAAAGATCGTGTAGTTCGTATGCTAAAGCTTTTCTAATGTCAAGTATCTTTTCCTTAGACCATGAGATTGTGCAACTCCCGGATACCGTAGGAATGCTTTGGGTGTACCAAACGTCACAACGTAACTGGGTGGCTATAAAGGTGCACTACAGGTATCTCCGAAAGTGTCTATTGGGTTGGCACGAATCGAGACTGGGATTTGTCACTCCGTGTAAACGGAGAGGTATCTTTGGGCCCACTCGGTAGGACATCATCATAATGTGCACAATGTGACCAAGGGGTTGATCACGGGGTGATGTGTTACGGAACGAGTAAAGAGACTTGCCGGTAACGAGATTGAACAAGGTATCAGTATACCGACGATCGAATCTCGGGCAAGTACAATACCGTTAGACAAAGGGAATTGTATACGGGATCGATTGAGTCCTTGACATCGTGGTTCATCCGATGAGATCATCGTGGAACATGTGGGAGCCAACATGGGTATCCAAATCCCACTGTTGGTTATTGACTATAGAACGTCTCGGTCATGTTTGCATGGTTCCCGAACCCGTAGGGTCTACACACTTAAGGTTCGATGACGCTAGGGTCATAAAGGAAGTTTGTATGTGGTTGCCGAATGTTGTTCGGAGTCCCGGATGAGATCCCGGACGTCATGAGGAGTTCCGAAATGGTCCGGAGGTAAAGATTTATATATGGGAAGTCCTATTTTGGCCACCGGAAAATGTTCGGGAATTTTCGGTATTGTACCGGGAAGGTTCTAGAAGGTTCCGGAGTGGGGCCCACCTGCATGGGGGACCCACATGAACGTGGGTAGTGGGGGAAAGGCCCCACACCCCTGGTCAAGGCGCACCAAGATTCCCCCTTAGAAGGAATAAGATCATATCCCGAAGGGATAAGATCAAGATCCCTAAAAAGGGGGGATAACAATCGGTGGGGAAGGAAATGATGGGATTTCTTTCCTCCCACCTTTGCCAACGCCCAATGGACTTGGAGGGCAAGGAACCAGCCCCATCCACCCCTATATATAGTGGGGAGGCGCATGGGAGCTTTACCAAAGTTCTGGCGCAGCCCTCCCCCTCTCCCAAGTCCTCCTCCTCTCCCGCGGTGCTTGGCGAAGCCCTGCAGGATTGCCATGCTCCTCCACCACCACCACGCCGTCGTGCTGCTGCTGGATGGAGTCTTCCTCAACCTCTCCCTCTCCCCTTGCTGGATCAAGGCATGGGAGACGTCACCGGGCTGTACGTGTGTTGAACGCGGAGGTGCCGTCCATTCGGCACTAGGATCTCCGGTGATTTGGATCATGACGAGTACGACTCCTTCAACCCCGTTCTCTTTAACGCTTCCGCTTAGCGATCTACAAGGGTATGTAGATGCACTCTCCTTCCCCTCGTTGCTAGTCTCTCCATAGATAGATCTTGGTGACACGTAGGAAAATTTTGAATTTTTGCTACGTTTCCCAATAATGGTATCAGAGCCAGGTTTATGCATAGATTCTTTGCACGAGTAGAACACAAAGTTGTTGTGGGCGTTGATTTTGTTTAATATGCTTACTGTTACTAGTCCAATCTTGATTCGGCGGCATTGTGGGTTGAAGCGTCCCGAACCGACCTTACACGTACACTTACGTGAGACATGTTCCACCGACTGACATGCACTTGTTGCATAAGGTGGCTAGCGGGTGCCAGTCTCTCCCACTTTAGTCGGATCAGATTCGATGAAAAGGGTCCTTATGAAGGGTAAATAGCAATTGACATATCACGTTGTGGTTTTTGCGTAGGTAAGAAACGTTCTTGCTAGAAACCCATAGCAGCCACATAAAACATGCAAACATTAATTAGAGGACGTCTAACTTGTTTTTGCAGGGTATGCTATGTGATGTGATATGGCCAAGAAGAATGTGATGAATGATATGTGATGTATGAGATTGATCATGTTCTTGTAATAGGAATCAGGACTTGCATGTCGATGAGTATGACAACCGACAGGAGCCATAGGAGTTGTCTTTATTTATTGTATGACCTGCGTGTCATTGAACAACGCCATGTAATTACTTTACTTTATTGCTAACCGGTAGCCATAGTAGTAGAAGTAATAAGTTGGCGAGACAACTTCATGGAGACACGATGATGGAGATCATGATGATGGAGATCATGGTGTCATGCCGGTGACGATGATGATCATGGAGCCCCAAAGATGGAGATCAAAAGGAGCAAAATAATATTGGCCATATCATGTCACTTTTTGATTGCATGTGATGTTTATCATGTTTATGCATCTTATTTGCTTAGAACGACAGTAGTAAATAAGATGATACCTCATTAAAATTTTTCAAGAAAGTGTTCCCCCTAACTGTGCACCATTGCGAAAGTTCGTCGTTTCGAAGCACCACGTGATGATCGGGTGTGATAGATTCTTACGTTCACATACAACGGGTGTAAGCCAGATTTACACACGCGAAACACTTAGGTTAACTTGACGAGCCTAGCATGTACAGACATGGCCTCGGAACACAAGAGACCGAAAGGTCGAGCATGAGTCATATGGAGGATACGATCAACATGAAGATGTTCACCGATGATGACTAGTCCGTCTCACGTGATGATCGGACACGGCCTAGTTGACTCGGATCATGTAATCACTTAGATAACTAGAGGGATGTCTATCTGAGTGGGAGTTCATAAGATGAACTTAATTATCCTGAACATAGTCAAAAGATCTTTGCAAATTATGTCGTAAGCTCGCGCTTTAGTTCCACTGTTTAGATATGTTCCTAGACAAAATATAGTTGAAAGTTGACAGTAGCGATTATGCGATCAGTAGAAAGCTTATGTCCTTAATGCACCGCTCAGTGTGTAGAACCCCAAACGTCGTCTTTGGATGTTGCGAACATCAGATATACACGTTTTGATAACTATGTGATAGTTCAGTTAAACGGTTTAGAGTTGAGGCACCAAAGACGTTTTTCGAAACATCGCAGAACATATGAGATATTTCAAGGGCTGAAATTGGGATTTCAGGCTCGTGCCCACGTCAAGAGGTATAAGACCTCCGACGATTTTCTTAACCTGCAAACTAAGGGAGAAAAGCACAATCGTTGAGCTTGTGCTCAGATTGTCTGAGTGTAACAATCACTTGAATCGAGTGGGAGTTGGTCTTCCAGATGAGATAGTGATGTTTCTCCAAAGTCATTGCCACCAAGCTGCTAGAGCTTCGTGATGAACTATAACATATCAGGGATAGATATGATGATCCTTGAGGTATTCGCGATGTTTGACACCGCGAAAGTAGAAATCAAGAAGGAGCATCAATTGTTGATGGTTGGTGAAACCACTAGTTTCAAGAAGGGCAAGGGCAAGAAGGGATAATTCATGAAACGGCAAATCAGCTGCTGCTCTAGTGAAGAAACCCGAGGTTGAACCCAAACCCGAGACTAAGTGCTTCTGTAATAAGGGGAACAGCCACTGGAGCAGAATTACCCTAGATACTTGGTAGATGAGAAGGCTGGCAAGGTCGATAGAAGTATATTGGATATACATTAAGTTATTGTGTACTTTACTAGTACTCCTAGTAGCACCAGGGTATTAGATACCGGTTCGGTTGCTAAGTGTTAGTAACTCGAAATAAAAGAGCTACAGAATAAACGGAGACTAGCTAAAGGTGAGCTGACGATATGAGTTGGAAGTGTTTCCAAGTTTGATGTGATCAAACATCGCACGCTCCCTCTACCACCGAGATTGGTGTTAAAATAATTGTTATTTGGTGTTTGTGTTGAGCATAGACATGATTGGATTATGTCTATCGCAATACAGTTATTCATTTAAGGAGAATAATGGTTACTCTGTTTATTTGAATAATACCTTCAATGGTATTGCACCTAAAAGGAATGGTTTATTGAATCTCGATCGTAGTGATACGCATTTTCATGCCGAAAGATATAAGATAGTAATGATAGTACCACTTACTTGTGGCACTGCCATGTAAGTCATATTGGGGTAAAACGCATGAAGAAGCTCCATGTTGATGGATCTTTGGACTCACTCGTTTTTGAAAAGTGTGAGACATGCGAACCATGTCTACTGATGTATACGCATGAAGAAACTCCATGCAAATGGATCGTTTGGACTCACTTGAGATATGCAAATCATACCACATGGGCAAAATGACTGAAAAGCCTCGGTTTCAGTAAGATGGAACAAGATAGCAACTTGTTGGAAGTAACACATTTTGATGTGTGAAGTCCAATGAGTGCTGAGGCATGCAGTGAATATAGTTATGTTCTTACTTCATAGATGATTCGAGTAGATGTTGAGTATATTTACTTGATGAAACACAAGTCTGAATTATTGAATGGTTCAAGTAATTTCAGAGTGAAGTTAAAGATCATCATGACAAGAGAATAACATGTCTATGATATGATCATAGAGATGAGTATCTGAGTTACGAGCTTTGGCACGCAATTAAGACATTGTGGAAATTGTTTCACAATAAATACCGCCTGGAACACCATAGTGTGATGGTGTGTCCGAACATCATAGTTGCACCCTATTGAATATGGTGCGTACCATGATGTCTCTTATCAAATTACCACTATCGTTCATGGGTTAGGCATTAGAGACAACTGCACTCACTTTAATAGGGCACCACGTAATTCCATTGAGACGACACCGTTTGAACTATGGTTTGGAGAAACCTAAGTTGTCGTTTCTTAAAAGTTTGGGGCTGCGACGCTTATGTGAAAAAGTTTCAGGTTGATGAGCTCGAACCCAAAGCGGGTAAAAATGCATCTTCATAGGACACCCAAAATAGTTGGGTATACCTCCTATCTCAGATCGGGAAGCAAAAGTAATTGTTTCTAGAAACGGGTCCTTTCTCGAGGAAAAGTTTCTGTCGAAAGAATTGAGTGGGAGGATGGTGGAGACTTGATGAGGTTTTTGAACCATCACTTCAACCAGTGTGTAGCAGGGCACATGAAGTTGTTCATGTGGCACCTACACCATTTGAAGCGGAAGCTGATGATAGTGATCATTATGCTTCGGATCAAGTCACTACCGAACCTCGTAGGCCGACAAGGACGCGTACTACTTCAGAGTGGTACGCAATCCTTTCTTAGAGGTCATGTTGCTAGACAACCATGAACCTACGAGCTATGGAGAAGTGATGGTGGGCCCAAATTCCGTCAAATGGTTAGAAGCCATGAAATCCGAGATAGGATCCATGTATCAGAACAAAGCATGGACTTTGATGGACTTGCTCGATGATCGGCAAGCCATTGAGATAAATGGATCTTTAAGAAGAAGACAGACGTGGACGGTAATGTCACCGTCTATGAAGCTCGACTTGTGGCGAAGAGTTTTTCACAAGTTCAAGGAGTTGACTACGATGAGATTTTCTCATCCGTAGCGATGCTTAAGTCCGTCGGAATCATGTTAGCATTAGCTGCATTTATGAAATCTGGCAAATGGATGTCAAAACGAGTTTCCTTACCAGTTTTCGTAAGGAAAGGTTGTATGTGATACAATCAGAAAGGTTTTGTCGATCCTAAGGATGCTAAAAGGTATGCTAGCTCCAGCGATCCTTCCATGGACTGGAGTAAGCATCTCGGAGTTGGAATATGCACTTTGATAAGATGATCAAAGATTTTGGGTTTATACAAAGTTTATGAGAAACTTGTATTTCCAAAGAAGTGAGTGGGAGCACTATAGAATTTCTGATGAGTATATGTTGTTGACATATTGATGGTCAGAAATGATGTAGAATTTTCTGTAAAGCATATAGGGTTATGTGAAAAGTGTTTTTCAAGTGAAAACCTAGATTAACCTACTTGAACATTGAGCATCAAGATCTATAGGGATAGATCAAAAATGCTTAATGGTACTTTCAAATGAGCATATACCTTGACATGATCTTGAAGGTGTTCAAAATGGATCATTCAAAGAAGGAGTTCTTGCCTGAGTTGTAAGGTATGAAGTTAAGAGTTAAAGCTCGACCACGGCAGAAGAGAGAGAAAGGACGAAGGTCGTCCCCTATGCTTCAGACGTAGGCTCTATAGTATGCTATGCTGTGTACCGCACCAGAAGTGTGCCTTGCCATGAGTCAGTCAAGGGGTACAAGGAATGATCCAGGAATGGATCATTGGAGAGCGGTCAAAATTGTCCTTGGAGTAAATAAGGACATGTTTCTCGATTATGGAGGTGATAAAGAGTTCGACATAAAGGGTTACGTCGACGCAAGCTTTAACACCTATACGAATGACTCTGAGTAGCAAACCGGATACGTATAGTGGAGCAACCATTTGGAATAGCTCCAAGTGGAGCGTGGAAGCAGCATTTACAATATGACCTAGAGATTTGCGAAGTACATACGGATCTGAATGTTGCAGACCCGTTGACTAAAACCTCTCTTATAAGCAAAACAGGATCAAACCCAAGAACTCATTGAGTCTTAATCACATGATGATGTGAACTAGTTTACTGACACTAGTAAACTCTTTGGATGTTGGTCACATGGCGATGTGACCTGTGAGTGTTAATCACATGGCGATGTGAACTAGATTATTGACTCTAGTGCAAGTGGGAGACTGTTGGAAATATGCCCTAGAGGCAATAATAAATTAGTTATTATTATATTTCCTTGTTCATGATAATCGTTTTATTATCCATGCTATAATTGTATTGGTAGGAAACTCAGATACATGTGTGGGTACATAGACAACACCATGTCCCTAGTAAGCCTCTAGTTGACTAATGATGTGATGGACAAGACCCAATCCTAAGCCTAGCACAAAGATCGTGTAGTTCGTATGCTAAAGCTTTTCTAATGTCAAGTATCTTTTCCTTAGACCATGAGATTGTGCAACTCCCGGATACCGTAGGAATGCTTTGGATGTACCAAACGTCACAACGTAACTGGGTGGCTATAAAGGTGCACTACAGGTATCTCTGAAAGTGTCTATTGGGTTGGCACGAATCGAGACTGGGATTTGTCACTCCGTGTAAACGGAGAGGTATCTCTGGGCCCACTCGGTAGGACATCATCATAATGTGCACAATGTGACCAAGGGGTTGATCACGGGATGATGTGTTACGGAACGAGTAAAGAGACTTGCCGGCAACGAGATTGAACAAGGTATCGGTATACCGACGACCGAATCTCGGGCAAGTACAATACCGTTAGACAAAGGGAATTGTATACGGGATCGATTGAGTCCTTGACATCGTGGTTCATCCGATGAGATCATCGTGGAACATGTGGGAGCCAACATGGGTATCCAGATCCCGCTGTTGGTTATTGACCGTACAACGTCTCGGTCATGTCTGCATGGTTCCCGAACCCGTAGGGTCTACACACTTAAGGTTCGATGACGCTAGGGTTATAAAGGAAGTTTGTATGTGGTTGCCTAATGTTGTTTGGAGTCCCGGATGAGATCCCGGACGTCACGAGGAGTTCCGAAATGGTCCGGAGGTAAAGATTTATATATGGGAAGTCCTATTTTGGCCACCGGAAAATGTTCGGGAATTTTCGGTATTGTACCGGGAAGGTTCTAGAAGGTTACGGAGTGGGGCCCACCTGCATGGGGGGACCCACATGAACGTGGGTAGTGGGGGCAAGGCCCCACACCCCTGGTCAAGGCGCACCTTCCCCCTTAGAAGGAATAAGATCATATCCCGAAGGGATAAGATCAAGATCCCTAAAAAGGGGGGATAACAATCGGTGGGGAAGGAAATGATGGGATTTCTTTCCTACCACCTTTGCTAACGCCCCAATCGACTTGGAGGGCAAGGAACCAGCCCCCTCCACCCCTATATATAGTGGGGAGGCACATGGGAGCTTTACCAAAGTTCTGGCGCAGCCCTCCCCCTCTCCCAAGTCCTCCTCCTTTCCCGCGGTGCTTGGCGAAGCCCTGCAGGATTGCCATGCTCCTCCACCACCACCACGCCGTCGTGCTGCTGCTGGATGGAGTCTTCCTCAACCTCTCCCTCTCCCCTTGCTGGATCAAGGCATGGGAGACGTCACCGGGCTGTATGTGTGTTGAACGCGGAGGTGCCGTCAGTTCGGCACTAGGATCTCTGGTGATTTGGATCACGACGAGTACGACTCCTTCAACCCCGTTCTCTTGAACGCTTCCGCTTAGCGATCTACAAGGGTATGTAGATGCACTCTCCTTCCCCTCGTTGCTAGTCTCTCCATAGATAGATCTTGGTGACACGTAGGAAAATTTTGAATTTTTGCTACGTTCCCCAACAACGACACCACCGGCGGCGGCCCCTAGGATACCGGCGACCGGCGGCGATCTGAGACCAACGAGTCGACACCACACCCCTGGTACTTCCCTTCCCCATCCGCCAATTCTCTACCCCCCCTCTACAAAGGCCCATGCAGCCCTGTCTGTCCGGTTCAGACCTCGCCGGCCACGACCAAGGATGGATGTGCATCCCGACGCCTCTCTTCTCCGTTGATCCCCAATATCCTCCAAGTGAATGTTCTCCAGAAGGTATCCCTCTCCTCTCCGACGAGTACTCGCTTCCTTACAGGCATGTAGTATGGGCTGACTGTCAGGGTCCTGACACGGGCTCTCCTTGTCCTGATCTGATCTTGATGCTACTCGTTCTATCTATAATGTTTGTTTCCTATGTTTACATGGCAGAGTGATTGCTGCACTGGCTTTTGGCTACCGATGGAAGTTGGGAACTCATTCAGTGATTTGAGGGTGCAGGCAGAGATGATGCTGCGGATGGGATGGGAAGATGTGTGTGTGCTAGCTGCCATTGCAGGGACTTTTTATTTTTCGGATAGTTCAACGTCTTATTACAAATCTGATAGTGCTATCTGCCACACATACACCATGCTATGAATCTATTTACATACGACTCAGAGAAAGAATTGCTTTGCAGGTACACACTTGCTGCAAACTGATGTATTGAACTTTAAAGAATTTTGATTGGTCGCCCAGATAACCCATTCTCCTTTTGTTGATATTTATGAAGGAGATCATTATTTTACTTTTAGTTTCAGGTTGCCAACATCACGAATTTCATACTTATGGAGTGGAGCCACCAAACAATTTATGAGGTAAAATCACTATATACATATTGTTTTCCCACCTCTGCTTCAAGCGACATGCATTCGTTGCAAAGAAATCGGCATCACCTGCGTGCTTGCTTGTGTTTGTTTCTAGCCGGCAAGAATCCATCGAGTCTTCCTATATGTGTGCAACCTTGCCAGAGTGTGAATCAATCAAGGCAAGGGCAACCCACGTTAAGTACGTGCGAGTCTTGCCGGGATCTGATCTATCAACTCCTTCAGCCAGCTTTGCACCATGTGCACATCGTCCATGCTAGAAAAGCACTTAGCAAGTGGACGGCTCCATTGGCCATGTGTCAACAATTCAAATCATTATCTATACTCAATAGACACATACTTTTTTATGCAATTCTGAATTTATGGAAGCAGAAGAACTGATTATGTGAATTAAATATCTAATCCCATGTGTAGGTGCTATCCAACTGTTGTGATTATTTATGGCCATATAACTTGCAGGTAGATAACTCTATAGTATGAAGACTTAAAAATACGAGTGCATGTCATTGGTGTTTTTGAATCCATCTTCCATCACTTCTAATACTTTTGTATTACATAATACTATTTTTTCAGCATTTGGCTGACATATCAATGGTATTGGTAATAAGTTTCTTTCTTTAAATTCTTTAGCAGGAAATATGTTGAAGCACCGAATGTATTCCATTTGCAGTTAGTATTGTCCCCAGTTCTGCTTGATTTGATTTTTATTTCCTATCAGTTTTGTGTTTTGTCAGAGAATGGTTTTTCTTTACCTACGGTAGTCCCGGTACTCAAGTAAATCCTTTTGCATCATTTCACTATTGGTTCTGTTGTAATTGTATTAGATTGGGATAGCAACATGTGGGCGCCAACAAACATAATTTTAAAATTGCACGTTATTTGTATGACATAAAACTAAATGAGATATCACTCAAGTCACATGAACTTTGGATAACATTGTAGTTAAACATTCATTACTTGCAATGCATTAGCAACCCCAAAATGTTAGAACTGGATCTTGAACGCTTGTAACAAAATTTTACCATCCTCAAGAATTTAAAGAGAAAGAAAGGTTTGCACTTACATTCCTGTTAGTCCACTGCCAATTCATAGTATTATTAGGATTCCTGGGATCCTAAATTTTGACTATTTAGCTGATCCCAAGTTATTTATATAGTTTTATCCCATTTCATCAGATGTTTTTGGTTGCACGTATTAATTTACTGATTGTGTACTTGAAGCAATTTACTGACTTGTGTAGTATTTAGCTGATCCCATGTTGGGCTTTTAAGTTTTCTCTCATTACACCATTGCATTTTAGAATTTTGTAGCTAAAAGTTTCCATTAATTGGTGCCCGTATTAGAGGGAGGAATCGGTTAACTAAGCATATCGTCGCACGTATAGAGACCTCCAGTCGAGCATGTCAAGGCTGCTCTGCGCGGGCTTGATTAGAGGGGTAATGGACTTTATTAAGAACCAGTGAGTGCCGTCCTGTATCAAGTGCATGCCATGGGTTTGATAATATCTAAAAGAATCAATTTGTACTACATTATTCGCTGGGGTAGCATCACGATGACACAGAATTAAGGACTCGTGATTGGAAGTGTCTAAAAATTTATAAACTATTCTGATGTTCCATAAATCGTTAGTTTACCGAAAAGGAAGGAGCTACCATCGCGGTTTGATTGTGTTCATGGTCAATTTGATAAGGCCTCCATTGTTCTCTGTCGATTGATATGCATGTAGTGCGTTGCTCTTTTGGTTGATACATGCAAGTAATGTATGCCGATTCGAAGTTGATCAGCATGCGTGAGATACGAAGAGAGGGAGGCAACACAATGGACATCAATCGAGTTTCAGAAATAAATATTCATATAATCAAATTTCAGGATTGTTCATCTTCATAGGTTAATTCGTGAACTTTATTTAATAGGTTCACTTCTTACATAGGGACAAAGTAGGTGCCACAATCCTGAACCCCTGTTCATGTTGGGTCTTCAAGGAGCTTACTTAGCTTGACCTTGTGGTTTTGATCTGGTGAATCACAAGCTAACAATAATCTGATGTATGACTACAGTGGATCCTTTAAAAAATAGGCGTCCAACAACTGTTTATATGATCAGCTCTGAAATAGTAACACAACAAATGGCAACAGATGGTAGTTTCGCATTTATGATCAACTCCTATGAAATAGGTACAAATCAAATGACACAGTACTTATCCAAAAATGATGAACTGATTTCCCATTGACAACCATCAAGTATTGTAGAACTTGACGTACGTATATGGATGATGAATTTGCGATGATGAGGCCTTTAGCTACTAATCCATTTCTCATGATTTTTTGTGCATTTTATTTGGGTTTTTCTAGAAGCCCTTATTATCTACTTCATCCGTTCCATAATGTAGCGCATATAGATTATCTGAAAAGTCAAACTTTGACCAAGTTTGTATATAAAAACATATTCATCTAGAATACCAAATACATATCATTAGATGCACCACAAGATGTACTTCATATTGTATATATTTGGTATTATAAATATAAATAATTTTCTCTATAAACTTGGTCAAAGTTTGTAAAACTTGAATTTTCAGAAAATCTATATGCGCTACATTATGGAATGGAGGGAGTATTATTTGAAACTTTTAGGTCCCAGAGATTGCACATGTGGTGGAGATCTCAGTTCTTCTTTTCTTTAGATCGGGCTGCAAAGCAAGTTGCTGATGAAATGAAGTAGATGATTCAAAATGAGAAGAAATTCACTGTATTTATTTATGATAGTGAACTTGAATTATTTTGGTAAACAGTTTCGTGAGCTGGCATTACACCTATTTTGGTAAACTATTCCGAGAGCTGGCATTACATCATCTGTTGCGGCTCTTATTACACGTGCCTTCTTGAAAGAGCACATGTAGAAGGAAATATGGTGAAATAATAAAGTTTGTACAACAAGACAATGGATTCCATCAACTCCAAAGTCTCAAGTTCTTCATGTTTTCTGACCTCAATATTAACGTGAGGTGAATGAAGATGATGTCATGTCTTGTTGCAGGGTGATTGAGGAGACATGTCTTGTTGCAGGGTGATTGAGGAGTAAATGCAAAGGAACAAAGAGTAACTGATAAGTGTGTTGTTGTTCAGATTAGGCATTTGCGTAGGTACTGTGTGCAGTTGCAACCCCCACTCATATGTGTGAATTGAATCTACTTCCTTTTCTTCCGTTCAAATATAGGGTAAAAGTAATGTTTAATTTTTTATTCAACCCTTCAGATTTTTTTGTTATCAAGTTCAAGACATGTCTTTTGCTGATTGCGCCAGCGGAGCTGCAAGAGTGGTGGACATGCAACACGGGGAGGTGAAAGAAGGGAGGATCAGGAAGGATGGAGGGAGGTGACAAAGCTGAGAGAAAGGAGGGAGACACCAAGGAAGGTGGCATGGGAAGAAAGTGAAGTTGTGCCCCAAGGCTAGAGCGTGATCGTGTAGAATTGTTACCTTTCCATCAATGCTAAGGTTCATTGTCATTTTTAAAGTCTGGCACTTGAAGATCTACACAATTGTTGTCGAGGAAGATGGTAAACTCAATGAGGATGATAATTGGGGTTATTGTGAAGCTCGGTGTTTGGTGGAGTACTCTCGCAGTAAAGAGGACAAGGCATGCAAACATGAGTAACTGATAAGTTTGTGTAATCACTTCCATTTTTTCTAGGAACATTGAATACAATTGATTTTGTAAAAAAGCGGTAGAGAAGACTGTACTTTTGGACCTTCAGGTGAAGCGGGGATTATATCATTGTGATGTCCAATAATTGTTCATTGGTTGTTTGAATGAGTTGTTGACATATGATTGATGTATGATAAATGTGCGATGTGAAGTATGTGTATGAATCAAGTATCGCCCACTTCTTTGATTTTACCGGTTTTGCTAAATCTCAGTGTGTCTGAATTTTTGTTGTTGTGTCACTAACTTTCTTCTTTGCATGAGGCCGAAGACCGGGATGGCATGAGGAGAGCCGACCACAGCAAGGCCGAGTCATGTACGAGCGGGAGCGAGTCCGAAACTTAACCAATAAAGGTGCATGGGCGTGCGGGTGGGGGAGGGGTGACATCGAAGTTGTTCATCGAGGATGGCCGAGTCGGCAACCGAGATGGCGGTGGTGGGAGGTCGAGGGGAGGGGGGAGGTGATAGCCACGGGTTGCGGGGGAGTAATTGTTTGGGAAAGGAGGGAGAAAATGAATAGGTGGTAGCATGTTCCTAGGGTTGCGGGGATGGAGGAAGGAAATTTGGCTTGGGTAGGGCATGATGGAGGAGGAGTAACCATTATGGGAAAGGAGGGAGAAAATGAATAGGTGGTAGCATGTTCCTAACCGTTGGACATTGTTTTGATGGCCAAAAAGAGAAGTGAAGTTTTGTCAAGTACCTGACGTATAGGTGCCTTCTTAATTTATTTTCAATCATTTGCCCGTAGCAACGCACGGGTATTCTACTAGTCATGTTATGATTATTTTGAGAAAGTGTTGTCATCCGAGTTTTATTATTATGGCTCGCTAGCTGATTATGTTATTGATATGAGTAATTGTGAGACCTATGTGTTATTGTGAGTATGGTTAGTTCATAATATTTGCTGAAACTTGAATGCTAGCTTTTCATGTTTACAACAACAAGAGCAAACAGAGTTTGTAAAAGTTTTTCTTTTTCTCTTTCAGTTTGTCAACTGAATTGCTTGAGGATAAGCAAGGGTTTAAGCTTGGGGGAGTTGATACGTCTCCGTCGTATCTACTTTCCCAAACACTTTTGCCCTTGTTTTGGACTCTAACTTGTATCATTTGAATGGAACTAACCCTGACTGACGCTGTTTTCAGCAGAATTGCCATAGTGTTGTTTTATGTGCAGAAAATAAAAGTTCTCGGAATGACCTGAAACTCCACGGAATATCTTATAAAAAACAATAGAAAATCCTTGCCAAAGATGAAGGCCAGGGGCCCACACCCTGTTCACGAGGGTGGGGGGCGCGCCCACCCCCCTGGGCGCGCCCCCTACCTCGTGGGCCCCCTGGTGGCCCTCCAACGCCAACTCTAACTCCATACATTGGCTTTTGCGGAGAAAAAAAATCAGAGAGAAGAAATCATCGCGTTTTACGATACAGAGCCGCCGCCAAGCCCTAATCTCTCTCGGGAGGGCTGATCTGGAGTACGTTCGGGGCTCCGGAGAGGGGGATTCGTCGTCGTCGTCATCATCAACCATCCTCCATCACCAATTTCATGATGCTCACCGCCGTGCGTGAGTAATTCCATCGTAGGCTTGCTGGACAATGATGGGTTGGATGAGATTTATCATGTAGTCGAGTTAGTTTTGTTAGGGTTTGATCCCTAGTATCCACTATGTTCTGAGATTGATGTTGCTATGACTTTGCTATGCTTAATGCTTGTCACTAGGGCCCGAGTGCCATGATTTCAGATCTGAACCTATTATGTTTTCATGAATATATGTGTGTTCTTGATCCTATCTTGCAAGTCTATAGTCACCTACTATGTGTTATGATCCGGCAACCCCGAAGTGACAATAATCGGGACCACTCCCGGTGATGACCATAGTTTGAGGAGTTCATGTATTCACTGTGTGCTAATGCTTTGTTCCGGTTCTCTATTAAAAGGAGACCTTAATATCCCTTAGTTTCCAATAGGACCCCGCTGCCATGGGAGGGTATGAAAAAAGATGTCATGCAAGTTCTTTTCCATAAGCACGTATGACTATATACGGAATACATGCCTACATTATATTGATGAATTGGAGCTAGTTCTGTGTCACCCTATGTTATGACTGTTATATGACGAACCGCATCCGGCATAATTATTCATCACTAATCCGGTGCCTACGATTTTTCCATATACTGGTTCTCGCTTATTTACTTTTCCGTTGCTACTGTTACAATCACTACAAAATACCAAAAACATTACTTTTGTTGTCTTTACTTTTATTACCGTTACCACCATTATCATATTACTTTGCTAATAAACACTTTGCTGCAGATACTAAGTTTCCAGGTGTGGTTGAATTGACAACTCAGCTGCTAATACTTGAGAATATTCTTTGGCTCCCTTTGTGTCGAATCAATAAATTTGGGTTGAATACTCTACCCTCGAAAACTATTGCGATCCCCTATACTTGTGGGTTATCACCTAGCCACGCTCGGCGTAGCCAACTCTCCCACCGCTCGCTCGCCGGGGCTGCCGGGGACGAGCGCCGGCGGGGACTGCTACTGCTACTCCTGATTTACCTCTGATTTGGTCGTAGACCGAGTCCGCCCATCAGAGATTCCAAGGCTTTGGATTTGATCCAGCATCTCGTTTTGAGCAGACAGGTCAGCATCCCGCACGAGGCTAACCTTAATTTTACCTGAGGTGCTTCTTAACGCATCCTCGGGGTTCTCACTGGGGAGGTTCAATACCTGGCCCGATGATGCAGTACTCGAATCCGAGCTTGAGTTAGGTCTGAGGCACCAGTCGCGCTGTGGGCCTGCTCCGAGATCGAATCTGGTGCATGGACAATGGCATCCGTGGGGTTCTCAGGTTGATCACCCAACCTGAGAAAGGAAGCAGTACGATGCTGCCGAAGATAAAAAGCTGGCCGGGAACGAATATGTCCCTACCGCCAATGTTTTCACTGATCGGAAGATTGGATATCGAGCTCTTACCATCACATAGTGGAACTTGTATGGGCCACTAATGTTGGTGCTAAAACCGGTGGATCTTGGGTAGGGAGTCCCAAACTTGATGATCTGAGCTAGATGGTAACAATAGAAAGTAGGGACACGATGTTTACCCAGATTGGGGCCCTCTTGATGAGGTAAAACCCTACGTCCTGCTTCTTATATATATATATATATGATGGGGTATAGAGTACAGTATGATCTACCTCGAGATCGCATTGAGGGAGTTCTAAGCTCTAAAACCTTGTAATCATGCCTCTAAAACTAAAACCCCATGGTTTACATAGGCACTGGGATATCTAGGGTTTACACATGGTCGGTTACAATCTAGGGATAAACATACCAACCATTCAAATATGCTTGAAGTGTACGCCAAGCCTCCAGGAGATCTTCATCTTGATTACGCCGAGGGCCAGGGCCTGCATGACGCATTCATTAGTCTTCAGTGGGTCCTCAGGCTGGCACATAACCGGCGGACCGACGTGGCAGACACCCCCTTTTCCAGGACACCAATACTAGCGGCGCTCGGGGCGGACGCTACCAGAGGACAATGTTGAATGCCGCTAATTAGGGGTTTCCCTACTAGAAATCTATGTGTCGTGGTATTTTGCTGCTTGATTTCGCTACAATTTGTTTTGACTTCGTCCTCTCCCTCTGTAGTTTGATCTGCGGGATGAGAATCATGTATGTGTTGCTGATTGGTTCACAGGGTAGATGCGTGTGATATTTTCGGGGATAGAATCGATGTTGTGGAGTCTGCGGTTGCTTCCATCCATGAAGCCTGCGGGCGCTCCATTGATTTGATCGCTTTTGAACCCATTGACAATAGTGGTGGCGAAGGGCAGTTCCGAGAGGTGGATGAGAATGTTGGCTCATGCCACATTGACTGGCTTTGGCGTCACAAATGCCAAAAGCAGGCTGAACGTCCATAAGAAAAATTGTAGGCAGGAATTTGTGTGTGCATGTGCGGTGAGGATGATTCATTAATTAAAAAAAAACTCTTTTTAAAAGCACTTTTAGATTATTTTCTCATGTTTGGTTTCAGAAAACTCTGCAGGGTAAACCGTTGCAATCCAACAGTCGCTCGACAAGGTTTGGCTACACTGCATTGATGCGGTTTCTTAGGTTTGATGATCAGAGATGGTACGTATGTAAGCATTGAGTAGTTTAAGTGTTTTGGCGATACTGTCATATTTGATACCACGTACAAAACTAATCTATATGAAATGTCGTATGGTTATTTTGTTGGTGTCAACAATCACTTCCAAAGCATTATTTTTTGGTGAGGTGCTATTGAGCAATGAGGAAATCGACACTTTCAAGTGGATATTTATAGAGTTTTTCCCGATGATAGGAGCTCCACAGCCACCGACAATCCTTACACATAAAAATGCTCCCGTTTAGTTGTGAACATTGATCTTCTATTTAAGCCTGTCGTGAAAGTCTGTTTCCCTGTTATGTATATTGATCTTCACTAAATATCAGAATGTCATCTAAGAAGACTAGCACAAATTTTCTCATATATTTTGAAAAGATGGTGTTCATTAGCTCCTGGAAAATTGCTGGGGCATTAGTAAGCCCAAAGGGCATTACTAGGTACTCAGGATTCTAGAAGTATTTCGGAGATCAGTGAACCAGGGGTGTAGCATTTCCGACAAAACATGAGAAATTTGATAAAAGATACTACCTCCATTCCGAAATCTTGTGCGCATAGATTCAATCCCATGTACCAATGCATGTGCTGGCACTGCATTTTGGATGAGAAAACCCCCATCCCTCCCAAATGTTTGTCCCAGGCTGCAAGGATTAGTATTACTAGTATGCTGGCCTGCGTCCACAACCAGCAAGCAAAGCCGACCAGGGAAGTGGAGATGCGGGCCAAGCTGCATTGGAGGCGGAGGACGCCGGCCGTGGAGGATGAGGAGACGTCAGCCATGGCTGACGCGGACACACCGGTCTGCGCATGGAAGGTTTCTCTGGCTCCTGTCAACCGCGAGCTGCCGCTGCTGCCGCATAGGAGGTTGCTTCTGCTCCATGTCCAAGATCTCGCCCAGACTCAGCGGCGGCACGCCAGAGTCATCTTGGCATAGCCGCTTCCAGCTTCCCTCCTGTCGTAGTCTCCTTCGTTGGCACTCTCGCATGCTTGGCAATTTGTTCACAAGGGTGAAGCACATGGCATAGGCACGAGTAATTTGATTGGCCACTGTGAAATCGGCATCGCCCTTGGACCCAAGGTGGAGCTGCTCAACGGTGCTGGAGAAGAAGAAAGAGAAAAGGGCAGCCGACGCCTGAGGAAATAGATTGGCATCGGCATGCTTGGAGTGGCTCACTTGCGTGCAGGCGATGGTGTGCCCTGAATGGCCGTGGGCGTGGGGATAGCGACCAGGGTGAGCGCGTGCGTTAGGCGAGAACGATAAGGGAAGGAGAATTGAGCCCGTGCACTGCTGCAAGGAAGGAAACTAGTAACTGCTCCCGTGATTCTGGTGGGGGTATTCGCATCCAAACAAGGTTTGCAAGGCAAACGAGCACTACACATCGGAATTTTGACAAAAAAGTTATGCGCACTATATAAAGGTACGGAGGGAGTAGTTACTTCAGAAGAAAAACACGAGCTAAGGAGGAAAGTGATACTGACGGCGCAAGAAGGGAAATGTAGAACTAGGGTTTGTTCATATGTAGTGCCAACATCCACCCGCTCTCCAGCTTATATATCACAAGCTAGGAGCCTTGACAAAGTCCACTTTATATTGAAAAAAAGCAGTCAATGACTGTTTGGGGATGAATTAAGAACCGGCGCTAAGACCCTGCACAATGCAGGTGCCTCCACCAGGTGCTTCAGGAATAAATAACGGTTTCTTGATCCATCCTAGGTACTTAGGACTTGTACAATGGGAGGTGTTTAGAGAGATGCTTAGAAAAATAAACCGGATTTTTCTGAAGCGCCGGTGCCTATTTCTACAGGAGAGACGCTTAGTTAAGCGTCTATCCTATACAAATAAGCACCGGTGCTTAAGAAAAGACTGGTTTATTTCTCTAAGCGCCTCCCCTAAGCACCTCCCATTGTACAAGGCCTTAAGCACCTTGCATAAGCATTCCCCATTGTATAAGGAAAATAACACACGAGCTTCTAGATGCTCCACACCCCTATACGAACATTTTCATAAAAAATACCAAAAAATCAAAAAAATCTGAAATTTTGGGTTATGAAAGGTGGGTTCTTAAGCTACTCCCATGTGAAATTTTATGAAAAAATACCAAAAAACGTATCCGTGGTGAAGGAAATACTGTCCGAACAAAAAACCATCCAAACAGTTTTTTTCTATACATAGAGAATTTTGTCTTTTTTTGCCATGAATACGTTTCCTGGTATTTTTTCACGAAATTTCACACAGAAGTTGATCGGGACCCCATGTTCGTTTGAATTTAGTGTTCGTATAGGGTGTGGAGCACCCGGGTGCTACAAATCTGCTTCCATTGTAGTATAAGGCCTAATATAGCGTTGGATCTCCACGAAACGGTGTCCTCGCATCTGGGCCGTTGCTTATCTTTCTGAAGTAGTCCTGGCCATCTCCGGCCCGGCCTTGTCGGCCCACCTAGGCCCGACCCTAAAATCCAGGGCCTAGGCCCGATGGGCTTGCCCGTGGGCCGAGCTTGGGCCTGAGTTTTGAGCCCATCAGCAGGGCCTGGACGGGTTTGGGCTTGGCATATTGGCATTTTAAGGAAGAAGCCCGACACACTGCCCTAAGCCCTAAGGGCTTTTCAGGGCTTTTTACCAGATGGGCTAGGCTTGGGCTTGAAAAGTAGGCTTGATGGTAGGGCGTGGGAGGGTCTGGGCCTCAGTTTTCTCTCGTGGGCTTTCTTAGGCCCGGCCCAAGCCCGGCCCGGCCCGGCCCATGGCCATGTATAGTCTGAAGGTGCTGCGGTGCGTAACTGAAGATGGGCTTGCTTCCCTGACACCGCCGCCGCCGCTGTCCCCGCCCAGACGTCGCCCATCGACGACGAGACCCACCGCCGCCGGATTGCAGCCAGCCGACTCCCTCCTCTGCCCTCGACGACGTACACCCACCGCCTGCCTCTCTTTCCTGCCTCCTGGTATCCGAGGTCTCACCAGCGCGGCTAGTCGGAGGTGTGGCGGCGAGCGCGCGGGGATGATGGAGGACGTCGGCTCCGGTGACGCGACAGTGCAAGGCAGCCGATGTCAAGATCCCATGACGCGGCCAGATCTGTCCCCGCCGCCTCCTTTCTCAGGGCCCACTGGACGTTGGGAATCCCCCACGGTATCTTGTTCTTTGACCCTGGATTAATCACCTTACTGTTACCATGCATGCGCTTCTTTAGATTGGACTGAACGGAATACCTCGCTTCGTAGATGGGCGAATCACTGTTAACCTTGTTCAATCTGCTATACTGGAGTAGCAATTTATGTTAGTCCTATTATTATGTAGTTGAGTGTTAATAATTGTCTCACTGTATATGTAGCCTGTATAATTTTGTAGTGCTAAACTAGGCAGTGCATTAGTCTTGAGTGTTTGAGAATTACATAGGTGATGGCAGGCAGCATAGGACTCACGGTGGTCTGTGTAGTAACTTTGGACTGTAAAACGTCTGGAGATTGCTGCCTGTTCGTACCGTACTTTTGGCATGGACAGTCAATGTGATCCGCCATTCTGCATTAAATTAGATAGGGATAAGTATATTTTTCGTCCTCGAACTCTTCCGAGAGTTTAGAAATCGTCCATCAACTCTAAACTGGAGAGTTTTTGTCCCTCAACTATTAAAACCGGATAGTTTTCGTCCCTCGTGCTGCTTCGGACAGTTTTAGTCATGGATGAATAGTAAATCGGTGAATAGTAAAACAAAAAAAAATAGGAAAAAGAATCAAAAAAATCTTAAATTTTACAGCATCGAAGATACTTTGGTGCACAAGAAACGTGCAAAATTTTATGGTGTTTCGACATTCGAGCAGCTCGTGGCAAACAAAAAACTATATATAGGTACGCTCATGAACAGTAAATTCAAAAAAATAGCAAAAAAATTCAAAACAGTATGAATTTTTTTGACATCAAAGAGGCTTGGGTCGCACCAGAGTATCTACGATGCTGTAAAATTTAAGATTTTTTTTGCTATTTTTTTATTTTACTGTTCATCGATTTACTGTTCATCCCGGACTAAAACCGCCCGAAGCGGCACGAGGGACGAAAACTATCCGGTTTTAATAGTTGAGTGACGAAAACTCTCCTGTTTAGAGTTGAGGGACGATTTCTAAACTCTCGGAAGAGTTCGAGGACGAAAAATATACTTATCCCAATTAGATATAATCTACATATGGTAGTATAAGGGGTCGTGTACATTACTCCATATGGTAGTATATGGTAGTATAAGGTCATAAGACTCGCAAGAATGGACGAGCACGCTTCAAAGATATATCAGTTCCTACCCGCTATCACTTCTCTGATCCACTTGTCTTGTTATGCAGCATCTATTTTAGTGCTAGATACAACCCTTTTAGCGACAAGTAATATAGATCGGAGGGAGCAGTACAACATGATTCAACACGTGTTTTTTTTTTCTAATGATGCAACTTGAACTCAGCTTACTTCCTATGCGGCTTACTTTCTTTGTCACCTTTGGTCCTTATTGTTTTCTTGTAAATGGCTGGATATAAGCGGATCCAGTGTTTTTCCCTTTAGAACTAACTTGCAGAGTAGTATCATGGAAATTCATATTCTCTTCAGGTGACAAGTTATGTTATGGAAACTGAAGACTTGTTTGTGCCTGTTTGGGTAAAAAACTACAGTGAGGAAAGAAGGAAGAACTGGGTGCCGTCATCGTCTGATCTCAAACTACTTTCGCTCAATCGTCTTAAACAGCAACAAGCTTGTGAGGATAACCGCAAGGTGGTTGTGAAGGATGTAAGTTGGAGGAAGAAGTGGGTGGCGGCGTGGATGGATGTGGTGAGTAGGAAGAAGTGGGTGGCATATACAGGCATAATCATCATGGTCATGCTTGTCATGGCCGCCATCCCGCATGACGAGGACTACCATGACTTTGCCGACCAACGCACACTTTTCCTTGGTAATTAACCTCTGGTTCACGCTCTGTGTCCCGTCATCAATTTGCCTTTTGAAGAGTAGATTCAGCTAAGTTACGCTCCACTCGGAATAAATGATTCTGATTGTCAACACCGAGTACCTGTGCCCTCTGCATATAGAATAAATCATGAACATTATTTTTCTGTGCAAGGAAAGTCTGGGGTAAAGTTATATGGTTTAATACTCTTGATAATAATGAATAGCGTTTATGCCTTATTTGCAGGGATCCCTAATACGCTGAATGTGATCTCAACAATCCCCCTCTTTTTTGTCGGTCTCGCCGGGCTCATCCTTAACCACTGCAAAAGCTATTTTAGGCTATGGTGCAGACTTAATGCTCATGCTAATTTTGGTTCCTGTTTTAACTGGAATTAAGATTTGAAGCACTCTAATATTTATCCTGCTGGCAGGTCACAGGGGGATCTCTACACACTCTTTGCTGGTGTCAGTGCTGCTGGCTTTGGTTCATGCTATTACCATCTCAACCCAGAAAATGGCACCCTATTTTGGCACAAATTGCCAGTAAGTCTTCCCTAGACCTTCTATGCGGTAGATATGACATTCAGCACCATGTTTGTACATAAAATTTCTTGGAAAAGAAAAGGCGGCATAAATTCACCCTCTTCTTGTTCCTACTTTTGTGACATTTAATATACTGAAGGATGACATATTGGTCTTTTTGTCAAGATGGTGACCACTTTCACATGTTTTGAGGCCATTTTCATTATTGAAAGTTT
Organism: Triticum aestivum; assembly: GCF_018294505.1. Lineage (NCBI taxonomy): Eukaryota > Viridiplantae > Streptophyta > Magnoliopsida > Poales > Poaceae > Triticum > Triticum aestivum. Next base: position 807,498,096 of record NC_057801.1, on the reverse strand, counting down.
TGATGATTGGGCAAGAACAAAGTCCCTTGCATCAACAAGCTACTGGTTACGGGCAGCAGGTTAGTGTTGTTTCTGCTCAATATAATGCATGCATTTTCATTATTTGTGTAGGTTGCTATTTGTGATTCACCTCAATTTACAGGGTTTTTTAATAGTTAGTTTCCTCACAAGACATGAACTTATGGTAGCTCATACTGAAAGTGCAATCTAATATGACCGAAGTTATACAATCTGATCTTTTTTTCTGTTCAAATTAATTTCAGGATTGTACCTCCTTGCTAGAGTAGAAGAGGTTGCGGACAAACAAATTTATAGGTGGACTCTTCAGATTGTTAGTGGGCATACTCTTGGTCATTTATGTGTTTCGATGGTACCTCTTTTTTTGATTCTCATGTTAGCAGAAAGGACAAGGCCAATTGAACTAGAAAGGTATGCACTGATAATTCCATAGACTGCATGATTATCTGTACTTCTAGTTTTTTACGTGTTAAGTGGAATTTGTTTCAACTGCGCACACTAGTTTTTACCAAACTTAATCTGGTGAGCATCTCTCCAACAAATACTTCCCTCCTTCCTTCTGAATCTTTGTGGTTCATCATTCATTGTAGTTTTGGTAACAATTTCACCACATTAAGGTGGGATTTGCTCGTGCAACATGGTTTTTTGTTTGTGTGGTGAAGGGCATGTGCTTCGAGATGGGGAGTGTGACATCCATGATCCACACAATATATTTGAAGCATTTATTCTATATATATTTATTTAACAATCATTGAAAAAATTGTTAACGCCACTGTCTTGCATAATTTTACAACAACAACAAAGCCTTTAGCATCAAACAAGTTGGGGTAGGCTAGAGCTGAAACCCATAAGATCCCGCAACCAAGTCATGGTTCTGGCACATGTATAGCAAGCTTCCACGCATCCCTATCTATGGCTAATTCTTTGGTGATACATTTTCTTGTGGGTTTCATCTCCATAAGAGTGGCCGAGTTGTGACGTTGGCTCGGCAAGTCTCACAACCCTCCTCCTTTACCCAGGCTTGGGACCGGCCACTGTCTTATAAGTTTGCCATACATTTTTCATTGCGGTCTCGACTATGCCATGTTTCATTGCTTTCATTTGCTTATACGTTTTGTCCATCTCCAGAGTTTCCATTGGTCTGTAATTATATTGTAATTGTTATGCTGACCAAGGTGTTCTAATAATACTCTTATGTATCAACTATTCAACCATATATATGCAGTACATGTTTTATGTCTTGTAGGGTACAAGTGAAGAGTATAATTTTGATTATTGCATGGTCTGACAATTTCCCTCATTTCAGACGCATGGTTCCAGTGCATCATCAACTAAATCTTACTTCTATGGTCTGCTTATTGGTGCCCAAGATGATCTGCCTCTGGGTGCCCAAGATACAGGTATGATAATCTGTCGATCCATGTCTGAACAAATAAGAGTCGACCCACATCTTGACCATGTCGCCACTTTGATCAGAGGCCCAACACTATACTCATCTTCACTAACCTCCCACGACAATTGATGCATTTCATGCCATATTATGTGTATTATATTACTCCCTCTGATTCATAGTAAGTGTCGCAGCTTTGAACTAAGACTGAACTAACCTTAATACACTGATAACTTTACTTCCATGTGTCTTCTACATCTACTATGCCTTCTTCATGGTTTATAGTTTTTTTTTTGTTGTTATGGCGCTGCTAGAAGGAGGGCGCGAGAGGGCCGGCCGGGGGCCTTTCTGCCCACGGCCGGGCAAGAGGGAAGGGATTTCCTTCTTAATTCTTGCCTGATTAGATTGATACATCTCCTCTCTTTATATAGAGAGGTTTACTTGACTCCCAAGTAAGGTTTACTTGAACTCTAAGCAAGCGACCCTTATCTCTAATTAACCCTAAGACTAATGGGTCCATTAGGCCCATTACGTACTCTAACACTACACCCCATCTGGACATGTAGCTTGTCCTCGAGCTGCAGCCTAACCAACTTATAACCACGACTCGACGCAAGACAAACCTAACACCTAAAAAACAAGCCTTTTACATCTCGGCTTGTTTTATTATTCTCAACCTGAAATGGACTGGGACGCTTTATTTTGAACCCTTAACAAAAAAATGGACACCATCCGCATGTCGGACGTGCACATGTACAGCCACTTGGATCCCATGGACACCACTTGAACAAAAGGAGTGCATGTGTACGACCACCTGGAAGTGGTCGCAAGAGTGACCAGCAGAGGCGCCCTCACGACGGCCGGTGGCGGAATGCAGTGCTGCGACGCGGTGCGCTGCTGTCAGTGACACCATGCCTTCTCCCTGCCGGACGGCTGTTGGTTTGCACCGCACAAGGAAGAGTGGAGGGCTTGCGATGGAGAATGACGAGGAGGGGTGCGCCCCCCCAACCGCTGATGTCGCAGACTTTGAGGTCGGTGCCCGCGGGGAAAACAACATGCCCGCTGCCCGTGGGGGGAACTGCATGCCCAAGATCCCCGACGCAGCGGATGAAATCGAGGTCCTTTGCGCAGCGAAGGGCAACTTGGAGGAGCGGCATCTGCAGACCACGCATCTCCCGCACACGCCGACGCGCTAGGAGGCCGCGCGCAGCAGCCTGCAGCCTCACCACCGCCGACACGTGGCGGGTAGCGATCCAAGACGGAAGCAGTGACGACGAGGGCAGGGACTGGACTTGGTGAAGCGGGACTTCTGCCGGTGCGGTCGATGCGGCGCCGGAGCTGACCGGCGGTGGCTGCTGCAGCTGCAGCAGCTGCTGCGGTGGCGCACCGAGCGCGGCGTCTGCCACTGCAGCCAGGGCTGGGCGGTGGTGGCGATGGATGGCAGCTGCAACGGCGGTTGCAGTGGCCCGGCAAGCGCGGCGAAGGCCGCCTGGTGCGGCGGCTGCCACGGCGGCACGGGGGCGGCGATGGGCGCTGGAGGCGCGGCGGGAGCCGGCGCCGGCCACTGCGGGTCGGCGGCGGGCGACGGCTGCAGCTGCAGCTGGGGCTGCAGCGTCCCAGCGAACGCCGCGGAGGTCCCTGGATGCGGCGAGTACCACGGCAGGGCCGGCGGCCCGTAGGGGCTGGCCAGGTATAGCCGGATCCCCTGGACGGCTGTGACGAGGTCGTTGAGGACCCCGATGAACTCCTCCGGGGTGTAGGCGGCGGCCGGTGGTGCGGTGGAGGGCACCGGCATCTGGGTGGTGGCTACGCCGGAGGATGCGACCAGCGGCGCGGACGGGGAGGGCAGCGGCGCGGTGTAGATGGCCAGCGGCGCGGTGGTGACGGTCGGCAGCGGAAGCGACGGGGTGGGCGGCGGCGAAGACATGATCGGAACTGAGGTACCTGATACCAAATTGTTATGGCGCTGCTAGAAGGAGGGCGCGAGAGGGCCGGCCGGGGGCCTTTCTGCCCACGGCCGGGCAAGAGGGAAGGGATTTCCTTCTTAATTCTTGCCTGATTAGATTGATACATCTCCTCTCTTTATATAGAGGTTTACTTGACTCCCAAGCAAAGTTTACTTGAACCCTAAGCAAGCGACCCTTATCTCTAATTAACCCTAAGACTAATGGGTCCATTAGGCCCATTACGTACTCTAACAATAGTTTACTAAGATGTGGCTCTCTAGCATACGTGTCATTCTTGCTTTGATACTTATTTTTTTTTCCATAATCTAATTGACTTCTTTCCCACTCATGCAAACTAGGATGTGTTTTTTCACCCGTGACTTAGGGCTAGTTCTTTTGGGGCTTATGGGTGGCTGCCAAAATAAGCTGCCACCTACCCAGCTTACTGACCATGTTGTTGCTTTGAATCAGGTTAGTGTCACCTTTTGTGAAATCAGCATTCTGATGTGGGAGTTTGGTGCTCGTCCTGTTAATCAGGCAAAGATCTCTGACGATCAAGCAATGTTAGAAACCCCAATTCGTGCTTGGGAGACTCTGTCACGAATTCATGGCCTTTGGGGGATGGACATTTACAAGAATAAGGTGCTGCAGTTTTTACAGAGTGAGTGGTCGGATGAGTCCTTTCTTGGATTATGGGGCCCGCCGGGTGTTGGCAAGACGCGACTTCTTTCACTCATTGCTGCTAGCTATGCCGATTCATTCCGTCACATCTTATTTCTTGATGGTGGCAGCAGCGTGATAGTTATGCAACATCATCTTGCTTCTTTCTTGAAATTGGATTGGGAGACGATGTCGGCGTTAGAGGAGCATTGCCGAGCTAAGATCATCACTGACATTCTAGTGCAAGACAGTTTTTTGCTTCTATTAGACAACGTTTATGATAGACCCTACCCAGACTTGGTAGCTGTTGGTTTGCCGATGCCTCTTGGGTGTCATCAAAAGGTTGTTCTTACATCAAGGAGACAGAAGGTGTGTGGATTCATGGAATGCACGATATCAAATATTGTGCCGATGAAGTGCCTCGGGGACGAAGATGCTTGGAGACTTTTCAAGTACCATGCGGGAGTTGAAATCACAGAAGCTGATGCTGAAATTTACGATTATGCAAAACAGGTGTATTTCTGTAGAATCCTTTATAGCTATACTTTTAATAATTGTTGGTGCACTAATTTGTAACTTACTTGGTACTAGATGGTTCGGGCATGTGGTGGGTTGCCTAGAGGCATACACGCCCTTGGCAGAGGCGTTGCCCGAGTGACTCGTAGTGGTAAGGATCTATTTGCTTGGCAGTTCGCGTACAAGCAAACCATGGGAAGAATTCGACATCCCGAGGAAATGCCAGAAATAGCGTATGTTTTGGTCTAGGTAAGTGAAAACTGTGAAGCTGTGATAGCTGATAGTACATGCGCAAGTGCTCAAGAACCCCTCGCAAAAAAAAGTGTATTTCTGAAGGGAAAAGCACTTGGTAGTAGTTCTCATTGCAAGGCTTGAATAAATTCCAAATGGATGTCTTCATCTTGGTGAAGTAATCTTCCCTTCCTGTAAATCAGTCCAGAGTTTGTTTAGCATTAGAGTTTACGAAACCGTTGGGATTCATGCCCCTGACAGTTCTTCATAAGCATTTTTTCATTTCCTGCTCAAACTCAAAGTCGGTCTCACCTGGGTATCGTGTCCAATGGATAAACTTGCATGGGGGATTTCCTTTTTAGAGCTTCAGGAGTTGCATTTGGTATCAGCTTTTTTTTGTTGATATAACTGAATAATCTGTGCTAGGTATAGCTGTATCTTTAGCTGCACCAGTATTGCCAGGATATGAAGTTGTATGATCAGTAGCCTGCCTCTCTAAGTCTTGCATCTGAGTCCAGCGGATAGACTTTGATGGAAGATTTACTGGCACAAGTTGTAGTATTAGGCGGCACATTTTATTTGGCGGAGTGTATAAAGGAGCAGATAGCACAACCCTTCTTGGGATTTGTGTGACATTTGCACAGCAATCAAAGAGGAATTAAGTGCCTTTCACACAAGTGCATGTAATTACTCCCTCCGTCTCATAATATAAGAGCGTTTTTTACACTAGTGTTATGACAAAAACGCTCTTATATTATGGGACAGAGGGAGTACTATTTACTCCATTTGTAAGCTAATATAAGATCTTTTATAGATCACTAAAGTAGTGATGTAAAAAAGATCTTATAGTATTATCTGTTTACAGAGGGAGTACTTGATAGGCCTAGCCTCTGCTTTAGCTTTGCAGTTGATTTCAATGTGGTAGTGCACATTTTCCCCAATGTCTCTTTTATGCCTGCTAATGTGAAGGACCGCTGCTCTGGTTTCAGGCAACTTGTGTGTGGCTCGTAGGAGCTGCAGAGACATGGTTGGACTTCGAGCGTGTTCGGATTCTCGCCACTCCTCAACTCCACTCCCGGAGTCGACGGAGCAGGGCCGAACGGTCGAACTCTGCAGAGTTGAAAACGAGGAGTGGAGCAGGCTACTGTGCAATTGCAGGGAGCGACTATTTCGGAAATCTCAGATCTTAAAAATCTTGAAGTTGATAAGATTTACAATGAAACTGCCACCACCGAGTGAAAAAACGGTTCGAGTGGCACGTCTCACTCGCTTGTTTCTGTTTCTGCTCCACCGGCCGCTTGCAGTCTAGCACCACTAGTGGATCGGGAGCAGAGCTGGCTGCCGAACTGTTTTATCTAGTGCTATCTTTTATGTGGAGCAGCATTTCGGGTGGAGGAGCTGGAGTTGAGGATTTGGAGGAGTTGGACCAGTTCCGAACACGCCCTTTATTTCTTGTTGCTGCCACAATCAGGAGTTGAAGAGTCCAAATGGCACTGGAACCAACTCGTAGAAGTTGGCATATTCAATTAGCTCGGTATTGGCCCACGGCTCTTGTCCTGAAACCCTTGCCCTCGCATCGCTCCCTTCCCGGGGCGACACAGGCGGCGGCTACGACCCCCTCGACCGGCCCCATCCCCACCCTCCTCCCCTCGCCGTCGCCGGTGAGATCCGTCAGGCAAAGCCCGCGCGGATCCGGCGGCGGCGGGGCCTGCTCTTCCCGTTGGAATATCCTATTTAACGCATATTGCGTCAAACTGTCGATCTTTCGCACAGGCTGGTGGTCGAGCGCTGAAACTGGGCCGGCCCGTTAACGTGTAACAGTGCTTCCGGTTTTAGGAACCTTCCAGAGATTCCCAGCCGGTTTTTATCGGTTTTGGGAACCTTCTAGAAGGTTCCTGAACCAAGTTTTCTATACTTTTTTTACTTTTACTTTTTTTTTCTTTTTTGTATACGTTTTTTTTCTTTTTTTATTCTTTCTGTTTTTCTGTCCTTTTTCATAATTTTCTTTTTCCTGTTTTTTCTGTTCAGAAATTTTAAAAAAAGAAAGTTAAAAAAAATCTTCTCATCTTCAATTTTTGTTCACAGTTTTTAAAAAATGTTCTTGTTTGACACAATCTTCAGGAAATTCAAATTCTTGTTTTCAAAAATTGTTTGAAATTAAATAAATGTTCTCTTTTTTTAAATTTTGTTCACAGTTTTGAAAAGAATTCGTGTTTCGAAGAAGTTAAAGAATTTCAAAAAATGTTCCTATTTTCAAATTTGTTCACAATTTCATAAAAATGCTCATGTCCAAAATATGTTCAGTAATTTCAAAATATATTTTCTTTTTCGGAATTTGTGAACCATTTCAAAAAAATGTTCATGTTTAAAAAAGTGTTCGCGGTTTCATCATTTTGTTCGCAATTTACAACAAATGTTCCCATGTTTCAAATTTTGTTCACATTTCCAAAAAAGCATACAATATAAATTTTGTTTGCATTAAAAATGTTCTGTTTTAACTTTTTTGTTCTGAACTTAAAAAATGTTCATGTTCTCAATTTTTGTTTAGAACACAAAATGTGTTCGTGATCTAAGGAAATATTCGGAAATTTGAAAAAAGGTTCACATTTTTCGTAATTTGTCATTTTTTCAGAAATGGTTAAATTTTTGAAAAATTGTTCGCGCTTTGGAAAACTGTTCGGGATTTGCAGGATTTGTTCGTGTTTAATTTTTAAAGTGGGATTTCAAAAAAATCTTCACTTCTAAAAAAAAGAATATAATGAAATTGCAGCATTTCAAAACTGCTCACTATTTTTAAGAAATGTTTTTGAAATCTCAACGCTTTCTGTGTGGTCTTATAATGTATTGCACCTTGGTGCTCAGCTGTCAGTTCGTGAGGTCGTGGGATCAAATCCCGTCGCACTCTATTGTTTTTATTTATAGCCTTTTTCGTGTCGTGTGACAGGAAACAGATTGGGCCGGCCCAGTAGCGCGTCGCCCTTGTGCGTCGAGCTGCTATATGACGCAAAATGCGTCATATAGGAGGTCTCCTTCCCGTTCCCGGGTTGGGGAGCTCGTGGCGGCGGCCTTCAGATGGCGGGCGGCGTTCATGCTTCCGTCTGCTGCGAGGTGGAGGTGCTGCCGGGATGCGGTGGGGGCCTGCTGGTGGCTGGTCGTGGCGTGGTGGCGGGGTTCCTGCAGGCCCGATATGGGCTCGACCGCTTGCTGATCTCGTGCATGGTCACAGCTCATGGCGTCGCTGTGGTTGGCCATGTTCCGCAGTAGGGGTCCTCTGTCGGCTGGTTGCTCGTTGGCGGCTCCAGCTTTTGTGCTCATGCACTGGCCACGGCGTGGAGGCACTTGGTGCTGTGGTGGTTTGGCCCTAATGTTCTTCATCCGCCAAATCGTCTTTCTGCTGGACTTCGACCTCTTCGATCTAGCTGCTGACTAGTTTCGGTTTTTCCATGAGAGATCTATACGGATTGGCGTGTGTCGCCCCAACTATCTAGGTCGGAAAGTTCCGGTCGCGCGTGCTCATATTATCAGCTGGCACGGCTTCAAGTGGGTGCGATGCGAAGCTTCGCTTTCTTATCGGAGTCATGTGACATGTCTAAGTTAAGATTTCCAAGGTGAAGAAAGTCATGGCGGCTGTGATTGGAGGTCTTGAAGCATTGGCAGAAAGGTATATTGGATGCAATGGAGACTGTGTGCTAGGTGTATCGTGGCTTGCAGCAGCGGCCTTGGCAAGCGGGTGGCGGCAGCACCGGAGGACGGCAATTTTGGTGGTGCTCCTCAAGTACCGAGTCTCGATTCCCAGGTTGAAAACCCAAGGTCTAGTCTTTATTGGTTGTACCTGGCAATGACCTTATTGAAGACATTGTTTTTGGTTGAATTCGGACTTCCTCCAGGGTGAAAACCCAAGATCTTCGATCGGGCAATGGCAATGCTTGTGCATCATTTCCTTCTTGGAGGCGTTGCTATGGAGAGCCTCTTTTGTAATCCTGGTGTTGTCTTCGTTGGTTGTTAAAGTGCTACTGTTGTTAGTGATTGATCACCGCGGTGGGCCTTTTTTCTTTCTTCATTACTTTTTTCTTTTTTGGCTGTGTGTATCCTTGGTGTCTTTGGACATCTTGTTGCTATAGAGGCCGGTTGTAATTGGTATGCTTGCGATATTAACATAATCCCTTTCTCGGAAAAAATATTCAATTGACTCTCGAAAAGCAAACTAACTCGTCCCCGACGTCGCCTCTCTGGCCACCCGGGGGAGCCCCCGTGCCCCCCCCTTCTCGCCCCCTTCCCCCTCGCTGTTGCCGGAGGACTAAACCTCTTTCGCGGACAAAACATGATCAACATCAAGACTCCTTGGGTGTTTGATTCATTACTATGTAATCTAGATTATTGACTCTAATGCAAGTGGGAGACTGTTCGAAATATGACTTAAAGGCAATAACAAAGAGGTTATTATTGTATTTTCTTAATCATGATAAATGTTTATTATTCAAGCTATAATTGTATTGATCAGAAACTTAAATACATGTGTGAATACATAAGCAAATACCAAGTCCCTAGTAAGCCTTTACTAGACTAGCTCACTGATCAAATGACGGTTAAGGTTTTCTGACCATAGACATGAGTTGTCAATTAATAACGGGATCACATCATTAGGAGAATGATGTGATGAACAAGACCCATCCATTAGCTTAGCATATGATCTTTCAGTTTATTGCTACTGCTTTCTTAATGTCAAATACATATTACTTCGACCATGAGATCATGTAACTCCTAGATACCAGAGGAATACCTTGTGGGCTATCAAACGTCACTTCATAACTAGGTGATCATAAAGGTGCTCTATAGGTACCTCCGAAGGTGTCTGCTGAGTTAGCATGAATCGAGATTGGGATTTTTCACTCTGTATGACGGAGAGGTCTCTCTAGGCCCTCTTTGTAATACAACATCACAAGAAGCTTGCAAGCAAAGTGACCAAGAAGTTAGTTACAAGATGATGTATTACGGAATGAGTAAAAAGACTTGCCGATAACGAGATTGAACTTGGTATCACTACAAAAAAATACACTTCCATGATGATACGTGTTTGTCACAGTAGGTCGCGTTTTTTGTCATGCATGTACATCCATGACAAATTTATGACAAAATCAAGATAGTCATACCTGTGCTGTCGTAGAAGTGTTCCATGACATTACCAAAATTATCATCACTGAAGTGTCCACTTCCATGACGATAAATCGCGCGTCACAGAAGTGCTTTCGTCAAGGGTGACCGACACGTGGCATCCACCGTAATGGAACGCCGTTAAGCTATCGGGTCGGGTTTTGGATCCGATAACCCGTTAACAGCCCCGACCAATGGGTATTTTCCACGTGTAAAATCATCATTGGCTGGAGGAAACACGTGTCGGCTCATCATTGGAACAGATGTCATCCACTCACTGGACAAAAGGCGCCTATGATACGTCGACACATGGCACGGCCCAATAGTGGCCCATTCCTGTGAAAAGGCCGGCCCGTTTGACTTGGTCAAAAGCTAGCGGGCCAGCCCATGGAAAGCCTGTTAACGGCCTGTTAGCATATATCCCATTTACAGCCCGCTAACCCAAGGCCCATTACGCCCTATGCGAATTAGGCCCAGTAGCGTCATCTGGGCCATCCAATGTGATTCCAGCCCGTTTTCACTTCTGGCCCATGTATGGCCCATGACGTCTTTCGGCCCATATGTGGCCCTTTGTAACTCTTGGCCCATTAGAGGCCCGTGCTGAAACTGGCCCGTAATGAACAGTGTATTACTTTACACCCATTAACGGCCCGCGGTAAAACTGGCCCGTAATGAACAGTGTAACACTTTATACCCATTAACGGGCCGTTATTCCGTTGGGCCATTTCCAGCCCAAGTTAACTTTCGGCCTTCTGAGGGCCCATTTATTCTTGGGCTCATTTGCAGCATTCGGTTGCTTACGGCCCGTTACTGTCATTTTATGCTTGTGGGCCAAATTCAGCCCGTCGTTACAGTCGGCCCGTTTGTGGCCTGTTAGTCTGTTGGGCCATTTTCATAGCATCACCAAATACGGCCTTTTAGCGGCCCATTATGGTCAGCCCATAAAACGTACGATTTCCATTATAGGCCCGTCTACGGCCCATTAAAGGTCAGTACAAGACCCATAAATGAGTCAACGGCCCATGGATCCTACGTGACGTAGAAGGCCCATGGATCCTGCTAGACGTAGAAGGCCCATGGATCCTGCGAGACGTAGAAGGCCCATGGATCCTACGAGACGTAGAAGGCCCATGGATCCTACGAGACGTAGAAGGCCCATGGTCGGGCGAGTAGGCCCCCGTTTGAACGATATAGCATATTCAAAGAATTATCCTACTCAATACTATCACCTCTAAAAAGCATACATTATACAACAAAGAGATCAAGGCATATAAAGGTAGAATAATCCTACACTATACAATAAATAAATTACAGCCGATTATACCCACTGGGCATTATGGTACGACACAGGTGATAATAAACATACACAAACAGCAAATTACATAGACTGGGCAAATACGGCTCATACATCATGGACGCGCATCAACTTAACTCCATTTGAACTATAATCTCTTCAGAAAATAGGATTGGCCGGATTCAGATAGCACAAATTTCAGTCTGCAAAATCTCCAATTCCTTCATGGTTACCTCGGTGTCTTGTTTCATTTTTTGACTCCTGCATCTAATACCTGCATGTCCAGTCTCAACTTGTTGATTATACGTTGACAATCATGTGCACGTTGTCTTGCCACCTCTAGTTGATGCTCGAGAACATCAGCACATTCCAATTCTAATCCATAATCATTCGGTAACGGCCATGCCGCACTGCTCGCAAATTTTTGTGTTGATGTCACTTCATCCTGAAATGTTTCTGTAAGTACACATGACTAGGGCAAAAATATAGTCACAACAGTGAAGCGTACAAGACACTATTTTGTACTACATGGCAAAACAGGACTAACAATAATGTTACACGTCACTTTCACAAAAAAAATGTTACACGTCATGAAGCATAAGCAGGTGATATTTTAAAAATTATAAAAAAGATAGTTTGTGCAGCCTGCATACAGAAATCCCTCTTAGCTCCCCAGAGGAGCATGATGTTGGGGCCCAATCGAAAACACAGACAGGTTACAAATTTAGACAACACGTTGCGTATAAGTAAGCAAGCAGTTGGCCATTCTGTACCTCAATTAAAGTTTTATGGAGCATAATGAACAGCAGAGGGTTTCATACAAACATACTACAGCAGGCAAAACTATGCAATCATTAGCGTAGAATAAATTAGATTGTGAGCCTCATGCAATAATAGTTGGTTAATAGACTTCAAAGCTTCAGGCACACTTCGTCAGAGTAATTAAATGGTAAGGCCTTTAATTATGTCAACTAATAGTGATACAAGTACCGAACATCAGGCATAATTATTTGGGCATCTCATTAAGTGAGGACAAATAAAGCAATTGAAAAGAGAAAATTAACTATGCCTGAAACAAACAAGGAATTGAACTGTTGAGTTGCATACAGTGACTTACCTTAGCAGGTTGAAGAGGCTCAGCGCAGCTCGTACTTCTCTTGCAAGGCTCCTTCCTATCATCTTGTACTTGGAAATCCTCAATCTTATCTTCATTGCACCCCCTCTGCAAGGTGTCACAAACTAGTTACTCGTCTCCTTGAAAGATAAATATGCATACTTTCCAGTCTGTGAACACAAAAGGATGAGATTATAATAAAACAACACCACATAATGAAACATGCCGCATCTCTTGCACTTGCACACAATGAAATGAGCATTTACTATGTCTGCACTATGTAAAAACTAGGCATACCTTCGAACTGGATCTCCAAGTACTCTTGGACAGCCTACTGTAGTGTACAGCCAAACCTTTATGTCACCTATGAGTTAGACAAGGCCCCACTACAGCAGCCCTTAGTGTTTAAATCGTTGACAAGCTCTGTTAGAGTGTTAGGTCAAGAACATCAAGTAATCAAAGCAAACAGTCCTAGTATGGCTGGCTGATGCAAACAAACAATTGAATAGATGTGTGAGCAAATCTTACATATCAAGAAATGAAGCAAAGAAGGAGGCTTAAAGACCATTAGTTGACTGACCAGATTTAAGGGCCATTTAAACATCATGTGCAACGTATGAACTAACATAAAGATTGCATATTCCAGATTCTACAATGCAATGCACATGTATTAGGTTATGCCATCTATGGTGATGCCTAAATGTACAGATAGCAGGCATGAGTGCTTCATCATTGCACGCACAATTGAATTGCAGGTTAAGGGCCAGTTCGATTCCGCCTTTTCAGGGCATATTGTCAAAATAAGCCATAAAAGATGTAAAGAAGTCATTTTTGAGTTATGGGCTTGGGCTTAACTAATTTCGCTTTGGACGGGGGGTGTTTCGGGTAGAACCTCACTAAAAATTGAAGGAAAGGGGAATAGTGAAATGACTCTGTTGTCTGCCTATATTACACTCAAAATGCAACTGCTGACGCCCGTGTCACACCTGACCCTCAAGTAAAAACAAACAGGCAAGCATTCATTGCCCTGCCCGCTTGCATCTCCTCTCCCCTTTCTCTCTACCTCGATCCCCTGCCTGCAGCACTAGGGTTCCTCCAGCGAGCCGTTGCCACTGGTCCCATCTGGCCTGGTCCTCGACGATGCTATGTCTAGCTAGGCTACATGGCTGGCGGGTAGGGGCAAATCTCCCTGGCTGCACCTCCCTCTGGCGCCGCCCCTCATTCTCATGGTCTCCAGCAGCTGCTCCATTGTGGTTCGTCCAACGCACTACTCCGGCGGGCGCTGCACAACTACGGCTGATGCCACACTGCGGCAGAAGGCACCTTGTTCCCCCTCCCCTCCTCCCAGGCCATGGACTTGAGGTGCTGTTGAAGGATGAGCTCATCCAACAAGGTGAGGATCTCCTCTGATTTTTTGCCAAATTTTTATTCTGATCCACTATACGATGAATGCTATGAGCTGCTTCTGCTGCTGCTATATGATGCATTGCTATGAGCTGCTCCTGCTGCTGCTATATGATGAATTGCTATGAGCTGCTGCTGCTGTATGATGAGTTGCTATGAGCTGTTGCTGCTGCTATATGATGAATTGCTATGAGCTGCTGCTGCTGCTATATGATGAGTTGCTACAAGCTGCTCCTGCTGCTGCTATATGATGAATTGCTATGAGCTGCTCCTGCTGCTGCTATATGATGAATTGCTATGAGATGCTCCTACTGCTGCTATATGATGAATTGCTATGAGCTGCTGCTGGTATATGATGAATTGCAGACTGCTGCTGCTGTATGATGAGTTGCTATGAGCTGCTGCTGCTGCTATATGATACTTTTAGGTGGTGCTGCTATATGATAATAACCAGCCACTTGGACCATCGAATTTCAATAAATAATTGTTCTTCATTTAAATGTGGGTCACGCGTTCTTCGTTTAAATTAGGCAATGTGATCTCTATGGAAAACATTGACCAAAGTAGATTGTGCCAAGTAGATGGTATCTTTGTATTTGCATTTTGAGCAAATAGTGATGGTCTGTTTTCCTATCATATTAATTACTGCACTGGGTTCAATTTGTGATGTTTGCAAGTCAAATTAATTTCCATATGGGCAGCAAAATGAAAAATATATATAATGCAATCTAGACTTTCCACTGATCATATCAAAAATAAGCTGAAAACGCAATGAAAAGAACTGGTTGGCGTATTACATGGAGCTTATATTAACATGTGCTTATTTTCTTAGGATAACTCGTAATAACTGTCCCTAAGAAACTTGGCTAATAGAACTGGCATACAAATAACATGTCACGATGATTGCAATGGAGGAGTGACGTACCATAGCACATTGTATAGGCTCACCGCTGCCTCTCCTTTTTTTGTGATGTTCCATGAAATTGCCACATACATCTTGTACTTTTTCATTGTGTAGCCCTATCTGCAAGTTGAAACGGCTAATTTCAGACATCTCTACATGATACTACATTGCATATCCCTTGTGCATATTTAAACCACCAATTAACGATTGTGTGCGTACCATAAACTAGCCATGACTCTGTATGCTGGACTGGCAGGCACTCTAAGGGAGCCTAATGTAGTGCACTGGAATTCCTACATGCCACCTGCAATTTTGTGTAATGTAGTGCCCCTGTTCCTAAATATATGTCTTTGTAGAGATTCCAGTATGGACCACGTACAGATGTATATAGATGCATTTTCGAGTGTAGATTCACTCATTTTGCTCCGTATGTAGCCTATAGTGGAATCTCTAGAAAGAATTATATTTAGGAACGGAGGTACGAGGTAGTATCATGTATGATATCTACATATCTAATTTAGCAACCAGTAGTAGAAATCATTGTCTGCACAAAGGGATTACTGGTCGAAAATCCTAGCAAAGCACGCTGGTAGGCACAGAACAATACAAGAAAGAGAGACGCGCTTACAAGATCATAGCAATGCCTCAGTCCAGGATCTTGGTTGGCCAAGCTGTTAGATCCAGAAGAAACATCATCCTTGTAGTTTTTGCCAGCTGCATAACAGGTAACAGCGACCGGTTAGTATATTTGAAGTACATCGGGCAGGTGATGCTGGATGGGTTTAAAGGTGACAAGTACCTAGGCCGTGGCGGGTGCTTGGCATCTCTCCAGACGGTGGGAATCAGGTTAGAAACGTCGAGGGTGATGACGCTGCGCTGGCTGTCGGGGTCCGGTAAGGAGATCTAGAATCGTCGAGTAGGGTGTTTGTGGAGCGGCTCCGGTAGGGTGGACTATGGTGTGGGCAAAGCAGATCTGTGGCCGTGGACAAGGGCGTAGGTGAAGCTGCTCCGGTGGTAGGGTTAAGGATGGTGTCGATGACGCGGATCTGCGGCCATGGACGGGGCGTCAGAAGCTGCTCCGGTGGTTGGGTTAAGGATGGTGTCGACGATGCGGATCTGCGGCCGTGGACGTGGCGTCAGAAGCTGCTTCGGTGGTTGGGTTAAGGGTGGTGTCGACGATGCGGATCTGCGGCCATGGACGGGGCGTCAGAAGATGCTCCGGTAGGTTGGATGAGTGTGCGAGGAAGCGGATCTGAGGCCGTGGACTTGTAAGTTGGCAAAGCGGCCCCGGTAGGGTTGAGAATGGTATAGGCGAAGCTACTCCGGTAGGGTTGACGCTGGTGTCGGCGAAGCGGCTCCGGTAGGGTTGAGGAAGGTTTCGGCGAAGTGGCTCCAGTAGGGTTGAGGAAGGTGTCGGCGAAGAGGATCAGAGGCCGTCGACGGGGGCATCGGTGGGGTGGCTCCAGGGGTGTGGACGAAGCATCTCCAGTGGGGAGTACGAATGAGCCGCTGCAGATACACGGCGGTTGACGAGAGTACCGGCGAAGCAGATCTGGCGCCGTGGACAAGGCCGACACTGAATGGGCTGTGGTACAGTGGTGGATGAGCAGTCTACTTGTTTCTAGGGGAGGTGGGAGGGGTAGATGCAGCCGCAGAAGCAGATCCAGCGAGGTGGACGCCGTTGGCAGTGAATGGGCTATGGTACGCCGGTGGATGAGCAGTCTAGGGTTTTGAGAGGGGAGGGGAGAAAGGGCGATGAAGTACGGACGGCGTGATGTGAGATGCTCTGGTGCTGTGGAGTTAGTCATTTTTGCGGGAGGGGGAGAGGAAATGGGGGTGCCGTGTAGTGGGGTGAACCAGAAGTTACCAAAGCAGCCTCGACCTATCATGTAGATGAGGGCGGTATTGTAACTGTTGGTCTCCGTGCACCAAGGACAAAAGGGGGATTTCGCATGCTAAAGACTAAGGTGGCGGAAATTTTAGAAGGAGGCGGGAGATTTTGCCGCCCGCGGGCTCGTTCATATCCAGTTTCAACTAATTTTGGACCGTGCTAGTGGGAAGGTCATGCTAGACTGTGTACAAGGGGCACGCGTCAGCAGTTAATAACTGGTGTGAAGTCCACCCTAGAAAAAAAGACAATAACTCGGGATGATGCGCCGATAACTTGGACGTTCACACGGGCGCGGCCAATCGTACGGGTGTAGTGGTGCGTTCACAAAAAAGGGATCAAACGCTCAGCCTATGTATTTATCGTGTAAATAGATAATTTAGTGCCATTGGTTATTTACTTTAAACATAATGCATTGACGTGTTAGTGTAGAGGCGCACAAAAAGAAATGGATATTGTAGTTAGCTACTTAAAAGTGTTACCTCATATGATTACATAGCCTCCATTTCATAAATTGCGCACCCGTTGAATTCATATATGAATATTACATATATTACTTCAAAATAGAAACTTAAATCATCCAAGACTAATGAATTTGAATGCAAGAGTAACAATGGTGCATGTGCATGATAACTACATTGGTTGTTTGAAGAAACATCACTGTAACTTTGGCATGCACAACTGAAAAGGTTTATTGAAATAGAAAAAAAATGTGATATGTGAGTGTCCAATCTTTATAGCGTTGAATCGATATTGTACCTTTGGCCACGATATGAAGTAGATATTGACTTATGTTCAAGCGATGCATGTCCACGATCGCTAGATAGTGATACGTGAATGAATTGTGCAATCTCTCTCACACGCATACATATCTCATTTCCGTGTGGGCATCGGAATCACACACGCGCACTGCTACGTCTTGAGCTTGCGTTGGTTTTCCCCGAAGAGGAGAGGGTGATGCAACAGAGTAGCGTAAGTATTTCCCTCAGTTTTTGAGAACCAAGGTATCAATCAAGTAGGAGGCCACACACAAGTCCCTCGTACCTGCACAAAACGATAGCTACTCGCAACCAACGTGATTAGGGGTTGTCAATCCCTTCATGGTCACTTACGAGAGTGAGATCTGATAGAGATAATATTTTTGGTATTTTTGGTATAGATATGCAAAGTAAAAAGTAAAAAGCAAAGTAAAAACAAAGCAAGTATTAAAGATGGAGATTGATATGATGAGAATAGACCCGGGGGCCATAGGTTTCACTAGTGGCTTCTCTCAAGAGCATAAGTATTCTACGGTGGGTGAACAAATTACTGTTGAGCAATTGACAGAATTGAGCATAGTTATGAGTATATCTAGGTATGATCATGTATATAGGCATCACGTCCATGACAAGTAGATCAAAACGATTCTACATCTACTACTATTACTCCACTCATCGACCACTATCTAGCATGCATCTAGAGTATTAAGTTAAAAACAGAGTAACGCCTTAAGCAAGATGACATGATGTAGAGGAATAAATTCATGCAATATGATAAATATCCCATCTTGTTATCCTTGATGGGAACAATACAATACGTGCCTTGCAACCCTTTCTGTCATTGGGTAAGGACACCGCAAGATTGAACCCAAAGCCATGCACTTCTCCCATTGCAAGAACTACCAATCTAGTTGGCCAAACCAAATGGATAATTCGAAGAGACTTGCAAAGATAACTCAATCATACATAAAAGAATTCAGAGAAGATTCAAATATTATTCATAGATAAGATGGATCATAAACCCACAATTCATCGGTCTCAACAAACACACCGCAAAAAGAATATTACATCGAATAGATCTCCACGAGAGTGGGGGAGAACATTGTATTGAGATCCAAAAAGAGAGAAGAAGCCATCTAGCTACTAGCTATGGACCCGAAGGTCTGAAGTAAACTACTTACACTTCATCGGAGAGGCTATGGTGTTGATGTAGAAGCCCTCCGTGGTGGATGCCCCCTCCGGCGGAGCTCTGTAACAGGCCCCAAGATGGGATCTCATGGATACAGGAAGTTACAGCGGTGGAATTAGGTTTTTGGCTCCTCTTCTGATCGTTTGGGGGTACGTAGGTATATATAGGAGGAAGGAGTACGTCGATGGAGCAACAGGGGGCCCACGAGGTAGGGGGAATGCCCTAGGGGGGCGCCCCCCACCCTCGTGACCGCCTCTGTTACTTCTTGGAGTAGGGTCGAAGTCTCCTGGATCACGTTCGGTGAGAAAATCACGTTTCCGAAGGTTTCATTCCGTTTGGACTCCATTTGATATTCCGTTTCTTCGGAACACTGAAAAAGGCAAAAAACAACAATTCTGGGCTGGGCCTCCGGTTAACAGGTTAGTCCCAAAAGTAATATAAAAGTGGAAAATAAAGCCCATTATAGTCCAAAACAATATATAAAGTAGCATGGAGCAATCGAAAATTATAGATACGTTAGAGACGTATCAGGCATCCCCAAGCTTAATTCATGCTCGTCCTCGAGTAGGTAAATGATAAAAAGATAATTTTTGATGCGGAGTGATACTTTGGCATAATTTCAATGTAAATCTCCTTAATCATGGTATGAATATTCAGATCCGAAAGATTCAAGACAAAAGTTCATATTGACATAAAAATAATAATACTTCAAGAATACTAACTAAGCAATTATGTCTTCTCAAAATAACATGGCCAAAGAAAGTTATCCCTACAAAATCATATAGTCTGGCTATGCTCCATCTTCCCCACACAAAGTATTTAAATCATGCACAACCCCGATGACAAGCCAAGCAATTGTTTCATACTTTAACATTTTCAAAACTTTTTCAATCTTCATGCAATACATGAGCGTGAGCAATGAATATAGCACTGTAGGTGGAATAGAATGGTGGTTGTGGAGAAGACAAAAAGAGGGAAGATAGTCTCACATCAACTAGGCATATCAACAGGCTATGGAGATGCCCATCAATAGATATCAATGTGAGTGAGTAGGGATTGCCATGCAATGGATGCACTAGAGCTATAAGTATATGAAAGCTCAACAAAAGAAACTAAGTGGGTGTGCATCCAACTCGCTTGCTCACGAAGACCTAGGGCATTTGAGGAAGCCCATCATTGGAATATACAAGCCAAGTTCTATAATGAAAAATTCCTACTAGTATATGAAAGTGACAAAATGAGAGACTCTCTATCATGAAGATCATGGTGCTACTTTGAAGAACAAGTGTGGTAAAAGGATAGTAACATTGTCCCTTCTCTCTTTTTCTCTCAATTTTTTATTTGGGCGTTTTCTTTTTTTATGGCCTCTTTTTCTTATTATTTTTTTTATTTTTCGTCCGGAGTCTCATCCCGACTTGTGGGGGAATCATAGTCTCCATCATCCTTTCCTCACTTGGGACAATGCTCTAATAATGATGATCATCACACTTTTATTTTTCTTACAACTCAAGAATTACAACTCAATACTTAGAACAAAATATGACTCTATATGAATGCCTCCGGCGGTGTACCGGGATATGCAATGAACATGAGTGACATGTATGAAAGAATTATGAACGGTGGCTTTGCCACAAATACGATGTCAACTACATGATCATGCTAGCAATATGACAATGATGGAGCGTGTCATAATAAATGGAATGGTGGAAAGTTGCATGGCAATATATCTCGGAATGGCTATGGAAATGCCATGATAGGTAGGTATGGTGGCTGTTTTGAGGAAGGTATATGGTGGGTGTATGATACCGGCGAAAGGTGTGCGGTATTAGAGAGGCTAGCAATGGTGGAAGGATGGGAAAAATGCGTATAATCCATGGACTCAACATTAGTCATAAAGAACTCATATACTTATTGCAAAAATCTAGAAGTTATCAAAGCAAAGTATTACGCGCATGCTCCTAGGGGGGGTAGATTGGTAGGAAAAGACCATCGCTCGTCCCCGACCGCCACTCATAAGGAAGACAATCAATAAATAAATCATGCTCCGAGTTCATCACATGACGGTTCACCCTACGTGCATGCTACGGGAATCACAAACTTCAACACAAGTATTCTTTAAATTCACAACTACTCAACTAGCATGACTCTAATATCACCATCTTCATATCTCAAAACAATTATCAAGCATCAAACTTATCTTAGTATTCAACGCACTCAAAAGAAAGTTTCACATATCTTGAATACCAAGTATATTAAGATTAAGAAAATTACCATGCTATTAACGACTCTCAAAATAATCTAAGTGAAGCATGAGAGATCAAGTTTCTTTAAAACAAATCCACCACCGTGCTCTAAAAGATCTAAGTGAAGCACTAGAGCAAAAATTATCACGCTCAAAAGATATAAGTGAAGCACTATGAGCAAAACTATCAAGCTCAAAAGATATAAGTGAAGCACATAGAGTATTCTATCAAATTCCAATTCATGTTTGTCTCTCTCAAAAGGTGTGTACATAAAGGATGATTGTGGTAAACTAACAAGCAAAGACGCAAATAATACAAGACGCTCCAAGCAAAACACATATCATGTGGTGAATAAAAATATAGCTCCAAGTAAATTACCGATGGAAGTGGACGAAAGAGGGGATGCCTTCCGGGGCATCCCCAAGGTTTGACTTTTTGGTGTCCTTGGATTATCTTGGGCGTGCCATGGGCATCCCCAAGCTTTGACTTTTTGGTGTCCTTGGATTATCTTGGGCGTGCCATGGGCATCCCCAAGCTTAGGCTCTTGCCACTCCTTGTTCCATAATCCATCAAAAGAATTCACACAAAACTTGAAAACTTCACAACACAAAACTTAATAGAAATCTCGTGAGCTCCGTTAGAGAAAGAAAACAAAAGACTACTTTATGGTACTGTAATGAACTCATTCTTTATTTATATTGCTGTTAAACCTACTGTATTCCAACTTATCTATGGATCATAAACTATTTTCATAGATTCATCAAAATAAGCAAACAACACACGCAAAACAGAATCTGTCAAAAATAGAACAGTCTGTAGTAATCTGTAACTAACGCAAACTTCTGGAACTCAAAAAATTCTACCAAAGTTAGACGACCTGGACAATTTGTTTATTGATCAGAAGCAATTGGAATAAGTATTGTATCACGTTCTGATGATTTTTAACAATTCGGGCACTGAGCGCAAAGTTTCTGGAAATTACAGCAAGATCAAATAACTATCATCTAAGAAGATCCAATAGGTTTAACTTGGCACAAACACTAATTAAAAGACAAAACCACATCTAAACAGAGGCGAGATGGATTATTTATTCCTAAACAGAAGCAAAAACAAAAAAGAAACTAAAAATAAAATTGGGTTGCCTCCCAACAAGCGCTATCGTTTAACGCCCCTAGCTAGGCATAAAAGCAAGGATAGATCTAGGTATTGCCATCTTTGGTAGGCAATCCATAAGTGGCTCTCATAATAGATTCATATGGTAATTTTATTTTCTTCCTAGGAAAGTGTTCCATGCCTTTCTTTAATGGAAATTGGAATCTAATATTCCCTTCCTTCATATCAATAATTGCACCAATCGTTCTAAGGAAAGGTCTACCAAGAATAATAGGACATGAAGGATTGCAATCTATATCAAGAACGATAAAATCTATGGGCACATAATTCCTATTTGCAACAATAAGAACATCATTAATTATTTCCATAGGCTTTTTAATAGTGGAATCCGCAAGATGCAAGTTTAGAGAGCAATCATCAAAGTCACAGAAATCTAGCAAATCACACAAAGTTTTGGGAATAGTAGAGACACTAGCACCCAAATCACACAAAGCATTAAACTCATGATCTTTAATTTTAATTTTGATAGTAGGTTCCCACTCATCATAGAGTTTCCTAGGGATAGAAACTTTCAACTCAAGTTTTTCTTCATAAGATTGCATCAAGGCATCAACAATGTGTTCGGTAAAGGCCTTATTTTGGCTATAAGCATGAGGAGAATTTAGCACGGATTGCAACAAGGAAATAAAATCAATTAAAGAGAAATTTTCATAATTAAATTCCTTGAGATCCAATATAGTGGGTTTAGCAACATCTAGATTTTTATTTCTTTCAATCCCACTTTTATCAATTTCATCATCAAGATCTAAAAACTCCGAATTCTTAGAACGCCTTCTAGGTAAAGGAAGATCATATTCAGTTTCATCAAGATTCATATTGCAAAACAAAGATTTAACAGGGGACGCATCAATAACTTTTGGATCTTCATCTTGATTTTCATAGGAATTAGAAGAACACGCTTTAATAAAGGCATCTTTGGAAGCACGCATCCTAGCGGTTCTTTCTTTGCACTCATCAATGGAAATTCTCATAGCTTTGAGAGACTCATTGATATCATGCTTAGGAGGAATAGATCTAAGCTTTAAAGAATCAACCTCAAGAGAAATTCTATCAATGTTCCTAGCCAAATCATCAACTTTAAGCAATTTCTCTTCAAGCAAAGCATTAAAATTCTTTTGTGAATTCATAAACTCTTTAACACTATTCTCAAATTCAGAGGGCATCTTATTAAAATTTCCATAAGAGTTGTTGTAGGAATTTCCATAATTATTAGAAGGATTACTAGGATAAGGCCTAGGATTAAAATTCCCTCTATACGCGTTGTTACCAAAATTATTCCTACCAACAAAATTCACATCCATAGATTCATTATTATTCTCAATCAAAGTAGGAAAAGGCATATCATTAGGATCAGAAGAAACACTCTTAGTAGCAAATAATTTCATAAGTTCATCCATCTTTCCACTCAAAACATTGATTTCTTCTATCGCATGCACTTTTTTATTAGTAGATCTTTTAGTATGCCATTGAGAATAATTAACCATAATATTATCTAGGAGTTTATTAGTATCTCCTAAAGTGATTTCCATAAAAGTGCCTCCCGCGGCCGAATCTAAAAGATTTCTAGAAGCAAAATTCAATCCGGCATAAATTTTTTGTATAATCATCCACAAGTTCAAACCATGAGTAGGACAATTACGTATCATTAATTTCATTCTCTCCCAAGCTTGTGCAACATGTTCATGATCAAGTTGCTTAAAATTCATAATATCGTTCCTAAGAGAGATAATCTTAGCGGGAGGAAAATACTTAGAGATAAAAGCATCTTTGCACTTGTTCCAAGAATCAATACTATTTTTAGGCAAAGATGAAAACCACGCTTTAGCACGATCTCTAAGGGAAAAAGGAAATAGCTTCAACTTAACGACATCATTATCGACATCTTTTTTATTTTGCATATCACATAAATCAACGAAGCTATTCAGATGAGTAGCGGCATCTTCACTAGGAAGGCCGGCGAATTGATCTTTCATAACAAGATTCAACAAAGTAGTATTGATTTCACAAGATTCAGTATTGGCAAGAGGAGCAATCGGAGTGCTAAGGAAATCATTATTATTGGTATTGGTGAAGTCACACAATTTGGTAGCATCTTGAGCCATCGCGACAAACAAGCAATCCAACACACGAGCAAACAAACGGACGAGGAAAAGGCAAAGGGAAAAAGAGGAGGAGATTGGGAAAGAGAGGGCGAATAAACGGCAAGGGTGAAGTGGGGGAGAGGAAAACGAGAGGCAAATGGAAAATAATGTAATGCGAGAGATAGGGATTGTGATGGGTACTTGGTATGTTGACTTTTGCGTAGACTCCCCAGCAACGGTGCCAGAAATCCTTCTTGCTACGTCTTGAGCTTGCGTTGGTTTTCCCCGAAGAGGAGAGGATGATGTAGTAGAGTAGCGTAAGTATTTCCCTCAGTTTTTGAGAACCAAGGTATCAATCCAGTAGGAGGCCACGCACAAGTCCCTCGTACCTACACAAAACGATAGCTACTCGCAACCAACGCGATGGCCTTCATCTTTGGCGACGATTTTTCTTTATTTATTTTAAGATATTCCGTGGAGTTTCAGGACTTTTGGAGTTGCGCAGAATATGTCTCCAATATTTTCTCCTTTTCCAGCCAGAATTCCAGCTGCCGGCATTCCCCCCTCTTCATGGTAACCCTTGTAAAATAAGAGAGAATAGCCATAAGTATTGTGACATAACCTGAAATAACAGCCCATAATGCGATAAATATCGATATAAAAGCATGATGCAAAATGGACGTATCAGCCCACTTTTCTTTTCTTTCTACCCCGTAGGAGCAGTCGGCCTCCTCTAATCCACGTGGGCAGCCGGCCCACCGCTCGCAGCAGTCGGCAGGAGAAAGCGCGAGGCGCAGCCGGCCGTAGGGCGCAGCCGGAGCTGGCGGAGCCGGTAGAGCCGGCTGCGGCGCGGGGCAGCAGCCGGACGAGCGAAGTGCGGGCGCAGGGACCGGCTGGCGGGCGTGGCCGAATCTAGCGAGGGCGGCCAGCCGGCGGGCAGGCGCGACGACCCGGCAGCCGGGCTGCGTGAAGATGGTGAGGGGATCCGCGGCGGCGGAGGCGGCCCGGAGCAGAACTGGCGCACGGAGGAGCGACCGGGTGTGGAGGCCGGGGCTCCGGCTCGGGATGAAGCCGGAGGCAGGGGCGCCAGCGACCCGGCGGCCGGGTGCTGCGGGAGGCAGCCGGGTGCAGCGGCGAGGCGGCAGCCAGCGGGCGGGGTGGTGAGCAGGCGGAGCTGGCCCGCGGGGGCCGCCGGATGCTGAGACGGACGCCGGCCCACAGCGACAAGACCCGGCAAGCGAGCTGGCCAGCCGTCTTGCGGGTGGCCGGGTGGGCGAGGTGGCGGCCTGGTCGCGCCGAGTTGGTGAGTGGGCGGATCCAGAGCCGGCCTGGGCGAAGCCGGCGGGCGCGGCGGGAGGTGGCGCAGAAGCCGGCGACTCGGACGGTGGGAGCGGGACGAGGCCCAGAGCACAGACGGCCCGGGAGGCTAGGCCGGCCTGCAGGAGGCGGGAGGCCACGTAGCCACTGGGCCGGCTGAGACTGCAGTCGGCGCGGGCCGCGTGCCAGCCGGCGGGCGCCAGGCGATCTGACCGGCGGGCGGAGCCAACGCGCGCACAGTGCGGCGGCTCGGGAGACGAGCGGCGCACATGGCGTGCGTCGCAGCCGACGGAGGCTGTGGGCGCGTAGGGAGCCAGACGGCCGGGGCAGACGGCCCGCGGGCGGTAAGCCAGGCGGACGCCGAACGCGCATGAGGCTGGACCGGGGCGAGGCAGCGGTTGGCCGAGGGGTCGTAACCACAGCCAGCTCGGACAGCGCGGGGAAGACCGGCGAGACGCGGAGGCCGGACCCGGCGGGCCGTGAGCAGCCGGCGTAGGAGGCATAGCGGGCGACGGGTCGCGGCCGCAGCCGGCGTCTGGCGGAGACAGACGAGGCAATCCGGGGTCGGCCAGGGCGGAGCCGCGGGCGCGCAGGGGAAGCTGGACCCGGACCCGGCGCTGCAGGAGATGGCCGTCGAGCGGAGAAGCGGGGCAGAGTGGAGGCCAGCGCGGGCACGGATGCCGGCACGGGCGGAGGCGCACGGACGGAGCAGCGTGGCCGCGGCTGGGCGCGCGCGTGGGCGAAGCGGGACGCAGGCGAGCCAACATCTCGGAGGCTCAGAGGAAACTTAGCATCTGACTAATGTATGGCTAGCATCTGAATGGTGTACGGATAGTGTTTGACCACGTTTGACTAGCATCTAGCTAGCTTGTATAGGCGAAATGTGGAGGAGCGACAGTGCGTTCCGGCCAGAGCAAGGCGCAGCAAGGTGGGGAGCAGATGCGAGCGGCGCGCGAATGGCCACGGCCGACCGAAACGAAGCCCCGCGCGCGGCGCGCGTGCGGACGGACGGTCGGCGTTGCGGTGGTGTTGAAGAAGGCGAGGCCGACGGCGAGGACGTGCCGCCCCTCGCGGCCATTCCGGGGGCATGTCAATGTCGAGCCCCTGACCGCTATCTGAGAGACGGCGCGACGCCGCGGCGGTGAAGACGAAGATGGTGAGGCCGACGGCGAGGACGCGTCGCCCCCTCTCTCGGCCGCTCCGGGGGCGTGTCGGTGTCGAGCCCCCGAGCGCTACCGGAGAGACGGTGCGACGCTGCAGTGATGATGACAAAGATGGTCCCGCCCGGACTGCGAAACCAGCAGCAGCGTGGTAGCAAAGTACCACACCACGGTGGGCGCCAACTGTCGTGGTATTCTTACGGGGGGCTTGCGAGTCGACAGATACCACAAGGGCTTAGTGTGAGGGTAAGACTACTGCTGATAGGCCCGGGAGCGGGTATGTGAGTAGCACGCGGTGGTTTACCCAGCTTCGGAGCTCTCTGGAGAGATAATACTCCTACTGCTGAATGTATGAGTGTACCCGATATGTATATCTGGTACAGGGTGCTCCTGGAGTTGTATCTAAGCTTAGTGCCATAGGCATCTGGCTTTGTATATGCCTCATATGTGTGTATGAGCTAGCTAGCTAGTGGGCATGAGAGAGCTCCACCGTGAATGAGCATGGATGCATGCGTGTGTCTCATGGTGGATGGATGGATGGGTGGTATATATATATGGGCAGGGCTTAGCTTATTTCCTAAGCTAGGTGAGTGGCGTGGGGGGCAAGTGGGCATGGGGCACCATGCCCGTGAGAGGTGTGGTGCATGTCATGCTTGTCCCCTGGGCACTTTATAAAATAGTGCCAAGGGGACCGGTACATTGTAGATGAGTCACAGTATGGCCGTCTTGTCGATGTCTTGTCGGTGTCGGGTCGGGCTGCAGTCGGCAGCCGACTGGTTGGCGCAGTCAGTCAGCTGGCAGCCGGCCGGGCAGCCGGCCGGGTGGAGCAGTCAGACGGGGAGCCGGGGGAGCGGCCGGGCAGTCGGACCGAGGGGCTTTGCTAGCCCCGATGTCTTAAAATATTGTCTTGCCGTCTTCGTGGTATCCTTGTCCAATTACTCTGACAACTGGCTTCTCTCTCAAACATACACACACACACTACCCGGCACCGAAGGAGTAGGGTGACACCTCGATCTTGATACTAATCTATCGACTGGATTCTCTCTCAAACATACACACACACACTACCCGGCACCGAAGGAGTAGGGTGGCACATCGATCTAGATAATAATCTATCGACTCCTCTTTTGAACACACACACACACACACACACACACACACACACACACACACACACACACACACACTCGCTAGTTGTGCCTCTGTGCCTACCGCGCACACTCTCGATACGTCTTTATCTCCCTCCCCCCCAACAATGACAGCAGAAGGGTGACAACTCGATCTGATCATAATCTGTCAATTGGTTTCTCTCTCAAACATTGTGTCTCGTTGCCTCGCTCGGTAGCCCCCTCGATATTTAGACTTCTCGCGCGCGCACAGCTGTAGTGACGATGACGCTGAACCCAGTGTGCCTTGTTTTTACCGACCTCATGTGATAGTTTTCACCCTGTTTTCTGTTAATTAACAAGGCAACCTTTTCTTTGTTACTACTAGTGAATCTGAAATCATTCAGTGCAGACATAAAATATATCACTTCAACCCAATTATCGCAGCAACTATTTTAAAAGAAATTAGCTAGCTGCCCGTGCCTTGCACGGAACATCAAGATGCATTTGTATGAGTAGTTTATCTTGTGAGAGAAAAGACTGAACGAGGGAAGGCCTTATTTGCGAATGTGGAGAGACGTGTGGGTATATTTTTGCAAAATTGCGAGAGTTTCTTTCCTATCCGTTAGATATAAATCCGACGGCCTATATTGCAGGATGGCACGCACACCATCATCACAAACTCTGTTTTCTACTCCCTCCGTCCGAAAATACTTGTCATCAAAATGGATAAAAATAGATGTATCTAAAACTAAAATACGTCTAGATACATTTCCTTTTATCCATTTTGATGACAAGTATTTCTGGACGAAGGGAGTATTTGTCTTTTTAGAGATTTCAACAAGTGACTATGATCATACCTTACCAACATACTAAAAAAAGTAGTCCATAATTTTGATGTTACCCTCTTTTCTTGGCTTTGCAGTGCCATCTGGATACCTCTTAAATAAATTAAGGACAAATCTGACCCCTTCATGAAAAGACATACGTAGCAAAACGAGTGAATCTACACTCTAGAATATGTCTTCATACACATCCGTATGTGGTAGTCCATTTGAAATCTGAAAAAGACAAATATTTAGGAACGAATGGAGTATATATATGAGTAGACATGGAGATATATCTCCAGCATGGTCTACAACAAAAATGTGCTGGGCTGGTTAGCGCCGGATGCTCGCAATGCGATGACATGAGTTCGAGTTCTGTCCTTTAACTTTAGATTTGTATATTATATATTACTCTACTTATTTAATATATACTTCTTTCGCTATTGTACTGACAGTGGAACCCACAGAGTACTTAGAATATTAAGGATGGACTTGTTTCTATTTAACTTTCTGTACGAAGCTGTAGCCACCCTGCAAGTCACGTGTACACTGTACATGCAATTAACTTTTTATAGAGGGACAATCATACAGGCAATTAACTCAAATGGATTGGATGTCACTCTATTATTTCCAGCATAAAGAGCATCTCCAATGGCAGCCGGCAAATTTCCTCCCGCTTCCTTCCGCGGAGGACGACATCAAACGCCAGCGGCAGACATTTTTACAACTCTAACCAACCAGATAAAATTCATGCAAACACGGACTGATTTCATATAAGCATGAAGGATTTCATATAAAAAAGCCGGATCTTCATATAAACATGATGGATTTCATTACATTTACATGAACGAAGAGGTGCCAATCCGGCTATCTTGTATAATTAATACTCCCTCCGTCCGGAAATACTTGTCCTAGAAATGGATATATCTAGACTTATTTTAGTTCTAAATGGCCGCCTGCGGATCCCTTTGTCTTCCTCATGTCCGTCAGACACTTGCGGGGTCGACGAAGGTCCTGGAAGGGACGAAGCGGCAAAGAAACCACCTGAATCCACGGTCATCGCCTCGGCGGTGGCCTTCATGGGTCCCAAGTGGCGGCGGCCTCCCGTGTTCTACTTCTCCTCAATGATGGCGGCGGACACGGAGAAGCTGGCCACCAACTCGTCGCTCTCCACGCATCCGACTTCTATCTCTGCCTGCATGGCGCTGCCGTAGGCACGGAAGGCGCGCCCACAGACACGGGAGGCGCGGCCACCACAGACACTGGTGGCGCGGTACGACGCGGCAGCGACGCTGCCCGTACCGGCATGCTCGCCGCCGTGCCGGCGTGGAGCAACTCGCCACTCCTCATCGAGCTGAACTGGAGCGGCGAGTTGCTGAACCACACGCCTGCTTGGGGCGGCAACTGGCTCCGTCGGGCCAAGCGAGGTTGGTGAAGCACCGAGCGGCCTCGCCCGTATCCGGAAGGCTCGGCGGGCCACCCAGCCGGGTAATATGTCGGAGAACGGCTCATCGGAAGCCATCGGAAGGGTGGAGAAAATGGTGAAGGAGGAGATGGGGGAGCGGCGGAGGGGTGCCATTCTTGCCCGCTGTCTCTCTGGCCTCATGTAAATAGAGGGCGGACGGTAGGAGCTTGGCCGGCGTCTGGCCTCGTTTAAACTGAGGGCGGACGGGAGGAGCTCGGCCGGTGTTGCGTTTAATTCTGGCCCGCTCATGAACGGACGTGTGGCCGGAGTAGGATTCTCAGTTTGCATGCGGGTTTAACGGAGGGGTTTAATGGAGGCGCCGGGCGTGCAGCGGGCGGTGCAGTACTATTTGATTTGACAGCATTAATGAGCCGTCAAATCACAAAGGCCCTCGCCTCTCGTGAAACCGACCGAGCTAGACTGTCCCGCCCTCTAGCCTTTTAAAAAATGTATATACTCCACTTTTGTATAGTAGTAGTATCGATGGATTGCCCCATGGAGCAAAACTTGAAATTGAAAAAAAGGTGGTACATATAGAGAGCGCACGTGAACTATGTGTCATGCATGGCAATAAATAAAGTACTACATGATACTTATATGATACATGGCACAGGAGTACTAAGTATTATTAATACAGTTTTGCTAGAACTCATCTAGATGAGATATAATTTGGTCTTTTTCATCTTTTATAGCCATTGGATGTGATGCTATAAGATGCGTGTGTGCTGATGTGGGTTGTATTTGTTCTTGTGCAACGAACTGACCACTGCATGTCATGTTTGATAGTCTCAAGTCATTAAAAGTATACAAGCCCCACATCTCTTCTTGGTTGATTCCTCTATTTATGTCAAAAAATAAGAAACAACGTGAGAGTTAATGCACCACGCCTATGTGTTTACTAGTATTTGATTTTCGTAAGATGACTTAATACTCACCTAGACGGAGGGAGTATTCGATTTGACAGCGGGCGGCGCAGTTCCCGATACGCCTTTAATGCAGACGAGGGAGGGAGTAGTGGTTCCCGATATGTTGAACGACCAATGCATCCTCCTTCAATTAATGCATGAGGGAAGTAATGGGAGGAGGTCCGGGAAAAGAGGCTGCACGATGTGAATGCAACGCAGTTTGCCCTCATTGCCTTCATATAAAGGCGCCTCTCCTCCATTCCAATGCATCTACCGCATCGTACGCACCTAAGCACTTGCCTAAGCACCTACACTAAGCGCAAAAGAGCTCGCTCCAGACCCATGGCGGTGATGCGCGTGAGTGGCCAGCGGCTGCGCCAGATGGTCCACGACGCCGGCCTGCGGCATGGCGCCGAGGATCGTCTCCAGACGGTGTTGGAGACCGGCTGGTGGATGGCCGCCGTCGACGCCAACTACGACTCTCAGTTGGACCAGATGATCGTTGCCACCAGCAACAAGTTCACCGTCCTCAAGAAGCTCGCGGACGACATCGCCGTACTCCTCCAGCCCGCGTGCCCGGGCTCCTCATTGCCTGCCACCCTAATCGGCCTCCATGGCCGGAACCTCTTTCAAGCACTGGTGGCCCTGCGACTGCCCGCCGACGCCATGAAGAATGTCCACCTGGAGGTCGCGCTCGCCGCGAGGCGCCTCGCCCTGCAAGAATTCGTCGACCTACACATCCACGCGTACGAGCAAATCGTGTACATAGGTATCTACAAGGCCAGTGAGGACGCTACGACGTTGGCCTTCCTCAACCGGCTGGAAGCCTTGGATGCCTTTGTTGAGAAGCACCTCGACCTCGCCACAAAAGCCGCAGCTCCTTAGCCGCCGGTCAGTGGCCCGGCGCACTAAGTTGAGGAGGAGGAGGTCGTACGTTCGTGGATCCATCTTTCTTCTTGCCTTCTATAACCACCACTGCGATCGCATCATCGTGGCCTTAATTCTTATTGTGTTGTTGCATTCTCGTTCCAATCAATACCGACATGTGCGATCCCTTTGCTTAACTATATGCATCACTGTAACTAGTACTCCATCCGTCAATTTATAAGTTGTGCTTACCTTTTCCATCAACTTCGTGCAACGCGCGGGCATCTTGCTAGAAACACTAGAATATGTCTATATAATCCGTATGTGATAGTCCATTTGAAATCTCAAAAAAGACAAATACTAAGGTACGGAGGGAGTAATATATTAGGAGTATATCAAAACAATAGTGATTTCTTTCAAGTTTGTGAACAAATACTACTATTCTACTACTTTGGATCCGTCGCAACGCACGGGCACAATGCTAGTAAAAGGAAAAGGCCTGCCACGTTCGCGTCGCACCCCCACACGCCCGGGAATCGGGAGTACAACACGGCCCGTCCAGCACGACACATAGCTTAGGGAAGGCGTGTTGCCTAGCAGCGGCGGAGCTTGAAGCAAAACGTTGGGCGTGCCAGTCTAGCCAGGCTATAGAAATTATCCTTGCGTTGACGTTCCATGCCTCAAAGCTGGATGTACAACTACGAAAATCCTGCTAGGTTGGGCGGGCCAGGGCACGTGTTGGCCCTCACTTAGCTCCACCCCTGTGCCTAGCATTTTCACTTTCATGTGGGACCGCCCATTGAGCAAACCGACACCCCGCCCGCCGCCGGGTTGGAAAACAGAAACAAGGGGAAGATCTAGCTGTAGCACGGGGCTCGTTGATAGAGTAGGAGCATTCCGTACTAGTACTACTCCTACTAGTACTTACCAAGTTTGTACTCCTAATACTATATTACTAGTACTACCACTATAAAACTAGTATATATGTGCACGGCACAACATCGTAGGAACAAAAAACGGGAAGATCTTGTTTTGGGTGATTTATCTTTTTTTCAATCAACGTAGTATGAATAATATGATGTGGGGGGCACCCATGAAGCTTATGTGGCTTGGTTGCATGGCTACGGAAGGTTAGAGAAAAATAAATAGATAATGTGTTTAGAGTGCCCTCCACTAAATAGATATACTTTGGATCCATTGCAACGGACCGGCACATCTATATCTATACCCCCTATATAGTGCGTGAAAAACTTTGAAAGTTGGTCGTTGGATGAAGCCAATCCGACGGTACAAAGATGGCAAATCCGAGCACTACTGGCTATTGGATATCATCCACCAGATTCTGCCACATGTATAATCTAGAAGACTCCATGGTTGAACTTAATTCATGACTAACTTTGCCACAACTAAGCTCAGGCAAAGATATTAATAAGTTCTTCAAAATGAGAGCCACAAGTTGGCAAGCCTAAGGGAATCTTGCCACATTTTTTGTGTGTATGTCATGTGGGGCCAGTGTGGCTTGCCTAAGGTGTGGCTTGAACCAAACACTCACCTGAGTTAATCAAACTTCCCTAACCTTACATTCCACCAGATTTTGCCACATGTTAGAATCCAGAAAACTCCACATGTAGAAGCATAATGCACAAACCACCAGAATCTCATGCGTGCAATGCACGTGTACCTTACTAGTACTAGTTGGTAGTAGTAAGAAACAAATTCCAGTTTTGGTACGAGCTCGTACTGCGGGAGCACCACAAGGCCTGCCGCAAGAGTTACATTTCCCTCTCGGGGCCCATGGGACCGAACTTCGGTGGCTTAGTGCCCGGCCTATGAGTCAATGACATGCGGGCCTTAAATGCGGTTGGCCCACATGTCATTCTCATGGTGGTGGCGTGATTCATGACTCACTCGTTCGAGATGAACCGGCCGGTGGTGGCGTGGTCGTGGCGAGGGTACCACAGCTGGGCGTCAGGGCGTTGCGAGGCGTAGATGGCCACACCAGCGGGTACTACCTATAGTACATAAGTACTCCAGCTGAGGATTGATGCCCGGGATGAAATGTGTCACAGCCGCTGGATGAAAATTCGATGGTGCGGGAGTACGGATCAGAGCATAGCAGCGGAGTAGGAAAACCGCGTCCAATCGGGTGTGTCTGTGGTAGAAAGTTGATGGTCGCCACAGTTCAGCTGGCCCGCATGTCATGCACACAAAGGCAGAGGAGCGGTGGGGCTGAGAGGGATGAGGGGCACGAACAATCCTACCATTCTGTCACTGACGTGTGGGACCCACAAGCGTGGGTCCCACCTGTCAGCGAAGGAAAGGCAGGGCAAGGCAATGATAGCCACGTCAGAGGATCCATGTCCACGTCGGGGACGTCGTGCCGTGGGTTGGAGCGGCGTCGTGGGAATCGTGTGTGGGTGTGGCAGTGGTAGAAACAAGAAACGTGATGGTCGCCGTGGTTCAACTTCCATGGACAAGCTGTCGTGTCTGCTGACACATGTATATCAAAACTAGAGTGTTTATATTTCAAGCACGTGAACAAGTATTATTCTAGTACTAGTTTGGATCCATTGCAACGCACGGGCCAACACATTAATAGTAGTAGTGTCCATCTCTATCTCTAGAGGCCTTCCCTCGTTCATCCTTTTCTCTCACAAGATAAACTACTCATACAAATGCATCTTGATGTTCCGTGGAACACACGAGGATGTTTCCTTGGTGGTCTCTCCAGCGCGGCGTGGACGTAGTTGCAAGTTGACGCCCCTTGAGATGCCGATGTTGAGGGGCACTCAGATTTCCGCCGATGAGCAGGTAAGATGAGTTTGATCATGTAGTAAATGCATTCTAAAGACTACTTCCGTGTCCATTTCCTAATTCTCCCCCTGCCCACTGTTTCATAGGCTAGGCTCGGTGCGAGTGGAGATTGGCTTGCATATGTACGGGAGGGTACCAACATCAATTTGCAAAACATTTACAACGGTGACACCGTTCCCGTAGAACCTTTGTCCAACATTGGGATCAGCCATGCAACGGGCCACCGCATGAATTGGTACGATGGAACCATGATGAGATTGAATAAAAGATAGCACGAACCTTGCACATGGCGGTCAAAGGCGGACCATGCTGTCTGCGGCCGATTTGTTGCCGTACGAGTAGGTAGACGCTGTGCTCCTTTCTAACCGCATCTTCGCGGTGACAAACCAGGGGACTTATTTTGTATGGGACACATCCTACGATATACTCCCTCTCTCCCAGTTTATTTGTTTTGAATCTTTTTGTTTTATAAGTTTGAAATTCAAATTTAGAGCTCCCCATCACATGTTGAGATTACAATGTCCATTAAATCGTTGCGTGCATGTATAGTAAAGAAACAAATCTCGAGTTTGGCACGAGTTCGTGTTGCGGGAGCACCACAAGCCCTGGCGCAGGAGTTACATTTCCCTCTCAAGGACGTCGGGATTGAGCTTCAGCGCCTTACTACACCTACCTTTGAGTCAATAACATGTGGACCCAATAGGTGACTGGTCCACATGTAATGCTCCCGAAGGCAGAGGGGCAGTGGGGCCAAGAGGGGTGAGCCGCAGGTCGGGGGACGTGTGGTTTCATGGGTTCGAGCGGCGCCGTGGGAATCGCGGGTGGCTGTGGTAGAAACTTGATGCTCGCCGCATTTTAGGTGGCCCACATGTCATGCACACAAAGGCAGAGGGGCGGTGCGGCCGAGAGGGGTGAGGCACACGTCGGGGGGCGTGGTGCCGTGGGTTGGAGAGGCATCATGGGAAACGTGATGGTCGCCATAGTTGAACTTCCATGGACAAGCTGTCATGTCTACGGACACATGCACTGCATACCGATCACTGGAAGGAGTAGCAGAGAAAGCTATATATGCGGATAAATAGTTCCTTATAGTCAAGCGGACCCACGCTACTACTCTATTCCAAAGACATGCACACCATCGAAATAGTCCATCTATATCAATATACACCGAGAGGGAATAAATTTTTTTACAAGAGAGGAAATAGTTCATCCATCCATAATGCCCTCCTGCTGGTGCAGCGTTTTCTTCTTCTTCTTCTTCTTCTTCTTGTTCTCATTCTCAGTGGGAGACGGCTTCGCAACAAGCTCTTTGGACCATGCAGCTATCTTGAAACTCACACGGGCATCGAGGGCAGCATATTTTATCCGCTCGTACATCAAGGGATAATTCTCCCATCCAGATGACCTTAATGCCACCGTCTTGTCACCCTTCTGAAGATTTTTACCGAGCACAAAATTTTGCTACGTCGAATAGGGATGGTGTCTGTTTAGCACAATCTTCTACAGGAATTTTGATTCTTGTTTGTAGGTCAGCGATGCTTTTCAAATCAATGTTGTACGGCTCCAGCTTATGTTTGTCCCCTTCGATGGCTGCCCCACAGAAGTATACGTCCTCCCGAGACAAGAAATCATGAAGCTCACCTGGTATGGAGGGCGAGTGTATGATGTGGTACACCAAAACATCATCTTCGAGGCACAGCTGAAGGACGGCGGCGCGCTGGATCTTCCCAGGGGCACGCTCCGTGTACTCTGCGTCAAGATCGATGACCCTCGTCTCTACCTTTTTGAGGGAGTTGGATACATTGTTGATCCACTGCCGAACAACCCTTGGGTGGACGGTGACGGTGGCAACTATGCGCATCGAGCCTTCAACGAGGACATGTTGAACACTAAAAACCTGCATCTCGATCTCTTTCGCCAATTGGAACCGCTGGAATGGAGGGCTATGGTTTGGAGAATTAGGATTAGATGGCTAGTCTAACTGAAGTAGTAGATGATTATTTAAAGAGGTTAAAACAATGTGAACGCAGTGGGGTTTGGATGCAAATGAAGACCAAGGGGAGGTGAAGAAGCCGAGGCGAATCGGTTCCCGATGGAGAAGTAAATGAGAGAAGTGGCGTGCAGGCAGTTGATTAGACGGCTAGGTAGACTAAACGAAAAGGCTATGCGGGTAGACTGAGGAGTCGTACCTGGTCGTGTACGTGCCCATCCTTCCTGATAGGTGGGATCTATGCAAATAGATAAAAAATGTGTCGTAGCTTTTTTTTTGAGCGCGTGAGTGGGAGACACAACATTCTCTGGTTAAGGACTACTCCCTCCGTTTAGGTGAGTATAAGTCACCTTATGGAAATCAGGTTTTCCCAAAACCTTTAGGCATGGAGCATTAACTTCCTGCTCGATCCCCTCCCAGCCTCGTTAGCCAGCGTTCTCTTCCTCTGCTGTCGCGTTCTACCTTTCCATTTTTCCTCTTCTCAAGTGTGGGACATTCTGCATGCCGTCCTTGATGCACCAGAACGACCACTGCATGCATCATGGCAGGGCGTTGATTCGGCATGCATGAGAATTTGGTTCTGCTCGCAATATGGATGATACCTGAACGATGATGAAGTGAACAGGCATGCTAGCACGGGAGACCTATTTGCGCTATACAATACTGGAGTACTCATGTTCCTACTACTACTACTACTACTACTAGTAGTAGTAGTAGTACAACTCTGGTACACTTGATGGTCAAAATAATATTCATCCAATCCTCACAGTGAAGTGACAACAGCCTGCGCCTAACACTAGTCCAGGCGAGGCGGCGTGTTCGGGTTAGCAAAGTCAGCCTCACCCTGTGCACTGTGCAGTCTATCACCGCTGCTGTACAGCACATTGGCGCCTCGCCTCGTCTCCCTCTCCGCTCCCATAGCACCACTCCATCTCCATCTCCTTCTCCATCTCCGTCTCCGTCTCCATCTCACTGTGACCCCATGTACCGTCGCCTCACTCGCCTCCCCTAGTACCACTATTCCCTCGCTAGCCGCTCCAGCACCGACATCCTTCTCCCCCATAAATCAAGCCCCCTTCCAAACTCCACCATGGCCGAACGCGAACCGCGCAGCATCCATATGAGCCGTGATTGGAGCAATCTCCCCAGTGACATCCTCGACCTCTGTTGTTCGTGTATGGATATGTTGACCGCCCTGCGGCTGGCTGCATGCTCGATGGACATGCACACAGCCATCGTCGAAGCGAGGCCTAAGCTTTTCAAGACACCCTACTTGCTGCTATCTGGTCTTGCGAGATTGGCTCACCATGATACGGAGGCGTGCATGATGCCCCTCGACTTCAGTCCGATCTCCATTAGCCGAAACTTCTTTGCAGGTATGTAGTGTGTCGCCATATATCATTTCCCTCGACATCGATCTGATCACCATCGCTTGAAACTTCTTGGCAGGTATGGAGTGGGTCGGCATGAACTCCCACTGGATAGCTGCCTTCAGAGAAGACGGTAAAAAGTTGGTGCTCGTGAACTTCCAGACCTCCCATGAGATTATCCTTCCTCCGTTGGATTATATAGAGTATTACCATCGCGGTCCAAGTCATCTAGATTACTACGTCAGTTGGACGGACCTTGTTTTGCAGAAGATTGTAATCTGCCAAGTACCCACACGACATGCGAATTACGCAGACTTCAAGCTAATTGCCTTGTTCGACCGCAGACTCGCCTATCTTTACGCCGGTGCCTTTTTTAGCTGGAGACAACTTGGCTCGCAGTGGATCATCGTCAAAGCTGATACACACTTCTGTGATGCTATTGAACACAATGGCATCATCTACGCGATCGACAAAGCAGATGGCACCACGTATTGCTGGGACGGCGCATGTAAGTTGTTTCCGTCTCATGTTAATGATGACGCCATGACACTGTTTGAACTTTTTGTGAGGATTGGCATATCCCTGTTTGAGCAGAATTTGAGTAGAACTATGGCAATATATTAGAGACGCCATAAATCGACTATATGTGGAATGAGTTAATTCACGCGATTGTGACCATGTCATTACAGCCAATTCGTACCCTGAATAATCAAACGGTTAGGAATATATGGATATTATCCTTATTTTATAGTAATCTATATACAACTACTAAATATGAGTGTGTATCAATGGCCATGTTAGTTGCCTCATTTTCATGATGTAGAAACATGCACCACACTATTGGTTTCATCTAACCATACATTAGGGAAGTAAATGTGCATATGGAGAACTCTATATTTGGAAGTAGTGAAATCCTGCAATGCTTACCATGTGTACATACCTATATTCGCCCTTCGGCAATCAATGGCTAGAATAATATCCTCACAAAATTTTTGCCCACAGAACACGAGTATATAACAATGCATGGTCTGTTAGTTACCTTGAAGAATTTGTTTGTGAGGACAGAACATGATTACATAACATGCATGACATGGTAGTTTCCTATGAAGAATCGATTGCGAGATAACATGAGTATAACCATGCATGGCACTTCTATATTTTCGAACCCAGTATACATTTCCCTGTATTTTCCTCCCAGTTCCAACAGGGACATATCAATGTTGTTTCTTGCATTATCCTACTCATACTCTGAACAATGTTGATCTTACATTAACAATGCCTGTCCTTTTTGATATGATGCAGTGTCCCTACAGTTACTGCCCTTTGTAATTACACCACCTTTGCCAAAACCAGGGAAGCACAACTGGTTCCTCACTCGATCAGACGACGGCAAAAGACTGATGATCATTCGGACAAATGAGCCAGAAAAGTTATATTGTAAAACTCCCACTGTATACAAGCACCGTGTAATACGTGAGTATCCGGACAGTGGCTGTTACGTCTATGAGCAGGATACCAGCTTGTTGGGGCCTTTAGGATTTTTTAGTTGGAGGCGGGTAAACAGCCTTGGTTCACACTCTCTGTTTCTCGGACTCAATTATCCGATTAACCAGGAGATCACCGTAGGCAAGGACCTTGATGGTAGAGAGGCTCTTTTTGCTATGGAAAACTGTGTCTACTCGGCGAGCCCTAGGAGTTTGGGAGCATACTTCCCTGATTGTCAACGATACAGCTTGCAACCAAAAGAAGGTGAGAATGACAAAGGCATCCGTATTAACTTTGATCCTTGGATGTCTCAATTACGACAGGCAGTGATGTGGTTCAAGCCTTCAGGTTGATAGGTAATTGGGCTGTTGCATCGAAAGGGTGCAGTATTGGTGTCTCCGGATCACTGGTCGCTGAAGCGGGGCCGCAATTTATGATGGTGTTGGATCATCTCTTCGAATGAATTTGTTGTCTTTGCTGCTGGTTCTGGATGGGTAGTTCTTTCTTTTGTTATGCATATTCCTTGTCATTTGGTCATCCTCGTCTATGTCACTCTTTCTATGTAATAGTTGCTTCTGTTTAGAATGTCTTTCTCGTCTGGATCACGAGAGTCTGAGTGCTGTAGATGGGTACGTTTTGGTGGTGTAGCAAGACTTCTTATGAACTATCATGTCTTGCTGTTTATGTCAGTAGTAGTCACTAGTCAGTGTTTGAATGTTGTATATATCGTTGTTTCGAACTGTTTATTGTCTCGAACTACTGGTGGGCTAAATCAGGGCATCACCATTCTCCAGTGTTCAGAGTATATCTCCTTTTTTCAAGTTATATAATTTGAGCTCACTGTCTTTTCGATGATGTACACTTGTTTGGGCCAGTGAGGTGTCGTTGATATGGGCCGAGTAGTAACTCAATGCCAAACAAGTCAATTATGACTCTCGGGCCGTGCTCTCAAAAGATCCTGAAAAAAAGGTCGGGCTCTCCAAAAAAAAGAAAGAATAAGGACTCTTAGGCCGACATGTGGGCGCCACCGGTGTTTTTGTGCGGTTGCACCCCGAGAGCATATTGGCGCGTGCTCGAAATTCATGCTACCTTTTCATCCCCAGTCTCCCGCCCCTCCCCCACCTCTGGAATCTCGATTCCTACTCCAGTTCCCCCAAATCACCCTCCTGTACTCCCTGTACTCAAGCGCACTATCATGTCGCCGGTCAACGCGGATCTCCGAGCCGGAGATCCTGAGGTCCGTCCTGCCTTCGGTCGCTGCGTGCTGTCGCTCAACAGTGGCATGGCGGCGCTTGACGACCAGTTTGTTGGCAAAGTGCTGATGGTAACCATCAACGGCGACCGGCCTCCCGTCTCGCCAGACGACCTTGTCAAAGCTCTTGGCATTGCGCACGGCATCCAAATAAGTGACTTTCTCGTCGAAGTCTGTTCGCCACCGGCTGATTTCTTCGTCAGGTTCCGAACAACTTTCGACTGCAGTCGTGTGTTTGAATATTCCCGGCGTTTGTTCTGCAATGGTGCACTGGTGAGCTTTGATTGGTGGCACCCAGGATGGGGCTCGGTGCCCTCTGAGCTTGAGTTTTTAACAAAGCTTACCTTCCACGGCATGCCTCGACGTGCTTGGAACAGCGAGTCCATGAACGAGCTTATCAACGACCTTGGAGGTAAGCTCGTAAGTATGTTTGTTCCTCCAGACAGCTGGGCTCTGACGATTATGGCATGGATGAAGAAGCCGTCCATCATACCGAAGGTGATTGGTGTTGAGATACCGGTGCAGGAACCGGGGTTGTACTATTCATCGCCACCAAGGCCGCCGTGGACCACGTTAGGGATGTACCTGTATCGAGTGTTCGTGCATGTCGAAGAAGTGGTCAATCCATCAATCGAAGTCCTGTCGCCGCCGCTGGTGCCAGGGTCCGTCGACGACGTCCGTTACAGGAGTCAACGTCAGACTTTCCCCTTGTTGCTCAGAATGATGGATGGCACAGGGCCTACTCCATCGCACGGCGGAGGCCACTACTTCTTTGGGAGAAGAGGCAGGGCTGGCTGCCTGGATGTGCTCTAATTTGAGGTAACAACTGAATCTTGTCAGATAGTACTAGTTAAATCTGAGCTATGGGTCTGAAGCACTGATATGCCAGTACATTTGATTGTGGCCTGTTCTAATTTTGTACCTGATTTTTTTAGAAAGGGTTGTACATCAACTTAATGTGCTAGCAAAACTTATTGTGTTGTCTGTCTGTTTTCTTTGCACAACATTCAAGATATTTCCCCGTCATTTATAAAGACGATGAACCGTTATGTACGACTTCTTTGGTTTCAACATAGCCCTTCCCGTAGCTATCCACTGCTTACATCC
The DNA here is from genome assembly GCF_018294505.1 of Triticum aestivum. NCBI lineage: Eukaryota > Viridiplantae > Streptophyta > Magnoliopsida > Poales > Poaceae > Triticum > Triticum aestivum. The sequence continues at coordinate 807,456,471 of NC_057801.1, read as the reverse complement.
TGATTGTGCCGCCTGCGTGAAATTTTTGTATGCAAGTTCAGTGTGCTATGATGTTCTATACGATTGTGTCAACTATAAAAGTTTTTACTAAGCATCAACAATGCATATGGCTGAAAGATGTATTTACGAGCATCGACCGATGGGTCTCTCTCTCTATCTCTCTCTCTCTCTCACACACACACACGCACACACACGCGCGAACGCACAAGTGGGACCCGTTGAATTATTTATTTGCTCGTGATAGCTTTTAATTAGGTTCCACTGTAATCTAACTTTTTTCTTAAGTTATTAATTGAGCCCAGTGACTTCAAAAAGTTGTATAGAAGCCTTGTTTGGGACTTTTTGGCGTCCCTGAATGTGGGCTGAGTAACCATGTTAGGTTGTACTATACTACACATGCCTTTTTTCAACATCAGCAATGCAACTGGGCCGACAGTTGTACACAATATCTGGGTCAACTTGTTATCCGCCCCGCTGGGCTGCAAAGTTTCCTAGGAGGTATGCATTAGGCTTAACAAGAAAATGGACTTTAAGAAATAATAAATGGGATGTAATTATAATAATTGGGCAATTACTATACACCAAACACGTAATTAGTTTGAAAAATATATTATTTTTGGAATTTGGAAATTGTAATTTCATTACTTGTTGCGCGCGCAATATTTCGTTGGATTTTAACGTGATACAACTTTATTTTGAAATTATATTTAACCTGACTAGAAATTTTGGATAAAAATATTTCGGATCCCATCAAAATGTGGGAATTTTTTTTGAATTCTGTTTTGAGCGGTTGTTTGAAATTATTAATCGTTGTCCTAGCTATAGGTTGGGCTGTACTTTTAACAAACCTGTAAATGGGCTGTAGTAAATTCAATTAGAATAGAAAAATGGGTTGTACATTCTTACAAATCGCAAATGGGCTATATGTTCTCTGCCAAATCCGAGCTGTGGGCCTACTAAGTTGACGCGTACCAAGGGCTTTGGCAACTTAGTCAATATAAACGATTCTAGCTGCAGTGATCGTACGATATCCATCCAACGGCCATAGTGCTTCTTTAACCTCTGGTCTTCTTGCTCCAGCCGCCCAAAGCAGCGCCGGTCGTGTCGCGTGCTCCTGCCTCCCGTGGCCGACTGTGATGCCGTGGAGGCCTCACCACCCCGTACTACTCCCACCGCTGGCCAGGCCATCCCTCTACTCACCCACACCCCCTGTTATTCTGCGGCGACGCAGCCTCCACCGCAGCCGAACCAGTGAACCCTCGTACTGCTCTCCACGCGGGCTACCACTGTTGCGTCTTCCCCGGCTCCGCATCGTCCCCTTCCTAGGCCTCGCCGTCATCCAGACCACCGCCCTGGTGCTCTTGGCGCAGCGTGGTTAACGACCGACTTCCATCGAAAGAGTACTATACGTGGAGAGGCTGACAGCTGGGTCCAGGCGGCCGCAAGGAATTGCCTCCTTATTACGCGCAAAATAATTATTCCTCCACCTGACAGCAGGGACCCACCGGACGAGCCACCTTATTTCACGAAAAAAACATTTCCCCCTGACTGCTGGGACCCACCGGACGGGCCAGCGTATTTCGAAAAAAAAATGTTCCCCGCGCTGTCAGCTCGGACCCACCGGAAGTGCCTCCTTATTACGCACAAAAAATGCATACTCCCCCTGCTAGCTGGGACCCACCATGGTGGGAGGCTAATTTTGGGCCTACTAAGTTGACTGGGACGGGGTCCTTTGTAAACTTTAGTCAATATGAACGATTCTAGCTCTAGTGACCATACGATGGCCATCCAACGGCCGTAGTGCTTCTTCAACCTCTGGTGTTCTTGCTCCAGCCGCCCAAAGCAGCGCCAGTCGTGCCGCATGCTCCTGCCTCCCGTGGCCGGCTGTGCTGCTGGCGAGGCCTAACACCGTAGCCGAACTAGTGAACCCCCGTACTCCTCTCCGCACGGGCTTCCACTGCCGCGTCTTCCCCGGCTCCCCGTCGTCCCCTTCCTAGGCCTCGCCATCGTCCACCGCCGTGGTGCTCTCGGCGTGGAGTGGTCAATGTGGTCAACGAACGACTTCCATCGGAAGAGTACTGTACGAGGAGAGGCTGACAGCTGGGTCCACGGCAGCCGCAAGGAAGTGCCTCCTTATTACGCGGAAAATAATTACTCCTCCACCTGACAGCAAGGACCCACCGGACGGGCCACCAGTATTTCGTGAAAAAAACATTTCCCCCTGACTGCTGGGACCCACAGGACAGGCCACCCTATTTTGCGAAAAAACATTCCCCCCGCTGTCAGCTCGGACCCACCGGAAGTGCCTCCTTATTACGCACAAAAAAAATGAATACCCCCTGCTAGCTGGGACCAACCTTGGTGGGAGGCTGACTTGTGGGCCTACTAAGTTAACTGGGACGGAGGCCTTTGTCAACTTTAGTCAATATATGAACGATTCTAGCTCCAGTGACCGTACGATGTCCATCCAACAGCCGTAGTGCTTCTTCAACCTCTGGTCTTCTTGCTCCAGCCGCCCAAAGCAGCGCCGATCGTGCCGCCTGCTCCTGCCGCCCGTGGCCGGCTGTGATGCAGTGGAGGCCTCACCGCCCCTACTACTCCCACCGCTGGCCAGGCCATCCCTCTACGCACCCACACCCCCTGTTATTTTGCGGCGATGGCAGCCTCACACCGCAGCCGAACGAGTGAACCCTCATACTCCTCTACGCGTGGGCATCCATTGCCGCGTCTTCCCCGGCTCCGCGTCGTACCCTTCCTAGGCCTCGCCGTTGTCCACCGCCCTGGTGCTCTCAGCGCGGCGTGGTCAATGTGGTCAAGGACTGGCTTCCATCGGACATGGACTGTACGTGGAGAGGCTGACAGCTGGGTCCACGGCCGCAGCAAGGAAGTGCCTCCTTATTACGCGCAAAATAATTATTCCTCCACCTGACAGCGGGGACCCACCGGACGGGCCACCGTATTTGGCGAAAAAAACGTTTCCCCCTGTCTGCTGGGACCCACCAATTACATCTTTGCACGCAAGGAAGTACGTCCGGAAAAAAAAACGATTCGCCCCCCTGACTACTGGAACCCACCAGCTACATCTTCGCACGCAAGGAAGTGCCTGACAGTCGGACCCACCTGGTCGAAGCGTATGTAGTGTTGTCATTCTGGTTGCGAACGTGTACGTACATATATACTTGTGGATGTAGAGGCGCGCACGTGTCGTAGTAGAGGCACGCACGTACAGCGGCGAGGGTGCAAGAAAGAAAATATGGCCACGTACGTACATACGGGCAGGGTCTCGAACGCCTATCGCGAATACATACATGGCTGGGTCAGAACAGAGAAACAGCGTCGTCGTCGAGTTCATGGGGAGCCAACCGGCTGGGTCAGAATGGAATGCATGGTCGTGTTCATCGGGAGGGCTTGGACGGAACAGGCGATGGAAACGAGGCCTGGCGTACTGCACAACGGAGGAAACGGCCTTGTGTTCGACCGACCATGTTTGAAACGGGGTCATGTTGATCGGGAGGGGCCTGGCATACCGCAAAACGGAGGAACGGACGTCCTACGGTCGAAACGGGGGTCCTGTTGATCGGGAGGGGTGTGCCATACCGCAAAACGGAGGAAATAGACTTCCTACGGTCGAAGCAGGGGTCCTGTTGATCGAGAGGGGTGTGGTGTACCGCAAAACGGACGAAACGGACTTGTATTGGAGCGCTACGGTCAAAACAGGGGTCCTGTTCATCGGGAGGGGTGTTGCGTACCGCAAAACGGCACTCCACGGGATATTGTTCATCTCCACCATCGACCTCCTCCAGCCTCCATGGGCTACCGTCGACCTCCTCCAGCCTCCACGGGCTCCTGTTCATGCAGCCTCCACCGCGCGCTACCCCACCGGCTACTATTCAACCACCCCTCCACGGGCACCCCTCCACCGTCTACTGTTCATCCAGCCTTCCACACCAAGGGGTCCTGTTCAACCACCCCTCCACGGCCACCCCTCCACCATCTATTGTTCATCCAGCCCTCCACACCACGGGTTCATGTTCATCCAGAGGCAACGCCACCGCTCACTGTTCATCCAACCCCTCCCTCCCCCCGCAACGCTCACTGTTCATCCAATCGATCGGCTTTAGTTAGCAGCAGTAGCAAAGGAATCGCTCGATCGGCTTCAGTTAATAGCCATCGATCGATCGCTCGGGTTCAGTAACGCATAGCCTGCAGTGCAATCGCTCGGGTTCAGTTAGAGCCCAACGCCTGACTCGGGTTCAGTTAGAGCGAACGCCTCGCACACGCGCGCGTATGTATGAGAGAAACGCGCATCGCTCGGCCCCCGACCTCCCACCGTAACCGGCAACTCCCCAAAATTTTCCTCCCCCTCGCTTCTACCACGGGGTTTTTCCGTCATCACTACTAGGGAAAAGCCTAGCAGCAGCGCGGGTTTTAGGCCTATCAGTAGCGCGGCCAGGAGCGCTACTGATAAGGCGCTATAGCTAAAGCTTAGCAGTAGCGTGCCTGGACCCGCGCTACTGCTAAATTGATCTAGTAGTAGCGCTTCTCCAGAGCAGCGCTGCTGGTAATTAGTAGTAGCGCTCCTCCTTGCCCGCGCTACTACTATTATTTAGTATTTTATTTCTTTTTTATTTCATGTTGTATTTCATACACCTTTACACAAGTTTTCATACAACAGGAATTTAGAGATTGTTTCAAGTGGATGGACATCCACTTGAAACTAATCCGCGGTTCTTTCACCCAATGATATAATAAATATCATCATCATTATAACAACTTATCATCATAACACATCATTGTCATATAACACCTCCTCAAGATCATCGTTTTCATCAATGAGACATCACATAGCAAATTGGTCACTAGTCGTAATCACAAGTACTCCTCATCATCAACTCTAACACAATGTATCACATAATAAACATATTGTACCTCATAGGACCTACTACATTCTCTTAGGACCTACTATATTCTCTAAGGTAAAATAGCAAAAAAACAAGATAGCCCCTGACTCTCCATTATGGAGAATGGAGATTATCCTGTCTCCAATTCTTGCCTTTCGCTTAATGTTACTTCCAAGAACCTCCTTGCGAATGTCCAAACATTTTTTCCATTCTTTGATTAGCATGTGTTCACCGGTTTTAGAAATCCAATATGCATAGGTGAGCTCCTTAGATTGACCTGGCTGTATGTTCAGAACTGCAAGGCGACCATTATGATACATCAGATGAGGCACACAATCCATCGGGATTTTCTGTTGAAAAACATAGTAATAACTTCGTAGTTAGCAATGATGTACTAGTTTTAGAAGTATGCAAAAGATGCACGGATGTCGTAAAAGTGGCACGTATTCACCATAATTTGGAAGAGTTCGATAATAGGTGTTGTAATTATCAACATAAGTACAATAAGCAATCAGATGACTTTTCTCCTTATAATTTAATTTGGAGCCATCAGTGTAGTGGGTTTTGTCTACCATCTTCTGCACATTCTTTGAAGATTCAAAATAAGCTGTCAATGGAAATAAGCTGTCAACTATTTTAAAATAAACAATATAAATTAGTTAATAACTATGTTTGAGAAACTCACATTGTGGTAGAATTGGAAGCGTATCAACATGGACCCAAATGCTCATATTGTCTTGCTCGATGTCAGGATCACCAAGATCCATGGTGACAATCATACCCTCATAAAAACCATACATTTTGCAAAGTGCTTCCCAATTTTGGCAACCAAAATGGGTTACGCTTTGAGCATTGTACAAATTTACTTCAAAATCCATATCATGATGGGTCCTTAGGTGTATTTTCTTTGTTTCAAAATTTTCATGGTCCTCAAAACCCATCCTCTCCAAGACATAGTGTCTTGCATGGCATGGGATAAGATAGTCGAATTGTAAAAGATGAAAATTAGACGTTGAAATAGTTGAAGTCATGCTTAATTACGGAAAAACTCTTGTCGTTGTTGCGTACCGTTTCAACATCGAAGGTCTCCTCGAGCTTAATGCTGAAGCGCCGATCTTCGTCCAGCTCAACGAACATGTCTCACATACCTCGATCATCGTAGCACCAGCTGCACTCCACCGGGAGACTGTCGTCGTCCGAGTACGACATTTCCTACATTCATAATTCAAAGATTAAACTTGTACAATTCAAAGATCATAATTTTTCGAGAAAATCCAGGCCACTCGATATTTCCTACATATTCTAGCACAAGTCATGCCAGAATTCACGGAAAAATCCGGCATGACCTTTGATAAAAAAGGGCATATCGAGTGCCTGAAATTTGCCGGAACGGAAATTAATCAACACTCCGGCAAAACATAGGCCACTCGGAGGTGTAAACTGAACATGAACGACCCCTTGGGCAACCACATATCCTATTTGAGCAACACAAGATATACATGGATATTTGGCTGGTCTCACCTCGATGTCGGAGGGGGTCGGTGACGGGGACGACGGCGGGGATGATGGAGGGGCTCCTTGATTTCTGCAAAAGCAAAAACCGTATAAGTTATCACTAATACATCCCAAATAATTGTTTAAACTAAAAAATAACAACAAATATGACATGTTCAACTAGTTTTATTAATTCAACTAGTTCTTACTAAATATAAACTTACTATAAATCGGAAAAAACTAGTTCTTTCTAAAAATAAAGTAGTTCAACTAGTTATATTAGTTATCTTACTAAAAATACATTTGTTATATTAATTCAACTAGTTCAACTAGTTTATTAATTTACTTACTAAACTAGTTCAACTACAACTAAAGTAGTTCAACTACAACTACTATTAATCATACTGCCCTAGTTAACTAGTAGCGGCGAGGGCGGGATCGGGATTGGGAGGCGCAGTGCTGGGTGGGCTCGGGTGGCGGCGGTGAGGTCGAGGGCGGTGGGAGGAGGGCTGCGGGCGGAGGAGGGAGGAGGGGCGGCTGCAGGCGGAGGGAGGAGGGCGGTGGCGGAGGAGGGAGGGGCGGCCGCAGGCGGAGGGAGGATGTGCGAGGCGGAGGGAGGAGGGACAGAAGGAGGGGAGTACCTCGTCGGCGGACGGACGAAGGCGGCGGCAGCGACGATGAACGACGATGCGGTTATCGGTGCGCGGGCGAGAGTGAGAGTGTGAGTGAGAGAGAGGGTCGGTCGTGCGCGTGGGGATAAGGTAGGGATAGTTGTAGCGCGTTTGCCAAAATGCGCTGCAGCTAATCTGAATAGCAGTAGCGTTGTGTGTTGTTACGCGCTACTGCTAAGTTGGTCTACCAGTAGCGCTTTGCAGATAAAGCGCTACTGCTAAGTGTAAGTATACAAAAAATACGTCAATGCAAAAATACATTGGCCATCAATGATCTTTTTGTGTACAATCTGAATTGTCAATATGAATCCTCTCCGGTAGGAACCGGAGAGGACTCATATTGCGGCCAAAAATTCTACACATAGAGTTCACAAGACCAACTGGTTGTGATAGTTTCAGAAGTAACATATTTAAGGTGGTAAACACCCTGTTCGCGGAGCGAGGTGGGACTAAACTTGTGGGCTGATCTTAGCAGTAGCGATTTTCTTAGAAGCGCGCTGCTGCTAACTTCTATAGCAGTAGCGCGGTTCAGTATAGGGCGCTACTGCTATAACAAGCTAGGTTGCGAGGTCATGGCAATTAGAGCAGTAGCGCGGTTTGGTGTGGACGCGCTACTGCTATTTTCCTTTCAGCAGCGCGTTTTGCTATCACACTTAGCATCAGCGTCGTATTTTGAGGAGCGTTGCTGGTAAGATTCTGTGTATAGGCGTTTCCCTAGTAGTGCATGGACGGCCCAAAGAATGTCATGCAGCTGCGTCTCCGGCCCGCCCAGGACGAAAAGCCCATTTTCTCTCATGATTTTTTGTCACAGAAGTAGGAGCCCACCACATCTATGATGATACCGGGTTTTGTCACAATTATCGTCATAGAAGTGTCATATGTATGACAGAATTTTTTTTCGTTCAACCCAAAATGTCACGGATGTGTCTTTTTTTTGTAGTGTATGGAGACTGATGATCGAATCTTGGGCAAGTAGCATACCAACAGACAAAGGGAACTACATATGTTGTCATAAAGTTTCGACTAATATAGATCTTCGTAGAATATGTAGGAACCAATATGGGCATCTGGATGCCGCTATTGGTTATTGACCAGAGAAGTGTCTCGGTCATGTCTACATCATTCTCGAACCCGTTGGGTTCACACGCTTAACGTCCGTTGACGATATAGTAATATATGAGTTATGTATGTTGGTGACCGAATGTTGTTCGGAGTCCCGGATAAGATCACGGACATGACGAGGATCTCCGAAATGGTCCGAAGGTAAAGATTGATATATAGGATGATAGTATTTGGTCTCTGGAAGAGTTTCGGAATGCACCGGACATTTATCGGATCACCGGAAGGGGTTCCGGAAGACCTACGTGGAGTTATTGCCCCAAATGGGATAACGAGGGGAGCACAGTAACCCACAAGGGGCTGGCGTGCCCCACATCATGGCCGCTGGCCCTTGGGAAGGAAAAGGGAGGGCGCGTAAGGCAGGGCAGTCGCCGGCCCCCTCCTACCTTCTCCTCCCCCCCCTCAAGAAGGAAAGGGGGGCACGCCTAAGCAGGCGCCCAGGGCGGCCGCCGGCCCCCTCGGGGGCGCGCCTAGGGCTGCCTTCCTTCCCCTCCACCTATATATATGTGAGGAGGGGAGCGGGCGACACACAGACCATGACCCCAAGCCGTGTGTCGGCGCGCCCTCCTCCTCTAGTTCATCCTCGTCTAAAACCGTTGTGCTTGGCGAAGCCCTGCGTAAATAACTTCATCACCACCGTCATCACGCCATTGTGCTGCTGTAACTCATCTACTACTTCGCCCCTCTTGCTGGATCAAGAAGGCGAGGACGTCATCGAGCTGAAGTGTGCTGAACGCGAAGGTGCATGCGTTTGGTGCTTGATCAGAACAGATCGTGAAGGTGTATGACTGCATCAACCGCATTGATAAACGCTTTTGCATAGCAATCTACAAGAGTATGTATATGCTCTCCCCCTCTCGTAGCTATGCATCTTCATGGATAGATCTTGCGTGTGTGTAGAATTTTTTTTGTTTTCCATGCAATGTTCCCCATCAGTACGATGCTTCTGGAGGCAAAAAGTGTTGGGAAACGTAGCATGCAATTTCAAAAAATTTCCTACGGTCACGCAAGATCTGTCTAGGAGATGCATCGCAATGAGAGGGGAAGAGTGCGTCCATGTACCCTCGTAGACTGAAAGCGGAAGTGTTTGTTAACGCGGTTGATGTAGTTGAACTTCTTCTCATTCCGACCAATCAAGCACCGAACGTACGACACCTCTGAGTTCTCACACGTTCAGCTCGATGACGTCCCTCGAACTCTTGATATAGCAATGTGTCGAGGGAGAGTTACATCAACACGACGGCGCGGTGGTGGTGGTGAATTATTCGCGCAGGGCTTCGCCTAAGCACTACGTGAATATGTCCGGAGGCATAAACTGTGAAGGGGGGCGCCGCACATGGTTAGGAATAGTTGATGCGTGTTCTAGGAGCCCCGTCCCCACGTATATAAAGGAATGAGGGGGAGGGAGGCAGCCCTGGGCGCACCCAAGTAGGATTCCTCCTACTTGGGCTCCTAGTCCAAGTCGGCCTCCCCCCTTTCCTTTTACCGAAGGGGGAGAAGGGAAGAGAGGGGGACGCCGCCCCCTCCTCCTACTCCAATTCGGCCTCCTTCCTTGGGGGGGGGGGGAGGCCACCCCTTGTGGGCTGGTGTGCTCCCCTCCTATGGCCCATACGGCCCATATCTTCCCCGGGGGTTCCCGGTACCCCCCCCCCCCCCGGTACTCCGATATACATTCCGGAACACTTCTGATGTCCGAATACTATCATCCAATATATCAATCTTTACCTCTCGACTATTTCGAGACTCGATGTCCGTGATCTCATTCGGGACTCCAAACAACATTCGGTCACCAAATCACATAACTCATATAATACAAAATTGTCATCAAACGTTAAACGTGCTGACCCTACGGGTTCGAGAACAATTGATTCCTACATATTCTACGAAGATCTTTATCGGTCGAACCATTATGACAACATACGTCATTCCCTTTGTGATCGGTATGTTACTTGCCCGAGATTCGATCGTCGGTATCTTCATACCTAGTTCAATCTCGTTACCGGCAAGTCTCTTTACTCTTCATTACCGAGAGGGCACAGATATACCTCTCCGATACTTGGAGTGAAAAATCCTAATCTCGATCTATGCCAACCCAACAAACACCTTCGGAGATACCTGTAGAGCATCTTTATAATGACCCAATTATGTTGTGACGTTTGATAGCACACAAGGCATTCCTCCGGTACCCGGGAGTTGCATAATCTCATAGTTGAAGGAATATGTATTTGACATGAAGAAAGCAGTAGCAATAAAACTGATCGATCATTATGCTAAGCTAATGGATGGGTCTTGTCCATCACATCATTCTCCTAATGATGTGATCTCGTTCATCAAATGACAACACATTTCTATGGCTAGGAAACTTAACCATATTTGATTAACGAGCTAGTCAAGTAGAGGCATACTAGGGACACAGTGTGTCATCTATTTATCCACACATGTATCAAGTTTCGGTTAATACAATTCTAGCATTAATAATAAACATTTATCATGAATAAGGAAACATAAAATAAAACCTTTATTATTGCCTCTAGGGCATATTTCCTTCAAAAATGTGGCTGAGTCATCATGCAGTATGATGTTGCCGAAGGAAAATAGCTGGCCAGGGACGAAGATTTCCCTGCTGCCAATGTTGTCACTAATCAGAAGATTGGATATCGAGCTCTTACGATCACATAGTGGAACCTGTATGGGACACAAATATCGATGCTAAAACCGGTAGATCTCGTGTAGGGAGTCCCAAGCTTGATGATCTGACCTAGATGGTAACATGAGAGAGTAGGGACGATGTTTACCCAGATTCAGGCCTTCTTTATGAGGTAAAATCCTACGTCCTGCTTCTGATATATATGATGGGGTACAGAGTACAATATGATCTACCTCAAGATCTTATTGAGGGAGTTCTAAACTCTAAACCTTGTAATCATGCCTCGAAGACTAAAACCCCATGGTTTACGTAGGCATCGGGGATATCTAGGGTTTACACATGGTTTGTTACAATCTAGGGATAAACATGCCAACCATTAGAATATGCTTGAAGTGTATGCCAAGTCTCCAGGAGATCTTCATCTAGGTTACGCAAAGGGTGTAGCGACCAGACCTCAAATAGTCTAGTCTCTGTGCATCAGTGTCATCCCTGGATCGATAATGCTGACACACACAGTACTCGAGGATTTATAACAGAGTTTCAATCACACAATTATTACATCGAATGTCTCAAAAGAGAACTTATTACAATAATATGACTCAAGGCCATCTAAAACGGTAACAGCAGAAGCCTTGGAAGATAAAGTGAGTCCATCAACTCCAAAGGCAAAGCTGAGTGAACGACAATGACCTATGGCACCTTACTCGTCGTCTGAAAAGCCTGCAACATGACATGTTGTAGCCCGAAAACGGGTCAGCACATGGAATATGCTGGCAATGTAACACATAGAGTAATGAACAGAATAAATGCTATCACTACATGCATATATGGCTGGTGGAAAGCTCTATGGTTACAGTTTTTGCATAAAGCCAACTTTTCCCTACAACAAAGGAATAAATTTTGTTTAACTATCATGGTGGTTGTTAAACATTGAGAAGGTTCCTCCAACTCAATCCCAATTAAGCATCATCATTAAAACCCAACAAATTAATTTAGAGTGATGAGATCAACATGATAATCCAAGAACCAGATACTCAAGATGTCCATAACGGGGGACACGGCTAATCATGATTAGTTTATACACTCTGCAGAGGTTTGCGCACTTTTCCCCACAAGACTCGAACACATCCATGATCGGAGGATGGAGACATAGCCTTTCTGAAGCATTAACTCTCTACTCTTGGTAGACAGTACCACCTACAACCCATTACATCTGCTAGTCTACCTCTTCAAGAGCTCACGCAACTTACTCAACTATTCCAGAGCCCATATTGGCTTGTGGCTGCACACGGAAGTTTCTAGCATGAAAAATCTTATGATCCCTTTGAGCCTGGGTGGCAAACCGTAGGATGATCACATGGGTACTCCGGGATATCCTAGGATAACACTGGATTCTCCAGGTGCCCTGACAACCACTGGGTACTCCAAGGTGCCTCAACCAATCCACCAAGATGTGTATTTAAGTAGCCACCTTAAGTTAACCATTAATTAACAATACTCACATCTGTCATGGATACACTCACCCAATCCACGTTTACGAGCATATCATAGCAATCCTGAGCATAACATAGAAGTGACTCCCAAAGGTTTGATAATAAAAGGGCAATAGGTTCTACCTCATCATCTACTTCCCAAACCCACATGTTATTCAGATCCTAACCATGCAATGTTTGAGGGTTGAGACTAATGCATAAAAACTGGGTAATAAAGGGGTATGATCAAACGGAGCAATGAATGTTCACTGTCTGCGGCTAACTGACGAACAACGTTCGTTAAAACGAACGTCCGGACGAATGTCCGCTATTTAACGAAACCGAAAAAAACCGAACCGATCTGAAAAAAAACTAGATCTAGGGTTTTGAAAAAAATGATCGATTCTCTCAAGAAAACCGGACGGCGGCGGCGGCTACCTCGGCGACGGCGGGAACAGCGGCGGCGGGCGACTTCGGCGAGGCGGGCGGGGCGACGGGGTGGCGTCGGCGACGGGCGGCGGCGTCGCGGCGGCGGCGGGGGAGGGGGGCGCGGGCTGGCGCCGACGACGACTAGGGTTGGCGGGGCGGGGCGGCTGGGCCTCTAATGCAATTTTGAAAAACGCATTTTTTCCTAATTCAATTAAAATAGCAATAAAAGTCCAAGTAAAATTCTTATTTGATTTTAATATTTTTCCTCCAATATTTCTTTATTTTGGAGAAGTCATTTTATCCCCTCTTTTATTTTCATATTAGAAATATTCAAAGAGAAAAATAATTAAAAACCAATGATCCACTTTTCAAAATTTGAGAAGAACTCAAATATGAAAATAACAAAATCCCCAACTCTCTCCGTGGGTCCTTTAGTTGCTTAGAATTTCTAGGATCAACCAAAAATGTAATAAAATATGATATGCAAAGATGACCTATGTATAACATTCCAAATTGAAAATTTGGGATGTAACAAACCTACCCCCCTTAAGATGAATCTCGCCCTCGAGATTCGGGTTGGCTAGAAAATAGGTGCAGATGGTCCTTCAGTAGGTCTTCCTCTCACTCCCAGGTGGCTTCATCCTCGGTGTGGTGGCTCCACTGAACTTTGCAGAACTTGATAACCTTACTACGAGTGACTCGGCTGGCAAAATCGAGAATCTTCACTGGTTTCTCCTCGTAAGTCAAATTGCTATCCAGCTGAATCGCTTCCAGTGGCACTGTATCTCTCAGAGGAATATCGGCCATCTCTGTGTGGCACTTCTTCAACTGGGAAACGTGGAACACATCATGAACTCCTGACAATCCTTCTGGCAACTCCAGCTTATAAGCAACTTCTCCCATATGCTCCAAAACTTTGTGTGGTCCCACAAAACGTGGTGCTAACTTTCCCTTAACTCCAAAACGCTTAACTCCTCGAAGTGGGGACACACGAAGATATACTCTGTCTCCGACTTTGTAAACTGTCTCCTTGTGTTTAGAATCCGCATAACTCTTCTGCCTGGACTGGGCCACCTTGAGTGTATCGTGAATCAACTTAACCTTCTCTTCAGACTCCTTAATCAAATCCGGTCCAAACAACTGACGATCTCCAACTTCATCCCATAACAGCAGTGTCCTGCACCTCTGATGACCCGCAAGTATACGGGATAGTTGTAGCCTCTTCGATAAGTAAGAGTGTCGAACCCAACGAGGAGCTAAAGGTAGAACAAATACTCTCTCAAGTCCTATCTGCACTGATATGACTCTACACACGCTTGACGTTCGCTTTACCTAGAACAAGTATGAAACTAGAAGCACTTTGTAGGTGTTGTTGGATAGGTTGCAAGAATGTAAAGAACGCATAAATATAAAATAGGGGCTGTTTAGATAAATAAACAATAAAGTAAATATAGCGAGTGTGGAAAAGTGGTGGTAGGAGTTGCGGAATTGTCCCTAAGCAATTGGCTACTTTACTAGACCGATAGCAAGTTTTATGTGGGAGAGGCCACTGCTAGCATGTCATCCCTGACTTGAAATTGTATGCACTTATGATTGGAACTATTAGCAAGCATACGCAACTACTAACATTCATTAAGGTAAAACCCAACCATAGCATTAAGATATATTGGTCCCCCTTCAATCCTGTATGCATCAATTTCTTTGCTAGGTTGAAGCTTCTGTCACTCTAGCCCTCCAATACATAGTCCTATCAACATACAACTAACCTATGGTGTGATCCATGCGCGCGCTCATGTGATGGGCACCAAAGGACAACAACATAAGCACAAGCAAATTAAATCAATCATAGCAATTCATCAACCACCAATAGGACAACGAAAATCTACTCAGACATCATAGGATGGCAACACATCATTGGATAATAATATGAAGCATAAAGCACCATGTTCACATAGAGGGTACAGCGGGTTGCGGGAGAGTGGACCGCTGAAGATAGATGGGGGAAGGTGATGGAGATGTTGGTGAAGATGGCGGAGGTGTTGGTGTAGATCGCAGTGATGATGATGGTCCCCGGCAGCGTTCCGGCGCCACCGGAAGCAAGGGGGAGAGAGCCCCCCTTCTTCTTCTTCTTCTTCTTCCTTGACCTCCTCCCTAGATGGGAGAAGGGTTTCCCTCTGGTCCTTGGCTCCCATGGCTTGGGAGGGGCGAGAGACCCTCCGAGATTGGATCCATCTCTCTGTTTCCGCGTTCTCGGATTCTGCCCCTTCACCGTTTCTTTTATATCCGAAGATCCGTAACTCCGATTGGGGTGAATCTTTCGCCTAGATTTTTCTCATAAAATTAGCTGTCTTGCGGCAAAAGAAGAGCGCCAACTGCCTTACGGGTGGCCCACGAGGGTGCTAGGCACGCCCAGGGGGAGGGCGCACCCCCTGTCTCGTGGCCACCTCGGGCACCGTTTCGCGTTGATTCTTCCTCCGGAAAATCCCAAATATTCCAAAATAATTCTCCATCCGTTTTTATCCCGTTTGGATTCTGTTTGATATTGGGTTTCTGCGAAGCATAAAACATGCAACAAACAGGAACTGGCATTGGGCACTGGATCAATATGTTAGTCCCAAAAATAGTATAAAAAGTTGCCAAAAGTATATGAAAGTTGAAGAATATTGGCATGGAACAATCAAAAATTATAGATACGACGAAGATGTATCAGCATCCCCAAGCTTAATTTTTGATGTGGAATGCTACCTAGCATAATCTTGATCATATGTCTAATCATGGCATGAATATAAGACACGAGTAATTCAAGGCAATAGTCTATCATTTGACATAAAAACAATAATACTTCAAGCATACCAACCAAGCAATTATGTCTTATCGAAATAACATAGCCAAAGAAAGCTCATCCCTACAAAATCATATAGTCTCGCTATGCTCCATCTTCATTACACAAAATAGTCCCATCATGCACAACCCCGGTTTCAGCCAAGCAATCGGTTCATACTTTTTAACGCGCTTCAGATTTTTCAGCTCTTACGCAATACATGAGCGCAAGCCATGGACATAGCACTATGGTGGTATATGGTGGTGGTTGTGAGGAAAAAAATGGAGAAGATAGTCTCACATCAACTAGGCATATCAACGGGCTATGGAGATGCCCATCAATACATATCAATGTGAGTGAGTACTGATTGCCATGCAATGGATGCACTAGAGCTATAAATATATGAAAGCTCAACAAAAGAAACTAAGTGGGTGTGCATCCAACTTGCTTGCTCACGAAGACCTAGGGAATTTGAGGAAGCCCATCATAGCCAAGTTCTATAATGAAAAATTCCCACTAGTATATGAAAGTGAAAGCATAGGAGACTCTCTCTATGAAGAACATGGTGCTACTTTGAAGCACAAGTGTGGTAAAATGATAGTAGCATTTCCCCTTCTCTCTTTTTCTCTCATATTTTTTTATTTTCTTTATTTATTTATTTTTTATTTTTTTGGTGGGCTTCTTTGGCCTCTTTTTTTATTTGGCCTTCTTTGGCCTCTTTTATTTTTCATAAAGTCCGGAGTCTCATCCTGATTTGTGGGGGAATCATAGTCTCCTTCATCCTTTCCTCACTTGGGAAATGCTCTAATAATGATGATCATCACACTTTTATTTACTTACAACTTAATATTACAACTCGATACTAGAACAAAGATATGACTCTATATGTATGCCTCCGGCGGTGTACCGGGATGTGCAATGATCTAGTGTAGCAATGACATCCAAAAATGGACAAGCCATGAAAACATCATGCTAGCTATCTTACGATCATGCAAAGCAATATGACAATGAATGCTCAAGTCATGTATATAATGATGATGGAAGTTGCATGGCAATATATCTCGGAATGGCTATGGAAATGCCATGATAGGTAGGTATGTTGGCTGTTTTGAGGAAGGTAAATAATGGGTTCATGATACCAGCAAAAGTTGCGCGGCACAATAGAGGCTAGCAAAGTGGAAAGGTGAGTGTGCATATATCCATGGACTCACATTAGTCATAAAGAACTCATATACTTATTGCAAAAGTCTACTTGCCCTCGAAGCAAAGTACTACTACGCATCCACCTAGGGGAAGGGTTGGTAGGAGTTAACCATTGCGCGATCCTGACCTCCACTCATAAGGAAAGCAATCAAAGAACACCTCATGCTCCAACTTCGTTACATAACGGTTCACCATACGTGCATGCTACGGGACTTACAAACCTCAACACAAGTATTTCTCAATTTCACAATTACTCAACTAGCACGACTCTAATATCACCACCTTTATATCGCAAAACTATTGGAAGGAATCAAATATATCATATTCAGTGATCTACAAGTTTTATGTAGGATTTTATGACTAACCATGTGATTGACCAATTCCTGTCATCTCTCTAAATTGATATAAGTGAAGCAAGAGAGTTTCATTCTTTCTACAAAAGATATGCCCACGCTCTAACAAATATAAGTGAAGCAAAAGAGCATTCTACAAATGGCGGTTTTCTATGTGAAGAGAAACACACAATCCAAACTTCAAATGATATAAGTGAAGCACATGAAGCATTCTATAAAACCATACTCAAAAGATTTAAGTGAAGTGCAATGAGAATTCTATAAATCAACCAAGGACTATCTCATACCAGCATGGTGCATAAAAATAAAAACGAAAACTAAATGCAAAAGACGCTCCAAGACTTCCACATATCGCATGAACGAAACGAATCCGAAAACATACCGATACTTGTTGAAGAAAGAGGGTATGCCTTCCGGTGCATCCCCAAGCTTAGACGCTTGAGTATCCTTGAATATTTACTTGTGGTTCCTTGAGAATCCCCAAGCTTGATCTCTTGCCTCTCTTCCTTTTCCTCAAATCGAGACCTCTTCGATTAGACACTTCATCCACACAAAACTTCAACAGAAAACTCGGTAAGATCCGTTAGTATAATAAAGCAAATCACTACTACTGTAAAAATAACAATTCATATTTTTTTTGCATTGTGTCTACTGTAACATAACTTTTTCATGGCTTAATCCACTTATAGAAATTGATAGATTCATCAAAACAAGCAAACTATGCATCAAAAACAGAATCTGTCAAAAACAGAACAGTCTGTAGCAATCTGAACATTCACCATACTTCTGTTACCCCAAAATTTCTACCGAAATTACGAAAAATAAACAATTTGTACAGCAATACATTGCAAAAAGAATCAGAACCATTTGACCTTCCAGTTAAAAATGTAAAATCGCGCACTACAGCCAAAGTTTTTGTCCTGCACCGTACAAACCAACAAGTATTGTAAACATCCTAAAGGCAAACCTTGACACATTATTTTTATAATACAATGAAATTGTACAAGGGGATAATTATTTTTGTTGAAAAGTTTCTGTAATCAAGATTCACAAAGTTTCTGTGAGCATGAACAAAGTTCAAGGCTAGCTCCCACTTCAACAATGCTTGTCTTCCTCACTTTCACTTTACTTTTTGAAAAGTTTTAGGGTTCCCCTCTTTATTTTTTTGTTTTTTAACTACATAAAAGCACTCAAGAGAAATAAATGACTCTCTAAAACTTCCGGGTTGTCTTCCTGGCAGCGCTTTCTTTAAAGCCATTAAGCTAGGCATATAGTGCTCAAGTAATGGATCCACACGGATCCCAAGGTATATCAAAGCCAATTTTAATTAACAATGATTTGTAATTTAGTAGTGAGCACAAGGTAACATATATCATGCAACAACAAAGTATAACTCTCTTCCTATGCATCGGCATGTCATAAAAGAATAATTCATGCACACATAGTAAATGCCAATGCATAGTATAAGTAGTTTCTTGCAATTCTATCGTGTTAGAAACATTGAGAGGTGGAGATAAAGTTCCTCTCTCATAATAATTGCAAGTAGGAGCAGCAAGCACATGCATATTACATTCATCAAAATTATCATGTGCAACGGAAAAAAAGCAACCCACCAATATAATCCTTAATAAGCACAAACTTCTCCGATATAGTGTAGTTTGGAGAATTCAAAAAGATAATAGGACTATCATGCGTGGGTGCATTAGCAACAATTTCATGTTTAACATAAGGAAATATCGCAAGTTCATCTCCATAAGCATAATTCATATTGGCATCTTGGCCACAAGCATAGCAAGCATCATCAAAAAGGGAAATTTCAAACAAATTCAAGGGATCATAGCAATCATCCTTCGGTAAGCACGAAGGGGAATTAAACAATGTATGTTGAAGAGTTACTCTCATTAGAAGGTGGGCACGGGTGATCAATCTACTCTTCCTCCTTTTGTTCTTTGCTCTCCTCATCATGTTTTTCATCCAATGAGCTCACAGTTTCATCAATTTCTTCTTCCATAGCTTCCTGCAAAATATTAGTCTCTTCTTGGACAGCGGAGAATTTCTCAATATATAGTTTAACATAGGCATTAGAAGCATAATTATCATAACAATATTCAAGTATGGAAAAAATTTCAGATTTGTAGAGAGTAGCATCATACTTTTCAATCAAAGAAGCAATTTCATAAGCTCCCTTAAAAGCAACAAATTCTTCAATTTGTTGAACATCATAGTAATTATAAACCCCCTTAGCATATGAAGATATGATTCCATTATCAATAAACTCACATTGGTTGGGAAGGTGTTTCTTAGGGTCTTCGGAACAACAAGTAATATCATATATTTCACATAAATTCCAAGCATAGCATTGCAAACAATGAATTTGATCTAGTAAAAGTTTCCCTTTTTCAGATATACGGTGTCGCACATAACAAGCATGCTCATCTAAAGATTTTCCCTCAACTAAGCTAGTTGGGGTTTCAGCACGAGCACAAAGGGATCGAAGATGATCCAGGTAAAAAGCTTCAGGAGTGTGATAGATTTTGAGTGGTTCTTCAACCATTGGTTTAGTAGGTACAACTATTTTTTTGGTATTTTGTTTCCTACCCATAACTAAAGATAGAGAACAACTTAGAACAGCAAATAAAAATTACTTAGTGATAAAGCAAACAAGCATACACGAGAATATTCACCCCACGCTATTGCTCCCCGGCAACGGGGCCAGAAAAAGGTCTTGATGACCCGCAAGTATACGGGATAGTTGTAGCCTCTTTCGATAAGTAAGAGTGTTGAACCCAACGAGGAGATAAAGGTAGAACAAATACTCTCTCATGTCCTACCTGCCACTGATATGACTCTACGCACGCTTGACGTTCGCTTTACCTAGAACAAGTATGAAACTAGAAGTACTTTGTAGGTGTTGTTGGATAGGTTTGCAAGAAAGTAAAGAACGCGTAAATAGAAAATAGGGGCTGTTTAGATAAATAAACAATAAAGTAAATATAGCGAGTGTGGAAAAGTGGTGGTAGGAGTTGCGGAATTCTCCCTAAGCAATTGACTACTTTACTAGACCGATAGCAGGTTTTATGTGGGAGAGGCAACTGCTAGCATGTCATCCCTGACATGGAATTCTATGCACTTATGATTGGAACTATTAGCAAGCATCTGCAACTACTAACGTTCATTAAGGTAAAACCCAACCATAGCATTAAGATATATTGATCCCCCTTCAATCCCGTATGCATCAATTTCTATGCTAGGTTGAAGCTTCTGTCACTCTAGCCCTCCAATACACAGTCCTATCAACATACAATTAACCCTATGGTGTGATCCACGCGCGCGCTCATATTATGGGCACCAAATGACAGCAACATAACCACAAGCAAATTAAATCAATCATAGCAATTCATCAACCACCAATAGGACAACGAAAATCTACTTAGACATCATAGGATGGCAACACATCATTGGATAATAATATGAAGCATAAAGCACCATGTTCAAGTAGAGGGTACAGCGGGTTGCGGTAGAGAGGACCGCTGAATATAGATGGGGGAAGGTGATGGAGATGTTCATGAAGATGGCGGAGGTGTTGGTGTAGGTCGCCGTGATGATGATGGCCCCCGACAGCGTTCCGGCGCCACTGGAAGCAAGGGGGAGAAAGCCCCCCTTCTTCTTCTTCTTCTTCCTTGACCTCCTCCCTAGATGGGAGAAGGGTTTCCCCTCTGGTCCTTGGCTCCCATGGCTTGGGAGGGGCGAGAGCCCCTCCATGATCGGATCTATCTCTCTGTCTCTCTCTCCTTATGCGTTCTCAGATTCTGCCCCTTCACTATTTCTTTTATATCCGGAGATCCGTAACTCTGATTGGGGTGAATCTTTCGCCCAGATTTTTCTCATAAAACTAGCTTTCTTGCGGCAAAAGAAGAGCGTCAACCGCCTTACGGGTGGCCCACGAGGGTGCTAGACGTGCCCTGGGGGGAGGGCACGCCCCCCTGTCTCGTGGCCACCTCGGGCACTGTTTCGTGTTGATTCTTCCTCCGGAAATCCCAAATATTCCAAAATAATTCTCCGTCCGTTTTTATCCCGTTTGGATTCCGTTTGATATTGGGTTTCTGCAAAACATAAACCATGCAACAAACAGGAACTGGCACTGGGCACTGGATCAATATGTTAGTCCCAAAAATAGTATAAAAAGTTGCCAAAAGTATATGAAAGTTGAAGAATATTGGCATGGAACAATCAAAAATTATAGATATGACGGAGACGTATCAACCTCCTTCCATACAAAGCTTCGAAAGGGGCCATCTTCAAACTGGCTTGATAACTGTTATTGTAAGAGAACTCTGCATACGGCAGATTATCGTCCCAACTAGATCCATAATCTAGCGCACAAGCTCTCAACATGTCCTCCAGAATCTGATTAACTCTCTCGGTCTGTCCATCTGTCTGTGGATAGAAGGCTATACTGAACTCTAGCCTGGTCCCCAAAGTCTCCTGCAACTGATTCCAAAACTTTGAGGTAAACTGGGTTCTTTTATCTGATACAATGGTCCTCGGAACTCCATGTAGACATACGATCCTGGTCATATATATCTTTGCCAACTTAGCACTGGTGTAAGTGGTCTTCACTGGGATGAAATGAGCTACTTTCGTCAACCGATGGACTACAACCCATATCGAGTCATACCCTGAACGAGTCCTGGGTAATCCCTAATAACCATGCCTATCTTGTCTCACTTCCATTCGGGTATCGGCAATGGCTGTAGCAAACCTGCTGGCTTCTGATGCTCTGCCTGCACTCTCTGACATACATCACATACGGCTACATACTCCGCAATATCTTTCTTCATTCTGGTCCACCAGAAATTGTCCTTCAAATCCAGATACATCTTGGTATTTCCTGGGTGAATCGAATACGGCAAATCATGGGCCTCCTGCAGAATCAACTTCCTGATCTCTGCGTCATTAGGCACATATACTCGGTCCTCAAACCATAAGGTATCATGCTCATCCACACGAAATCCATTAGCCTTTCCTTTGCTCATCCTTTCCTTTATCTCGGCAATCTCTTTATCAGTCTTCTGAGCTTCTCTGATCTTATCCATCAAAGTAGACTGAATTTCCAATGCTGGTACATAACCTCTGGGAACTATTTCCAAACATATCTCGCGAAGATCCTCTGCTAACTCCTTGGGTAATCTTCCGGTCATGAGCGTATTGACATGACTCGTGTGACTCAACGCATCTGCTACTACGTTAGCCTTTCCGGGATGATAGTGCAACTTCATATCATAATCCTTAATGAGCTCCAACCATCTCCTCTGCCTGAGGTTCAACTCCTTCCGCGTGAAGATATACTTCAAACTCTTGTGATCCGTGTACACCTCACAATAGTTTCCGATGAGAAAATGTCTCCATGTCTTCAACACATGCACTACGGCTGCTAACTCCAAATCATGTGTAGCATAGTTTTCCTCATGAGGTTTGAGCTGTCGTGAGGCATATGAAACAACTCTTCCCTCCTGCATAAGCACTGCTCCAAGTCCTCGACGAGAAGCATTGCAATACACTTGATAATCCTTGCGTTGATCTGGAAGAGTCAACACTGGGGCTGTAACCAAACGTTTCTTCAACTCCAGAAAACTGGCTTCACACTCCTCAGTCCAATTGAACTTGGTGTCCTTCTTCAACAACTCTGTCATGGGCTTTGCAATCTTGGAGAAATTCTCAATGAACCTCCGGTAATACCCTGCGAGTCCAAGAAAACTCCGGATCTCTCCAACTGATGTGGGTGCTACCCATTTAGTCACAGTGACAACCTTGGTGGGGTCTACTGCTATTCCTTCTCCGGATATAACATGTCCGAGGAATCCAACTTCCTTGAACCAAAAGTCACATTTGCTGAACTTGGCATATAACTGATGTTCCCTGAGCTTCTCGAGAACCAAACGCAGATGCTCCTTATGCTTCTCTTCATTCTTCAGGTACACCAATATATCATCAATGAACACCATGACGAACTTATCCAAAAACTCCATAAACACCTTGTTCATCCTGTTCATAAAATATGCAGGCGCGTTAGTCAGACCAAATGACAAAATGGTATACTCATATAGCCCGCCTTGTGGTAAAAGTTGTCTTAGGTATATCCCGCTCTCTAATCTTCAACTGGTGGTATCCTGATCGCAGATCGATCTTGGAAAATACTTTAGCTCCTTGCAACTGGTCAAACAAATCATTGATCATCGGCAGTGGGTGCTTGTTCTTGATCATCACTTTGTTCAACGCACGATAATCTACAACCATCCTTAATGATACATCCTTATTCTCCACTAGAAGTACTGGAGATCCCCAAGGTGACGAACTTGGGCGAATATAACCTTTATCCAGTAACTCCTTAATCTGCTTCTTAATTTCCTCCAAATCCTGGGCGGGCATCCGATACGGTCTCTTTGATATTGGCCCTGTGCCTGGCAAAAGCTCAATCAAAAACTCAATGTCTCTATCCAGTGGCATGCCTGGCAACTCCTCTGGAAATACATCAGGGAAATCCTTCACCACTGGTACTTCCTCATGTACAACTCCTGATAAGGAATTCACTTGAGTCCTCTTTGGCACATGCCGGGATACATATTTAATCCTTCTTCCTTCTGGGGTGGTGAGCAAAATCAACTTATTGGTGCAGTCAATGTTCCCTCCATACTTCGATAACCAATCCATGCCTAATATTACATCATGTCCTTATGACTCCAATACTATTAGGTCTGAGGGGAACATGTAGTTACCAATCCTTAATGGTAACCGATCACACCATAGGTTGGCCATATACTCTGCTCCTAGCGAGGTTACTAACATGGGTGACCTAAGGACTTGGGTTGGCAAGTTATACTTATCCACAAATCCCCTTGATATGTATGAATGCGATGCACCAGTATCAAAAAGAACGATTGCAGTAAATGACTTAACCAAAAACTTACCTATAACTGCATCGGGTTGCGCTTCAACCTCCTCCACGCTAACGTGGTTCACTTGTCCCATGTTGAAAGGGTTGGGCTTCTTCCCAGAGCTTCCGTTGCCATTTCCATTCTTTGCTTTAGAACACTCCGTGGCGTAATGTTCATTCTTCCCTTACTTGAAACAAGTAATGTGACTTAGATCCTTCTTGGCGGGCGTTGCTGGGTTGGAACGGTTCTTGCCGTTGCTTCCTCCATTCCTATTCCCATTCTTGGGGCCACTATGGTTATGCAAACTTCCTCCATTGGTATTATGGCCTCCATGGTTGTGGTGAATGTGTCCTCCCGAGTTCGGGGTAAAACAAGGCATCTGCTGAGCTCCAGAATTGTACTTCCCTTGTCCATACTTCCTCTTGCGGTTGTCAATCTGCTGCTACTTCCCTTCAATCATGAGAGCTCTATCTACCAACTCCTGGTAGTTGTTGAAGGTTGCCACCATCAACTGCATGCTCAGCTCATCATTCAGTCCTTCCAGAAACTTCTTCTGTTTAGCAGCATCTGTAGCAACGTCATCCGGGGCATAACGTGCTAACTTACTGAACTCATCCACATACTGCCCACTGTGCGTCCTTCTTGGCACAAGTTGCGAAACTCGCGCTTCTTCATGTTCATAGCTCCAGCTGAAACATGGCAAGTGCGGAATGCCTGCTAAAACTAGTCCCATGTAACAGTGTCAATGGGATAAGTGGCTGTGAAATTCTCCCACCCTGATGATGCAGGTCCATCAAGCTGGTGTGTGGCAAAATGCACCCTCTCCGCATCTGTGCATCCTGCAGTGGTCAGCTCCCTTCCAATCTTGCGGAGCCAATCATCTGCAACAATTGGCTCGGTGCTACTAGAGAACACCGGCATATTCAGCCTTAGAAAACGGGCTAAATGATCAACAGGTGGTGGTGGTGGTGGGTTGTTGTTGTTGTTGTTGTTCCCTTGGTTCTGATTATGGACTAGTAGCTGCATCAGGGTATTCTGCTGCTGGATCAACTGAGTGAGCTCCGGTGGGAAAGCAAATCCATTGTCACGTCTCAGAGGCATCTGATGGGTTTAGAAAAGGTGAGAAGACAGAATAGAATGAGGTCTAGAGGGAAAACACTACCCATATGCACATGAGACAAACACAATCATATCACTTCAATCAATTCACACAACGGCATACAATCGGTCTATCTATCATTACAAAGGTGCTCAGACTATATTATATACATGGGGGAATACTACTACTGATATGGTGGTCGACTAGAAGTTTTAATCGGTAGAAGACTCCATGATATCCTCTCCAGCTTCATCAACATAGTCATCATCGCTGTCGTCGGGGTCTGAGTCGGTGTCGTCGATGATGATGTAGTCCTCCGAACGAATGTCCTTGTAATCGTCGTCATCTCCTCCTGGCGCGGGGTCTCCCATGAATACTCCTAGCTTCCTTGTCAGATCATCATTCTTCTCCACGAGTATCGTCATTTCCTCCTCATATCCGTCGCGTGTAGACTTGATTTCCTCATCTAGCTTCGTGATCCTGGTCATTGCCTTCTTCAGATCTATCATGCCTGCGCACATCTGGTTCTCCTGGCGACGAATGTGCTGGTTTAACTCCTGGATGAAAGCTGCAATGGACATGTCCCTCCTGGTGCTGATCATCTCCCATTGCTCATCTCGGCTCCCACATATCTGGTAGATAGTATCCTTAAGATCCTTGTGATAAACTTCTCCAATGCGTCCCATGGCGATGTGGGCTGCCATGCTCTTTCCTAGACTCCAGGTTGGTGCATCAAAGGAAAACTCTATGGGCTTAGTGACTGGCATGAACGTCCTTCCTGGAACTTGAACTTGAATCATCCAACGCTCCTCTTCGGGTAAAGTGGCGACGTAGGTCCCGGTGAACCTTGGTATTCCAATGTTCAGGTACCTGGTAACTTCCTTTAAGTGTCGTCCAAAAGGAGTGTCTTCATCCGGTTGTGTAAACTTGTTCCTTGAGTCCGCCATCCTATAGAGTAGAAAAGGGAGAGGAGTCAGAAATGAGTAGAGAAGAGTGACCTATGGTTTTAGCTTAGTGGTCATCTCCTACAGTCAGCGTGTGCTCTGATACCATCTTGTAGCGACCAGACCTCAAACAGTCTAGTCTCTGTGCATCAGTGTCATCCCTGGATCGGTAATGTTGACACACACAATAATCGAGGATTTATAACAGAGTTTCAATCACACACTTATTACATCAAATATCTCAAAAGAGAATTTATTACAATAATATGACTTAAGGCCATCTAAAACGATAACAGTGGAAGGCTTGAAAGATAAAGTGAGTCCATCAACTCCAACGACATAGTTGAGTGCACCTTACTCGTTGTCTGAAAAGTCTGCAACATGACATGTTGCAGCCCAAAAATGGATCAGCACATGGAATATGCTGACAATGTAACACATAGAGTAATGAACAGAATAAATAATATCACTACATGCATATATGGCCGGTGGAAAGCTCTATGGTTACAGTTTTTGCATAAAGCCAATTTTCCCCTACAACAAAGGAATAAATTTTGTTTAACTATCATGGTGGTTGTTAAAAATTGAGAAGGTTCCTGCAACTCAATCCCAATTAAGCATCATCATTAAAACCCAACAAATTAATTTAGAGTGATGAGATCAACATGATAATCCAAGAACCAGATACTCAAGATGTCCATAACTGGGGACACGGCTAATCATGATTAGTTTATACACTCTACAGAGGTTTGTGCACTTTTCCCCATGAGACTCGAACACATCCATGATCGGAGGATCGAGACATAGCCTTTTTGAAGCATTAACTCTCTACTCTTGGTAGACAGTACCACCTACAACCCACTACATCTGCTAGTCTACCTCTTCAAGAGCTCACGCAACTTACTCAACTATGCCAGAGCCCATATTGGCTTGTGGCTGCACACGGAAGTTTCTAGCATGAAAAATCTTATGATCCCTTTGAGCCTGGGTGGTGAACCGTAGGATGATCACATGGGTACTCCGGAATATCCTAGGACAACATTGGATTCTCCAGGTGCCCTAACAACCACTGGGTACTCCAGGGTGCCTCAACCAATCCACCCAGATGTGTATCTAAGTAGCCACCTTAAGTTAACCATTAATTAACAATACTCACATCTGTCATGGAAACACTCAACCAATCCACGTCTACGAGCATAGCATAGCAATCCTGAGCATAACGTAGAAGTGACTCCCAAAGGTTTGATAATAACAGGGCAATATGTTCGACCTCATCATCTACTTCCCAAACCCACATGTTATTCAGATCCTAACCATGCAATGTTTGAGGGTTGAGACTAATGCATAAAAACTGGGTAATAAAGGGGTATGATCAAAGTGTTACTTGCCTTGCCGATGATCCGCAAAATCCAGAGACTCGTAGTAGCACGCTTCACACTCCGGAAATTCAATCGCAAACGAACAATAACATACATAAGCACTCAACTAGAAACACGGGTAAAACTCAAATAAGAGATCTAACCAGAAAGTTCAACTGAAGAACTCCAGTTTGGAAAAAGAATCAAATCAAACGGAGCAACGAAACTCAAACTACTAAAGAAACAAGATTCATTTACTAATCTGGACTAAAGTCAAATTTTACAGTACACAAATCTTGTTCAACTTGGTTAAACGGAAAGAGGGCTTCGAGACGAAGATCTAGGTGCTTGTTTCATCTGAATCGGATAAACGAGCAGAAAGATAAACTAAAACGAAGAACAGGGCAGAAATCGCGATCGAAAATAATCGCGAAAAAACCCTGGAAAAATAAAACGAGAAGAACAGGGTAACGAACGAACGTTCGCTGTCTGCGACTAACTGACGAACAATGTTCATTAAAACAAACGTATGGACGAACGTCCGCTATTTAACTAAACCAAAAAAACCGAACAGATCTGAAAAAAAACTACATCTAGGGTTTTGAAAAAAACCGATGGGTTCTCTCGAGAAAACTGGACGGCGACGGCGGGATCGGCAGCGGCAGGCGACACCGGCGAGGCGGGCGGGGTCGGCGGTGGCGGGGCGACGGGGCGGCGGCGGCTCGCGGCGGCGGCGGGGGGGCGCTGGCTGGCAGCGGCGACGGCTAGGGTTGGTGGGGCGGGGCGGCTGGGCTGGCAAGGCGGGGCCTCGGCTTAAAAGGGCCGGCCGGGCGCAGTGTCCAGATCGGACACGACCCGTTAAGTCGGTTCAATTTTTTTTAATAAATCGTCACGCTGACTTCATAGCGAAAAAGACAAAATTTATTTACTACTATAAGTCATTATTCACGCTATTTTGATCAAAAATTTGTCTTATTTGAAAAGAAGTCAAAGAGAAAATTTCTTTTTGTTGAAATTTTCTCACTAGTACAATGAAAGGTCAAGTTTATTTCAAAAATATTTTCAGAAAATTTCGACATTTTGTTGAATTGCTAAGTTTTTTTTCATATAGGGTATGTACCCAGGAACCAAACGTTTCCTCCTATAGACAGCTTATACAACAGACTGTCTTTCTAGATGTCTGTAACATTCGAAAATGAGAAAAACTCCACAAACTCTGTTACTAATTATTCCAAAGGCAGAATCATCATGCATGTAATTTACAGAGAGTCTTGTGCCACCGCCAACATGTGCAGTGACGGCTTAGAGCAACTCTAGCAGACCCTGTAAAATCCCGATCCGCAAAACGCGTTTGCAGTTCGACGTAAAAGTCATTCGTTGGTCGAGAACGAGCGCGGCCGATCAGAAACCGTAAATGAAACTGCATAATTTGAAAAAGCAAATTCGTGGGAGAAATTGCACCATAGTAGTTCATCATCACATACTACATATATTAGTTCATCACACGATCAAACACAAACATTAGTTCATACTACGTACTACATCAGTACTAGTACTAGAGGTAGTGGGGATCTCACGGCGGCGAGCTCGCAGCCATGGACGACGCCGTGGAGGAGCTCAATCCTCCTCTCCGGAGCTGCCGAGGTCGATGTACTTCTCCCTTTGCTCCTCGCGGATGCGCCACTACTCATCGTCCTTCTCCTTGGCGGCGAGGTTGGCCGAAACCGCCTGCTTGAACACGAGGTCTTCTAGCTCCTCATGGTGGCGCTGGCGCTCCACCTCCTCGCGCAAGCTCTGCTCGGCAATGGCAGCTGATGAAGTCATGTACCTAGGGTAGGGTCATGAACCTGACCAAGGTACCCTCCCCAAGGACATCTTTTAGAAGAAGCCGTCTTCCAGTCGACCAAGAGGAACTCCACTCGACAGACTAGAAGACACTCGACGAACCTAAAGACACTCGACCATGAAGACTCACTCGACCACCAGGAGTTCAGGATCTACTCTGTATCCAAATGGTCTGTAATTAAGTAGTCTTAATGGCCATGATGGCACTTTATGTAAGGCGTTACCTGTAACGCCCGACCTTAATGTACTTTAATCCTTTGCTACGTGGGCTGGCTGGGGTCTTGGCGTCCTCTATATAAGCCACCCCCCTCCACTGGTAGAAGGGTTCGCACCCCTGTAACTCTCACACACGTAATCCAGTCGACCGCCTCCGGGCTCCGAGACGTAGGGCTGTTACTTCCTCTGAGAAGGGCCTGAACTCGTAAAACACTCTTGTGTACAACTGCTCCATAGCTAGGATCTTGCCTCTCCATACCTACCCCCCATTCTACTGTCAGACTTAGAACCACGACAGTTGGAGCCCACCATGGATGACATTGTGGTCAAATCAGTCAGAATGTGGAAGCGTACATGGATGACATTGTGGTCAAGTCACGGAAAGGTTCCGACCTGCTGACTGACCTCGCTGAAACATTTGCCAACCTCAGGAGGTATGATATCAAGCTTAATCCATCAAAATGCACATTCGGAGTTCCTGGCGGAAAGTTACTCGGTTTTCTCGTTTCCGAACGAGGAATCGACGCTAACCCAGAAAAAGTTGGCACTATACTCCGAATGAAACGCCCCGTGCATGTGCACGATGTCCAGAAACTTACTGGATGCTTGGCCGCGTTAAGTCGATTCATCTCTCGCCTCGGTGAAAATGCATTGCCTCTTTACATACTGATGAAGAAGTCAGACAAGTTCGAGTGGACTCCAGAAGCTGATGCAGCGTTTGTAGAGTTAAAAACCCTGCTTTCTGAAGGAAATATGCCCTAGAGGCAATAATAAAGTTATTATTTATTTCCTTATATCATGATAAATGTTTATTATTTATGCTAGAATTGTATTAACCGGAAACATAATACATGTGTGAATACATAGACCAACATAACGTCACTAGTATGCCTCTACTTGACTAGCTCATTAATCAAAGATCGTTATGTTTCCTAACCATAGACATGTGTTGTCATTTGATTAACGGGATCACATCATTAGGAGAATGATGTGATTGACTTGACCCATTCCGTTAGCTTAGCACTTGATCGTTTAGTATGTTGTTGTCGCTTTCTTCATGACTTATACATGTTCCTGTAACTATGAGATTATGCAACTCCCGTTTACCGGAGGAACACTTTGGGTGCTACCAAATGTCACAACGTAACTGGGTGATTATAAAGGAGTACTACAGGTGTCTCCAAAGGTACATGTTGGGTTGGCGTATTCGAGATTAGATTTTGTCACTCCGATTGTCGGAGAGGTATCTCTGGGCCCTCTCGGTAATGCACATCACTATAAGCCTTGCAAGCAATGTAGCTATGTTAGTTACGGAATGATGCATTACATAACAAGTAAAGAGACTTGCCAGTAACGAGATTGAACTAGGTATTGGATACCGACGATCGAAACTCGGGCAAGTAACATACCGATGACAAATGGAATAACGTATGTTATTATGCGGTTTGACCGATAAAGATCTTCGCAGAATATGTAGGAGCCAATATGAGCATCCAAGTTCTGCTATTGGTTATTGACCGAGAATAGTTCTAGGTCATGTCTACATTGTTCTCGAACCCGTAGGGTCCGCACGCTTAAGGTTTCGATGACAGTTATATTATGAGTTTATGACTTTTGATGTATCGAAGGAGTTCGGAATCCCGGATGAGATCGGGGACATGACGAGGAGTCTCGAAATGGTCGAGACGTAAAGATCGATATATTGGACGACTATATTCAAACTTCGGAAAGGTTCCGAGTGATTCGGGTATTTTTCGGAGTACCGGAGAGTTACGGGAATTCGCCGGGGAGTATATGGGCCTTATTGGGCCATACGGGATTAGAGGAGAGAGGCCAAAAGGAAGGAGGCCTGCGCCCCCCCTCTGGTCCGAATTGGACAAGGGGGGCAGCCCCCTTTTCCTTCTCCCTCTCCTCCTCTTTTCTTCTCCAAGAAGGAAAGGAGGAGTCCTACTCCCGGTGGGAGTAGGACTTCCCCCTTGGCGCGCCTCCTCCATAGGCCGGCCGCCTCCCCCCTTGCTCCTATATATACGGGGGCAGGAGGGCACCCCAAAGACACAACAACAATTGATCTCTTGGATCTATTAGCCGTGTGCGGTGCCCCCCTCCACCATATTCCACCTCGGTCATATCGTCGCGGTGCTTAGGCGAAGCCCAGCGACGGTAGAACATCAAGATCGTCACCACGCCGTCGTGCTGACGGAACTCTCCCTCGACACTCGGCTGGATCGGAGTTCGAGGGACGTCATCGAGTTGAACGTGTGCTAGAACTCGGAGGTGCCGTAGTTTCGGTGCTTGATCGGTCGGGCCGTGAAGACGTACGACTACATCAACCGCGTTGTGCTAATGCTTCCGCTTACGGTCTACGAGGGTACGTAGGCAACACTCTCCCCTCTCGTTGCTATGCATCACCATGATCTCGCGTGTGCGTAGGAAATTTTTTGAAATTAGTACGTTCCCCAACAGTGGCATCCGAGCCTAGGTTTTATGCGTAGATGTCATATGCACGAGTAGAACACAAGTGAGTTGTGGGCGATACAAGTCATACTGCTTACCAGCATGTCATACTTTGGCTCAGCGGTATTGTGAGATGAAGCGGCCCGGACCGACATTACGCGTACGCTTACGCGAGACTAGTTTCACCGTTACAAGCACTCGTGCTTAAAGGTGACTGGAGGGTGTCTGTCTCTCTCACTTTAGCTGAACCAAGTGTGGCTACGCCCGGTCCTTGCGAAGGTTAAAACAGCATTAACTTGACGAACTATCGTTGTGGTTTTGATGCGTAGGTAAGAACGGTTCTTGCTAAGCCCGTAGCAGCCACGTAAAATTTGCAACAACAAAGTAGAGGACGTCTAACTTGTTTTTGCAGGGCATGTTGTGATGTGATATGGTCAAGACGTGATGCCATATTTTATTGTATGAGATGATCATGTTTTGTAACCGAAGTTATCGACAACTGGCAGGAGCCATATGGTTGTCACTTTATTGTATGAAATGCAAATGCCCTGTATTTGCTTTACTTTATGACTAAGCGGTAGCGATAGTCGTAGAAGCAATAGATGGCGTAACGACAACGATGCTACGATGGAGATCAAGGTGTCGCGCCGGTGACGATGGTGATCACGACGGTGCTTCGAAGATGGAGATCACAAGCACAAGATGATGATGGCCATATCATATCACTTATATTGATTGCATGTGATGTTTATCTTTTATACATCTTATTCTTGCTTTGTTTGATGGTAGCATTTTAAGATGATCTCTCACTAAATTATCATGAAGTGTTCTCCCTGAGTATGCACCGTTGCGAAAGTTCTTCGTGCTGAGACACCACGTGATGATCGGGTGTGATAGGCTCTACGTTCAAATACAACGGGTGCAAAACAGTTGCACACGCGGAATACTCAGGTTAAACTTGACGAGCCTAGCATATAACAGATATGGCCTCGGAACACGGAGACCAAAAGGTCGAGCATGAATCATATAGTAGATATGATCAAGATATTGATGTTCACTGTTGAAACTACTCCATCTCACGTGACGATCGGACATGGTGTAGTTGATATGGATCACGTAATCACTTAGAGGATTAGAGGGATGTCTATCTAAGTGGGAGTTCTTTAGTAATATGATTAATTGAACTTAAATTTATCATGAAGTTAGTCCTGGTAGTATTTTGCAAATTATGTTGTAGATCAATAGCTTGCATTGTTGCTTTCATATGTTTATTTTGATATGTTCCTAGAGAAAATTGTGTTGAAAGATGTTGGTAGCAATGATGCTGATTAGATCCGTGATATGAGGTTTATCCTCATTGCTGCACAGAAGAATTATGTCCTTAATGCACCACTAGGTGACAGACCTATTGCAGGAGCAGATGCAGATGTTATGAACGTTTGGCTAGCTCAATATGATGACTACTTGACAGTTTAGTGCACCATGCTTAACAACTTAGAATCGGGACTTCAAAGACGTTTTGAACGTCATAGACCATATGAGATGTTCCAGGAGTTTAAGTTAATATTTCAAGCAAATACCCGAGTTGACAGATATGAAGTCTCCAACAAGTTCTATAGCTAAAAAATGGAGGAGAATCGCTCAACTAGTGAGAATGTGCTCAGATTGTCTGGGTACTACAATCGCTTGAATCAAGTGGGAGTTAATCTTCCAGATAAGATAGTGATTGACAGAGTTCTCTAGTCACCATCACCAAGTTAGTAGAACTTTGGGATGAACTATAGTATACAAGGGATGACGAAAACGATTCCCGAGCTCTTCGTGATGTTAAAATCGACGAAGGTAGAAATCAAGAAAAAGCATCAAGTGTTGATGGTTGACAAGATCACTAGTTTCAAGAAAAGGGAAAAGGGAAAGAAAGGGAACTTCAACTAGAATGACAAGCAAGTTTTCACTTCCACGAAGATGCCCAAAGCTGAACCAAAGCCTGAAACTGAGTGCTTACACTGCAAAGGAAATGGTCACTGGAAACGGAAATACCCTGAATATTTGGTGGATAAGAAGGATGGCAAACTGAACAAGGGTATATTTGATATATAGGTTATTGATGTGTACCTTACTAGTGTTTATAGTAACCCCTGAGTATTTGATACTTGTTCGGTTGCTAAGATTAGTAACTCGAAACAGGAGTTACAGAATAAACAGAGACTAGTTGAGGGTGAAGTGACGATGTGTGTTGGAAGTGGTTCCAAGATTGATATGATCATCATCGCACACTCCCTATACTTTCGGGATTAATGTTAAACCTAAATAAATGATATTTGGCATTTGTGTTGAGCATGGATATGATTTGATCATGTTTATTGCGATACGGTTATTCATTTAAAGTCAAAGAATAATTGTTGTTCTATTTACGTGAATAAAACCTTCGATGGTCATACACCCAATGAAAATAGTTTGTTGGATCTCGATCGTAGTAATACACATATTCATAATATTGATGCCAAAAGATGCAAAGTTGATAATGATAGTACAACATATTTATGGCACTGCCGTTTGGGTCATATCGGTGTAAAGCGCATGAAGAAACTCCATAAAGATGGATTTTTGGAATCTCTTGGTTATGAATCATTTGATGCTTGCGAACCGTGCCTTTTGGGAAAGATGACTAAAACTCCGTTCTCCGGAACAATGGAACGAGCTACTGACTTGATGGAAATAATACATACCGATGTATACGGTCCAATGAGTGTTGATGCTCATGGCGGGTATCGTTATTTTCTGACCTTCACAAGATGAATTGAGCAGATATGAGTATATCTACTTAATGAAGCACAAGACTGAAACATTTGAAAAGTTCAAAGAATTTCAGAGTGAAGTGGAGAATGATCGTACCAAGAAAATAAAGTTTCTGCAATTTGATCGCGGAGACAAATATTTGAGTTACGAGTTTGGTCTTCAATTAAAACAATGTGGAATAGTTTCACAAACTCATGCCACCTGGAACACCACAGCGTTATGGTGTGTCCGAATGTCGTAACCACACTTTATTGGATATAGTGCGATCTATGATGTCTCTTATCGATTTACCACTATCATTACGGGGTTATGCATTAGAGACAGCTGCATTCACTTTAAATAGGGCACCATCAAAAATCCGTTGAGACGACGCCTTATGAACTGTGGTTTGGCAAGAAACCAAAGTTGTCGTTTCTTATGCGATGCTTATGTGAAAAAGTTTCAACCTGATAAGCTCGAACCCAAATTGGAGAAGTGCGTCTTCATAGAATACCCAAAGGTAACTATTGGGTACACCTTCTATCACAGATCCGAAAGCAAGATTCGTTGCTAAGATGGATCCTTTCTAGAGAAGGAGTTTCTCTCGAAAGAAGTGAGTGGGAGGAAAGTAGAACTTGATAAGGTAATTGTACCTTCTCCCAAATTGGAAAGTAGTTCATCATAGAAATCAGTTCTAGTGATGCCTACACCGATTAGTGAGGAAGTTAATGATGATGATCATGAAGCTTCAGATCAAGTTACTACCGAACCTCGTAGGTCTTCCAGAATAAGATCCGCATCAAAGTGGTACGGTAATCCCGTACTAGAAGTCATGTTACTAGACCATGATGAACCTACGAACTATGAGGAAGCGATGATGAGCCCAGATTCCGCGAAATGGCTTGAGGCCATGAAATCTGAGATAGGATCCATGTATGAGAACAAAGTATGGACTTTGATTGACTTGCTCGGTGATCAGCAAGCCATGTTAAATAAATGGATCTTCAAGAGGAAGACGAACACTGATAGTAGTGTTACTATCTACAAAGCTTGACTTGTCACAAAAAGGTTTTTCGACAAGTTCAAGGTGTTGACTACAATGAGATTTTCTCAACTGTAGCGATGCTTAAGTATGTCCAAATCATGTTAGCAATTGTCACATGTTATGAAATCTGGCAAATGGATGTCAAAACTACATTCTTTAATGGATTTATTAAAGAAGA
This sequence comes from Triticum aestivum, assembly GCF_018294505.1. Lineage (NCBI taxonomy): Eukaryota > Viridiplantae > Streptophyta > Magnoliopsida > Poales > Poaceae > Triticum > Triticum aestivum. Next base: position 807,420,509 of record NC_057801.1, on the reverse strand, counting down.
GTTGTATATGATGCAACCAGAAGGTTTTGTTAATCCTAAAGGTACTAACAAAATGTGCAAGCTCCAACGATCCATCAATGGACTGGTGCAAGCATCTCGGAGTTGGAATATACGCTTTGATGAGTTGATCGAAGCATATGGTTTTATACAGACTTTTGGAAAGGCCTGTATTTACAAGAAAGTGAGTGGGAGCTCTGTAGCATTTCTGATATTATATGTGCAAGACATATTGTTGATTGCAAATGATATAGAATTTCTGGACACTAGTAGAAAACGGAGCTTTAAAACCGGTTTGTAAGAGCCTTTAGTGCCGGTTATGGAACCGGCACTAAAGTGTGGGCACTAAAGCCCCCCCCCCCCTTTAGTACTGGTTCGGCACGAACCGGCGCTAAAGTGCCACCACGTGGCGTGAGCTCGCGCCCTAGTATGGGGGACCTTTAGTACCGGTTGGTGTTACCAACCGGTACTAAAGGTTTTTTTTTGAATTTTTTTTGAAAATTTTGGAATAAAAATTTGATTTTTTTTCGATTTTTAATTTTTCTGAATTATTTGATGATTTAGTCTCTAATCACCTCTCTTAACTGCTCAAGTGTGGATCATTCATTCCAAATCATCTAACTTCCCCACTGGTCACCCATCCCTCTCACTACTCCAGCCCGAGCACGCTTAACTTTCGGGTTCTATTCTCCTTCGTTTCAAAATCTGCACTTGTTGTTTTCCTGACAATAGTAAGATGTCAATCCTATTAACCCTCAGGAGTTTAGCTTGAGCATGAAGTCACACATTTCACCGTTTGAGTTTGAAACTATTATTCTAAAAAAATAGTAATTATTTAGTAACGCTAATATTTCTTGAATAAGTTTGACCATAGTTTGACCAAAATTCAAAAAATTGAAATAATTATTTAGTAACACTAATATTCTTGAATAATTATGTAGTAACATTAATACTTCTTGGATAAGTAGTTTGACCAAATTTAACCAATTTTTTTTAAAAAAACTGAAATTTGACCATATCTTTTTTTCCTTTTCGAATTTGAGGATTCTAAAAAATTCCAAACAGGCCATAGGCGGTCTCCATCGGATGCGGATTTTCATGCTGAATTTTTTGATATATTGTACGTTTTTTTCCGACATCATATGCAAAAGTTATAGCCGTTTTACATTTTCCCTACACTTTTTGCAAAACATGTCCAAATTTAAGTTTTCAAATTTTCCTAACTATTAGATATAGTAATATAACTACCTCTGGAAGGATTTTATTTTTTGAAGTTTTTATCATTTTCTTTTGATTTTTTGAAAACTGAAATGGCGATACACGGGGGGGGGGGGTAGAGTTTGAAAATTGGCCCCTATAGTACCGGTTCGTGCCACGAACCGGTACTAAAGGCTTGTCCCCTTTAGTACCGGTTCGTGGCACGAACCGGTACTATAGGTTAGACCTTTAGTACCGGTTGGTAACACAAACCGGTACTAAAGGGGCTCGTGGGGACCCGGCCTGACGCCAGCCTACCACTACCCCTTTAGTACCGGTTCGTGGCACGAACCGGTACTAAAGGCTCAACACGAACCGGTACTATTGATCGCAGCCACGAACCGGCACTATTGATCACATTAGTGTCGGTTTTTTTACAAACCGGCACTAATGTGCTTCACATTTGACCCTTTTTCTACCCGTGGGATAGCATAAAAGGATACTTGAATAAAAGGTTTTTCAATGAAAGACCTCGGTGAAGTTGCTTACATATTGAGCATCAAGATCTATCGAGATAGATCAAGATGCTTGATAAGTTTTTCAATAAGTACATACCTTGTCAAGATTTGAAATAGTTCAAAATGGAACAGTCAAAGAAAGAGTTCTTGCCTGTGTTGCAAAGGTGTGAAATTGATTAAGACTCAAGACCCGACCACGGCAGAAAATAGAAAGAGAATGAAAGTCATTCCCTATGCATCAGTCATAGGTTCTATAAAATTATGCCATGCTTTGGACCAGACCTATTGTATACTCTGCCCTGGTTTGGCAAGGGAGTACAATAGTGATCTAGGAGTAGATCACTGGACATTGGTCAAAATTATCCTTAGTAGAATAAGGATATGTTTCTCGATTATGGAGGTGATAAAAGAGTTCGTCGTAGAGTTACATCGATGCAAGCTTTTACACCGATCCAGATGACTCTAAGTCTCAATCTGGATACATATTGAAAGTGGGAGCAATTAGCTAGAGTAGCTCCGTGCAAAGCATTGTAGACATAGAATATTTGCAAAATACATACGACTCTGTAATATGACAGACCCGTTGACTAAACTTCTCTCACAAGCAAAACATGATCATACCTTAGTACTCTTTGGGTGTTAATCACATAGCGATGTGAACTAGATTATTGACTCTAGTAAACCTTTTGGGTGTTGATCACATGACGATGTGAACTATGGGTATTAATCACATACAGATGTGAATATTGGTGTTAAATCACATGATGATGTGAACTACATTATTGACTCTAGTGCAAGTGGGAGACTGAAGGAAATATGCCCTAGAGGCAATAATAAAGTTATTATTTATTTCCTTATATCATGATAAATGTTTATTATTCATGCTAGAATTGTATTAACCGTAAACATAATACATGTGTGAATACATAGACCAACATAACGTCACTAGTATGCCTCTACTTGACTAGCTCATTAATCAAAGATGGTTATGTTTCCTAACCATAGACATGTGTTGTCATTTGATTAACGGGATCACATCATTAGGAGAATGATGTGATTGACTTGACCCATTCCGTTAGCTTAGCACTTGATCGTTTAGTATGTTGTTGTTACTTTCTTCATGACTTATACATGTTCCTGTAACTATGAGATTATGCAACTCCCGTTTACCGGAGGAACACTTTGGGTGCTACCAAACGTCACAACGTAACTGAGTGATTATAAAGGAGTACTACAGGTGTCTCCAAAGGTACATGTTGGGTTGGCGTATTTCGAGATTAGGTTTTGTCACTCCGATTGTCGGAGAGGTATCTCTGGGCCCTCTCGGTAATGCACATAACTATAAGCCTTGCAAGCAATGTAGCTAATGAGTTAGTTACGGAATGATGCATTATGTAACGAGTAAAGAGACTTGCCAGTAATGAGATTGAACTAGGTATTGGATACCGACGATCGAATCTCGGGCAAGTAACATACCGATGACAAAGGGAATAACGTATGTTGTTATGCGGTTTGACCGATAAAGATCTTCGCAGAATATGTAGGAGCCAATATGAGCATCCAGGTTCCGCTATTGGTTATTGACCGAGAATAGTTCTAGGTCATGTCTACATTGTTCTCGAACCCGTAGGGTCTGCACGCTTAAGGTTTCGATGATAGTTATATTATGAGTTTATGAGTTTTTATGTACCGAAGGAGTTCGGAGTCCCGGATGAGATCGGGGACATGAAGAGGAGTCTCTAAATGGTCGAGACGTAAAGATCGATATATTGGACGACTATATTCGGACTTCGGAATGGTTCCGAGTGATTCGGGTATTTTTCGGAGTACCGGAGAGTTACGGGAATTCGCTGGGGAGTATATGGGCTTTATTGGGCCATACGGGAATAGAGGAGAGAGGCCAAAAGGAAGGAGGCCTGCGCCCCCCCCCCCTCAGGTCCGAATTGGACAAGGGGGGCAGCCACCTTTTCCTTCTCCCTCTCCTCCTCTTTTCTTCTCCAACAAGGAAAGGAGGAGTCCTACTCCCGGTGGGAGTAGGACTCCCCCCTTGGCGCGCCTCCTCCATAGGCCGGCCGCCTCCCCCCTTGCTCCTATATATACGGGGGCAGGGGGGCACCCCAAAGACACAACAACAATTGATCCCTTGGATCTATTAGCCGTGTGCAGTGCCCCCCTCCACCATATTCCACCTTGGTCATATCGTCGCGATGCTTAGGCGAAGCCCTGCGACGGTAGAACATCAAGATCGTCACCACGCCGTCGTGCTGACGGAACTCACCCTCGACACTCGGCTGGATCGGAGTTCGAGGGACGTCATCGAGCTGAACGTGTGCTAGAACTTGGAGGTGCCGTAGTTTCGGTGCTTGATCGGTCGGGCCTACATCAACCGCGTTGTGCTAACGCTTCCGCTTACGATCTACGAGGGTACGTAGGCAACACTCTCCCCTCTCGTTGCTGTGCATCACCATGATCTTGCGTGTGCATAGGATTTTTTTTGAAATTACTACGTTCCCCAACACTTTCCACCCGGCCGGTGCTTGCTGCCCCAATCAGCAAAGAGCCTTTGCTGATTTACATTGCAGCCACAGGACAAGTCGTCAGTACTGTACTTACGGTCGAGCGGGAAGAGGAAGGGAAAGCCTTCAAAGTTCAGCGCCCAGTGTATTACATTTCCGAAGTCCTGACCCCATCCAAGCAACGATACCCTCATTATCAGAAGCTTGTATATGGGATTTATATGACCACGAAGAAAGTTGCTCACTACTTCTCTGACCATATTATCACAGTCGTCACCGACGACCCCTTATCAGAGATTCTGCACAACAGAGATGCAACCGGTCGAGTGGCAAAATGGGCGATTGAACTTCTTCCCCTAGATATCAGATTTGATTGAATTTCCTCGCCGAGTGGACTGAACAGCAGTTACCAACCCAAGTTCACTCGGAGCACTGGACTATGTTCTTCGATGGCTCCAAAATGTTGAATGGTTCCGGTGCCGGAGTGGTCTTGGTTTCCCCTCGAGGAGATAAGCTCAAATATGTATTCCAGGTTCACTTTGATTCCTCCAACAATGAAGCAGAATACGAAGCACTCTTGTACAGGTTGCGTATGGCCATTTCACTCGGCATCCGTCGCCTCATGGTCTACGGCGACTCGGACTTAGTGGTCAACCCAGTGATGAAGGAGTGGGACGTCAGAAGCCCAGCAATGACTGGATACTGCAATGCAGTCAGAAAGCTGGAGAAGAAATTTGAGGGATTAGAGCTCCATCACGTTCCCCGACTGAAAAATCAAGCAGCCGATGACTTGGTCAAGATAGGTTCCAAGAGGGAAGCCATTCCAAGTGGCGTGTTTTTGGAGCATGATCACATGCCGTCGGTTCAAGAAGATCCTTTCACTGAGGAAGCCCCGCAGCCAAAAAGTGCCACAGATCCGACTGAAGTCGAGGTCCCAGCTGTGGTCAACTTGATCATGGAAGTTCTGGTCATCACTCCCGACTGGACAGTGCCCTATATCGCTTATATTCTAAGGAAAGAACTCCCCGAGAATGAAGAAGAGGCTCAGGAGATCGTTCGCCGATCCAAAGCCTTCACCGTCATGAGGGGACAGTTATACAGAGAAAGTGCGACTGGAGTCAGCCAGAAATGCATAACACTAGAGGAAGGTCGAATGATTCTCAACGACATCCACTCGGGGACCTGTGGCCATCATGCGTCCTCTCGGACCATCGTGGATAAAGCATACCGAGCGGGTTTTTACTGGCCCAGAGCAAATGAGATGGCGAAAGAGATAGTCGACAAGTGTGAAGGATGTCAATTTTACTCCAACATGTCACACAAACCCGCCTCAGCCTTGAAGACCATTCCACTCGTCTGGCCTTTTGCTGTATGGGGGTTGGATATGGTTGGACCTTTGAGGACAGGCAGAAGGGGCTACACCCATGTGTTGGTAGCAGTCGACAAGTTCACTAAATGGATCGAGGCTAAACCCATCAAGAATCTGGATGCCGGCACCGCCGTCAGCTTCATCAGGGAGTTGGTATTTAGATATGGAGTTCCCCACAGTATCATCATGGACAATGGGTCAAACTTCGATTCCGAAGAGTTCAGAGCCTTCTGTGCATCTCAAGGTACACGAGTCACCCACCCTCAGTCGAATGGGCAAGCAGAACGAGCAAATGGTTTAATTCTCAAAGGGTTGAAACCCCGACTGATGCACGACCTCAAACACGCAGCCGGTGCATGGGTCGACGAACTTCCATCGGTGCTTTGGGGATTAAGGACCACGCCAAATCGGTCGACTGGGAGGACCCCGTTCTTCTTGGTCTACGGAGCTGAAGCAGTCTTGCCGAGTGACCTGCTTCACAACGCACCCCGAGTCAAACTCTACACCGAAGCTGAAGCAGAGCAAGCCCGACCGGACGCAGTCGACCTTCTAGAAGAAGAAAGAGAGATGGCCTTGATCCGATCGACCATTTACCAGCAGGACTTGCGTCGCTTCCATGCCAGAAATGTGAAGAGTCGAGCTTTCCAGGAGGGAGATTTAGTTCTCCGAGTGGGTCAACAGAAACCACACAAGCTTGCTCCTACTTGGGAAGGTCCCTTCAGCATCACCAAGGTTCTCCATAATGGGGCATACCGCCTTTACAATGTCGAGCACCAGATTGACGAGCCGAGAGCATGGAACGCGGACTTACTCCGCCCTTTTCACAGTTAAGTTTTTCACTCGGATGAGTTGTAATAAAAAGTACTCCTGTAGTATATTCATCAAAGACAAGAGTTTCATAATTTTCTTAGTAATTATCATTGCTTTTGCTCTCATAAATCTGTCCCCCAGTGGGTAGCTTAGCTGCGAACCCGGTTCGCCTAAGCTTGTAAAAAAATCCTACCGAGTGGTAATCCAGCCTTCCACTCGGAGGCTTAGCTGCGAATCCGTTTCGCCTAAGTAAACAAAATCCTACCGAGTGGTAAGCCAGTCTTCTACTCGGGGGCTTAGCTGCAGCCCAGTGCTCGCCTAAGTTTTCTAAAATCCTACCGAGTGGTAAGCCAGCCTTCCACTCGGAGGCTTGCCTGCGAATCCGTTTCGCCTAAGTAAAACAAAATCCAACCGAGTGGTAAGCCAGCCTTCCACTCGGGGGCTTAGCTGCAGCCCAGTGCTTGCCTAAGTTTTCTAAAATCATACCGAGTGGTAAGCCAGCCTTCCACTCGGAGGCTTAGCTGCAACCTTGTGTTCGCCTAAGAATAAAACACATCGTACGCTTCGCAAGGAGGACGAGGCGCAGGTCGACCCCTGCTTCCTCCTTCTGAGCTACATCACAAACACAACGTGCGTCCCGCAAGGAGGACGAAGCGCAGGTCGACTGCTACCTTCTCCCCCAAAGCCGAGCCACAAAAATCCTACCGAGTGGAGAGCAAACCTCCCACTCGGGGGCTTAGCTGCAGCCTAGTGCTCACCTAAGTTTCTAAAATCCTACCGAGTGGAGAGCAAACCTCTCACTCGGGGGCTTAGCTGTAGCCCAGTGCTCGCCTAAGATTCTAAAATCCTACCGAGTGGAGAGTAAACCTCTCACTCGGGGGCTTAGCTGCAGCCCAGTGCTTGCCTAAGTTTCCAAAATCCTACCGAGTGGAGAGCAAACCTCCCACTCGGGGGCTTAGCTGCAGCCCAGTGCTCGCCTAAGTTTCCAAAATCCTACCGAGTGGAGAGCAAACCTCCCACTCGGGGGCTTAGCTGCAGCCCAGTGCTCGCCTAAGTTTCTAAAAACCTACCGAGTGGAGAGCAAACCTCCCACTCGGAGGCTTAGCTGCAGCCCAGTGCTCGCCTAAGTTTCTAAAATCCTTCCGAGTGAAGAACAAGTTTCTCACTCGGAGGCCTGGTCGCAACCCAACACTCACCCAGACATGACGAGCACAGGTCGACGACAATTTGTGCTTCACTCCTACCTACAAAAGAGCATTACAGATGCTAGTATATACTCCAACCCAAAGAAGATGGTTGTCCGAAAGAAGCAAACATATTTCAATGGCAAATCAAGTTCGGATAACGTCCTACGGACCCAGAAGTGCTCAGGCATCAAGCATGTTAAAGTTTGGCGGTTACAAAAATCACTCGGCATTCTGAGGCAAATTCAAATCATCAAGCATAATAGTTTTTTACCCCTCCTGCGGAGGGCTGGAGGCGCAACGAACTCGTCCAGGTCAATCCCATCTGCGATTCGAGTGGCAGCCGCGATGAAGGTCTCCATGAAAGAACAGAAGTCATGCTTCCTAGTATTGGCCACCTTGAGAGACACCAGCTTGTCTTCTCTCACTTCTTTGCAGTGGACACGGACCAAGGACAGAGCGACGTCAGCACCGCACCGGGTAGAAGACTTCTTCCATTCTTGCACTCGACTCAGAATTTCATTCAGTTGAGTCATTAGCGACTCAAGGTCGTTCTGAAGCGTTTCTTTTGGCCAGAGCGATGTGTCGATGCACGATGTGGCGGCCTTCAGTCTTGCAAGGTAATTGACCACTGCAGCAATGCGGGACTCGAGGCGGAGCACGTTCATAGCAGTTTCATCCTTCACCGGAGAAATTATGGGATCCAAGCCAGTCTCCACTCGACTAGTCTCCTCTTCAAAATTTTGACAGAATTCTGTGGACACGATTCAAGGATAAGATAATGCCCTTACAGCAAGTCAGAAACTACTAATCGGAGATAAGAGGTTACCTTCGAGCATGAGGAATAGCTTCTTGGCGAGTCCTCCCAGATAAACCTCCAAGTCATTCTTCTTTCCTGCCAGTTCGCCAGCTTTGTCGTCCAGGACCATATTGGCATTCTTCAGTCAAGTGACTTCTTGGTTGGCCACGTCAAGAGCGGCTTTCAGATTAGTGTTTTCTTCTTCAAGTTTGTTGACAAAAGCCAACTTCTCTTCTGCAAGTCTAGTCTTGTCTGCAGCCGTTTTTTGCGCCTCGGCAAGGTCAAGATCCTTCTTCTTCAGAGCATCCCTCAGTTTTTCTGCGAAAATCACAATAAGATCAGATTCGGAGACAAGCAAGAAGCGAGGACAGTCGTCAAGATTCTCACCAACATACCTTTTGCCTCCTCCTTCGCCTTCGTGAAGTTCTCTTGGACAAGCTTCTGGTCAAGCTCAAGCTGGATACACTTGCTCTCCAATTCGGTATAACGAGAAACAAGGTCACAAGATTTCTGCGAAAGTTCAGTCGACAAACATCAACAACAGATCACTTCCGAGTGACTAAAGGAAAAATCGTAGTATTTCTAAGACTACAGCTGAATCCAAACATTCAACTGTAGTCTCTGGGACTACACCCAGTGGGTGCACTCAGCGTGCCCCCAGTAGTTCTATCAGCTAGACTCAGAGCCGATCAGTCGACCGGAAGCAGTTAACTGACTCAGAGTCGATCAGTTGACCGGAAGCAGTTAACTGTCAGCAAAAAAAATCAAATTCAGACCATAGCCGATTGCCAGCAATCGACCACGGTCTCGGGGACTACACCCAGTGGGTGCACTAAGCGTGCCCCCATCAGTTTCATTGTTCCACTCGACCATGCTCGAGAAACAAGTCAAGTGAGAAATTTCAAGACACAAAGACTACAGTCGACTGCCAGCAGTCCACCGTAAAAATTGACACACCCAGTGGGTGCATCACAAACATCAATATTTCCAGTCGATGTTCAACTAACCTGGACATTACTCTGGAGAGCTAAACTTGCATCATAAGCTGCTTGGCTGGCGGTTCGGATCGCCTTCACCTGCTCCATCATAATCCCGGCCTGGCGTATGGCCTCCTTGGCAGCGCTTGCTTGGTCCTCCGGGACGTGGTAGGTGGAGAAGAGAGAAGGCAGGTCAGCACTCGACGATGAAGGGCGGGGAATCGTCAACGGCTCCGCAAAGGACACGGTAGTCTGAGCGACGTTGCTCCCTTCTGGAATCTGTGGTCCGGGCGTTGACACAACCTGAGCAGCCTTGCCAGTAGTCGCCTTCCTGCTCCTCCTCTGCCTCAGGGGCGCTTCATCGTCATCGTCAGGGAGATTGATGACAATGCTAGGTGGATCTGCAGAAGAAGTTCAAAGTCAAAAATAAAAGACCCAATCGACCGGAAGTGAAACCGCGCAGATCATACCAGGATGAGAGGTAGAAGCATCTTCCATTTCTTGGTCCTCATGCCTGGCTGAAGTTTCAGAAGTAGAAGCTCTGCGATTTCAAAAATCAGTCTGTCAACAATTGAGTCGACCAAGAGTGTATCCACGATAAAAGGAAAAGCACGAGTTATGCGGTTACCCAGAAACAGTCGGAATTTCCATCCTCATCTTCGGTAGGGCCTTCGCCGGTTTTGTCGGGGCCGCTCGGGGTTGCTTCGACGCCTTCTCAGTCGGCGCCGGTGAAGTTGTCCGAGGGCGTTTCGTCGACTGCCCAGCAGGCACGACTCCCTTACCACGATCAGTCGTGGGGTCGTGGGCGAGCTTGGACCTCCTTTCAGAACGAGGAGGCTCAACTTCCTCCTTCTCTTCCTCCTCCTCTTCCTCCTCATCAGAACCTGCATCCTCGTCACCCTCATCGGCATCCGACTCCCACTCCTCTTGGCATTCGCCTCCGCTTCCTTCCTCCTCTTCGGCCTGTGCCTGCGCCCCGTTGGGCATCGAGTATACTCGATGGTTTCCTGAAAGACAGCAAGCAAGACAAAAATCAATTGACTGATCTACGACGAAACAGAACAGGCGGAGCATTCGGAGGAAAGTGGTCGTACCTTGTCCGCCTCATAAGATTGGTTGAGTGGAACGATCCTCCTAGCTCCACGAGGGTTGTCCTTGTTCCCTGTGATGGCAGTCATCCACCTCTCTAGTGTAGCATCATCGACCTCCTCTGGGTGGACCCGACTGGTGTCTTTAGTACCAGAATATAGCCACATCGGGTGGCCCCGGTACTGGAGTGGTTGGATGCGCCGCCGGAGGAAAACCTCTAGAAGGTCCATGCCGGTCACACCGTCACGAATCAACTGAACTACTCGCTCCATCAACATTTTTACCTGAGCCTTCTCCTCCGGAACTACTTTCAGAGAGGATGGCTTGTTCACTCGACTCATAGAGAAGGGAGGGAGCCCAGTCGACTGCCCTGGCGTCGACTGGTCTTGGCAGTAGAACCAGGTCGACTGCCACCCTCTGACTGACTCGGGAAGGGTCATAGTTGGGAAAGCGCTCTTACTCCTCATCTGGACCCCGAGACCCCCACACATCTGGATTACCTGAGTTCTCTCGTCATTGGGGCTGGCCCTTTTCACCGTCTGAGAACGTCAAGTGAATATGTGTTTGAAGAGGCCCCAGTGTGGCCGACAACCCAAGAAGTTCTCACACAAAGATACAAAGGCGGAGAGATAGGCGATGGAATTTGGGGTAAAATGGTGAAGCTGAGCTCCAAAGAAATCCAGAAACCCTCGAAAGAAGAGATGCGGTGGCTGAGAGAACCCACGATCTACATGAGTCGCCAAGAGGACACACTCACCCTCTTGAGGCTGCGGCTGCCACTCCATCAACGGGAGACTCGCCGCCCCGTGCGTAATCAGGCCTTCGTCGGCCAGGTCGTCGAGGTCCTTCTGGGTGATGGTCGAGCGGATCCAATCACCCTGGATCCAACCTTGCGGCAAACGGGACCGTGACGAGGATCCCCCTCGGCTGGTCGCTCTTCCCTTCACTTCCGCTGTCGCCGTTGCCTTCTTCGCCCGCTCCAAAGCCGCCGTCTTCAAATTCACCATTGTCGCCGACGGGACCAGAACAGAGCAGCGGCGTCGGGCAGTTGGTGGGCGCAGCAGATGAATCTGGAGGCGAGGGAGGAGAAAATGAGGAGGCACTGTTCAAAAACCTCCGCCGGTTTCCTTATATGGAGTCACTTCCGAGTAGGCCCAGGCGATCCTGTCAAATCCCGAAACAGTCGCACAAGCGATACGTGGCGAAAAAGGCGGTGCGAGAATCGAGGCATCCCTGCCTTATCCCATCCGAGTGTCGTGATCTTCTCCGCTTCGCGCGCTCCCCAAAATTTGGATCCCACTAAATCCGCTAACCGCAGGGCAACTTGTCAGACGGGAGATCTCCTGCGATCCGTCGCTCGGAAATCCCCAAGTTCATAAAGTTCACTCGACAGATATGAAGAATCGATCAAGGCGACTGAATGAAAGTTGACACCCTCACTTGAAAGTCATCGATCTAGAGCAAAACACCTTTACAGCACCAAAAAGCAGGTCGGAAAGATTGCCAACTCCTTCCTCACTCAAACCTCGATCCATTCGGGGGCTACTGATGAAGTCATGTACCTAGGGTAGGGTCATGAACCTGACCAAGGTACCCTCCCCAAGGACATCTTTTAGAAGAAGCCGTCTTCTAGTTGACCAAGAGGAACTCCACTCGACAGACTAGAAGACACTCGACGAACCTGAAGACACTCGACCATGAAGACTCACTCGACCACCAGGAGTTCAGGATCTACTCTGTATCCAAACGGTCTGTAATTAAGTAGTCTTAATGGCCATGATGGCACTTTATGTAAGGCGTTACCTGTAACGCCCGACCTTAATGTACTTTAATCCTCTGCTACGTGGGCTGGCTGGGGTCTTGGCGTCCTCTATATAAGCCACCCCCCTCCACTGGTAGAAGGGTTCGCACCCCTGTAACTCTCACACACGTAATCCAGTCCACCGCCTCCGGGCTCCGAGAGGTAGGGCTGTTACTTCCTCTGAGAAGGGCCTGAACTCGTAAAACACTCGTGTGTACAACTGCTCCATAGCTAGGATCTTGCCTCTCCATACCTAACCCCCATTCTATTGTCAGACTTAGAACCACGACAGCAGCCGCGACCGCGTCGACATTGGCGACGAAGTCCTCCGGCCGATGACTCCGCGGCTGCCGAGCTCCTCGGGCTCCTGCTTGATGGGGACCTCCTCCGGCTCCTCCGACCACTCCCTCTTCACGGGGAGAAGGCCCGCGCCGGAAGAGGAGGAGCTCCCGGCGTAAGAAGAAGATCTCGCCGCCGAGGACGAGCCCGGGGCCGAGGACGGCGTACGGCCGTGCCGACGGTTGTATTCGCCCGTCTCCCGGACGTGGAAGCTCGGCAGCGGCGAGAGGCCGCGGTTGGTCCACTTCCTCGCGCTGCGCTTCCTCGCGCCGTCCGACCGGACGCGCCACTCGCGCTCGGGATCGCTGCCGCCGCCGGATCTACTCCCGGAGCCGCGTCCGGAGCTCCACATGCGGCTCCACATGGCGGATGGAGCGGAAGGGGCTCGCCTGCGGCGAGAAATGTGCGGTGGGGAGTGGGAAATTGCGCAAGGAGGCGCCAGCAGGGGGATAGGATTTCGACCCACAAACGCGTCGCGAACCCGTAGATATACTGGTTGGGCGGGCGGTTTGCGGGCCGCGGTAAATATTTTTACGGGTCGAGCGAGTATACAAGCTCTGTTGGCTAGAAAATCTGGCCGAGTCCGTATACTCGCCGGAATTTTATGGGTCAGGGCCTTTTATGGGGTGTGCTAGAGATGCTCTTAGCTTCACGAGGCTTCCATGAGGAGGAAAATTTGTAAAATTAATCAAGAGGCCAATTTGGAGAGAGATGGATCAGAGAATGGATCGATCCCAATTCATAGCAGTCACATGCATCGCAAGCTGAGCTAAGTGATTTGTCCATCCTTTGAACAAATTGCTAGCTAGATCGGAACGCTGGACAAAAATCTGATATAGGATATTGCAGGTCTGAGGTTTGACGATGAACTCTGACCTACTCATGCTCTGGTGGTGGTGCCGGGTTGGGCCGCCGCGGCCGCCTGTCGCAGCCTTTGCCCCCTAGGATCATCCGCGCCGGTGACATCGCAGCTCCTCATCGACAACACATTAGGCTCGAGCAGCAGCTCGTCCGGCAACGCACAAGGTCTCTTCGTCGCCGCCGGTGAGGATTGGGTGGCTGGATCCTTGCATAGAGGAAAAATCAGACCTGCAGTTGCGGACCTCCTCGTACAACAATAATAAGCCGTCGATAGCGACCGGTTTTTCAGGATTACAGACCGTCTGCATTTCTACCGACGGATTCATTCCCTCTCTTCCTTCTCTCACCTCCACCTCATCTGAAATCATATATGGCTCTCGTTGCAGATAGCTGACTGTATAGCGTTGTACGTACATGCCCTAAGTATAGCCTGCCTGACGAACAAGACTACTGGTGGTCGTGGATCAAGCCCTCTCTGTCAGGGAGCCTACGCACGGCCTTTTTCTTCCTCTTCATTTCTTCAGTCAGTGGAGCATTTCTCTTAGATCAATCACGGGACGGCCGCCCGGCGGGCTAGTGGGCGGCATTTTGGTTGACAATTGCACCTGAAACGAAAAGCAAAATCGAGATTGATTAATTTGCGCGTACACCTGCCGGCCGAGGCGTACCTGCACTTGTTGACAAAAATCTACTCCATCTGTTCCTAAATATTTGTCTTTTTAGAAATTTCAAATGAACTACCAAATATGAATGTATATAAACATATTTTAGAGTGTGATTCACTCATTTTGTTCCGTATGTAGTTACTTGTTAAAATCTCTAAAAAGACAAACATTTAGAAAAGGAGGGAGTAGTACATATGGCCTAATGAAATTTACGCCATGGACCCTGCACCATCAAACAACTATTACAGCCGTCAGAATGAGTCGTCGACATGTCACTATCATCACTTCCCTATTGGAGCCAATTTGAGTTTGTCGATGACACTCGCAAAGTCTTTGTGCATGTACCCCTAAAGAACAACGTCTCATAGCAAAGTCACCGGCGCTCAACTCTTAAATCGTTCCGAAGCGTTGACACCATATCTAGAAATTGCGACAAGAAATCTTAACCTGGCCACGTGGCATTTTTGACCAATTCTTTTGCGAATAAAAAAACAATCCGTTCAAGAAAGAAGAAGATAGGCACGACTGCTGGAAGAGTAAGAGTAAGAGTCCTCCCCTACGCCTGGCGGCTAGGGTTTCTCTCCTCTTAGGCGATCTCCCTCGCCTCTGAGTCCTACCCGGCAATTCCACCACCGATCGACCTTGGTTCACGTCCGCCCTCGCCCCTCCCTGCTCTCGGCGTCTCTACACCGAGATAGCGACGGCGATGGCGTCCCCCTCCGACGCTCACTCCGCCACGGGCGGCAGCGGCGCCGCCGCGGCTGCACGATCGGATCTGGGTGACTTTCTGGAAAAGTTGGATCTGAACGACGATGACTTTGCGGATGTGGAGATCGATGAGGATGATCCTGAGATTCAAGAGAGTGTCCGCTGGCTTGCCCTGGCTAGGGTTCATACTAACAGGAATTTTAGCCCATCAGCCTTCTACAAGGACATGAGGGCGGCATGGAACCCTGCTAAGGAAATAAGATTTAGGCCTGTTGGCCCTAATCGATTCGTCGTCCAAGCATGATGTTTGGGGGATTGGGACCGCATGATGAAGCAAGGTCCCTGGCTCTTTCGTAAGATGGCGGTGCTTCTATGCCCGTACGATGGCTTCAGCAAGACGGAGGAGGTGGAATTCTTCCACATCCCCATCTGGCTGCAGATTCACAAGCTCCCAGACCCTTACTACAAGCAAAACATCATGGAAAAGCTGCTGAAGGATGCGGGAGAAATCATGGAGATGCGGTTGAACGGGAACACCCGCGGTGACTATGTTAGGGTTCGGGTGCGACATGATATCCGCAAGCCCCTCACAAAGTACGTCAACATCCTCCGCGCTAAGGAGCGCCAGATTTACCTGGTTAGATATGAGAAACTTGCTAGATTTTGTAAGTTCTGTGGTTTGATTGGTCATGATCACAAAGATTGCGGTCTGGGTATCCATGAGGAGAAGGATCTCAAGTTTGGTGAATGGATCTATGCAGATGCTCCCAATAAACCCAGGCAAGAGGAGTGTACTACTAAACCTACTGGATATGCGACAATGAAGGCTGATGACAAGGTGCCCGGTAGATCGGAACCTCAGCATGGTCCCTTTGATGCCGAAGTGTTGGACACAGCAACGAGCCCGATCAAGAAAACTAGTGTCAGAACGGATGGGGTTTTAGTCCCAAAAAGGAGGCTGGACTTGGAGGAGGCAGGGAAGCCACTGGGTGACAGTCCTGGAGTCCCAAAAACAATGTTGGCCACCACTGATGGTAAGGAAATTGCTCCGTAGGGGGCTGGCTCTCCTACCGGAAGTAACTCAAGCAGCAAGAGGTTGAAAGTGAATACGGTTAGTGACAACAGCGAGAGATCGGCGGCCTCCCTCGAGGAGGACCGCCGGATGCAATGAATATCCTATCATGGAACTGCCGGGGGGGGGGACCGCCGGACAGTTCGTGAGGTGTTGGCCCTCTCAAAAGCCAATAACCCCAAGCTAGTCTTTCTTTGTGAGACTAGGCAAGAAGCAGCTAAAGTGGAGAAGTTGAAGTGGAGATTAGGCCTAAAAGGCTTTCATGGTGTTAGCAGTGACGAACGAAGTGGTGGCCTTGCTTTGTTCTGGGAGGAGACACTGTCAGTGACAGTGCTCGAATCATGTAACAGATTTATTGATGTTCGAGTTTATGATGTGGGTTCTGGTACTACTTGGAGAGGAACCTTTGTCTATGGGGAACCACGTGTGGAAAATCGTCATCGCATGTGGGATCATCTTTGTCGTCTGAGGGCAGTGTCTCAAGATCCTTGGGTGGTGTGTGGAGATTTCAATGAAGCCTTATGGCAGCATGAACATCTCTCAAGAGCGACTAGATCAGAATCTCAAATGGAATCGTTTAGGGATTGCTTGGTAACATGTGAGCTACAGGACCTAGGGTTCTCGGGGCTCCCCTATACATACAATAATGGCCAGGACGGCCATCGCAATGTCCAAGTGCGTCTTGACAGGGCCTGTGCTGATGAGGCTCTGCGGGATCTTTTTCCGGCGGCCCGAGTTGTGCACTTAGCCACCTCCTGCTCAGATCATAGCCCGCTCTTAATAAACCTCGAGGGGGTGCAGGAGCCGGGATGTAAGCTGACTGTATCGAGGTATGAGATCATGTGGGAGCGTGATGTGAAGCTCCCCTCGATCATCTCTGAGGCGTGGGCGAGGCACCGGCCAGCTGGTGACTTGGGATCAATTGCCATCTCACTGAAACAAGTCATGGGAGATTTGAAGCAATGGAGCAAATCTACCTTCGAGAATGTTTTGAAAGAGATCGAACGGTTGCGGGGCCAGCTCTCTGACCTGCAGCTATCAGGAGCGGACCGAGCTCAACTCCGGTCAAAGATGTTTGAACTTGATGAGTTGCTATACCGGGAGGAGATGCTGCGGCTGCAACGGTCTCGTATCACGTGGTTGAAGGAGGGGGAGCGTAACACTAAATACCTCCACCGTCGGGCAGTGTGGCGGGCGAGGCGAAATCTTATATAGAGACTCCGGAAAGAAGATGGGTCCTGGTGTGTGGCGCCGTCGGAGATGGAAAGGATGGCATGCTCATACTTCAAAGAGGTTTTCACCAAGGATCCGACCCTGGATCCGACCAAGGTTCTGGATACTATCACCCCTAAAGTCTCGCTGGAGATGAATGAGGCCTTATGCAGAGCGTATACGGAGGAGGAGATATCCAATGCGTTGTTTCAGATTGGTCCGTTGAAAGCCCCGGGATGTGATGGTTTCCCGGACAGGTTCTACCAACGGAACTGGGAGACTCTTAAGGTGGAAATCGTGGCAGCGGTACAGGAGTTCTTTACTAGGGGAATCATGCCGGATGGTGTTAATGACACGACTATTGTGTTAATTCCCAAAGTGCAACATCCGCAAGAACTCAAAGATTTTAGACCCATTAGCTTATGCAATGTGGTGTACAAAATTGTCTCCAAGTGCATGGTAAATAGGCTTCGGCCACTGTTGGATGAGCTAATTTCTGAAAATCAGAGTGCCTTCGTCCCTGGTAGACTTATCTCTGACAACTCCACAATTGCTTTTGAATGTATCCACCACATACAAAACGTCAGGCAAAATTCTTCGCCATGGTGTTCTTACAAGCTGGATCTTTCAAAGGCGTATGATCGTGTTGACTGGAACTTTTTGGAGAGGGCTCTGTCCAAGTGGGGTTTCTGTGGTGCTTGGATATCCCGTGTTATGTTATGCGTTACATCTATGAGGTATTCTGTGAAATTCAATGGCAAGTTACTGGAGGCTTTCTCCCCCTCAAGAGGGCTCCGTCAAGGTGACCCCTTATCACCCTTTCTCTTCCTCTTTGTGGCTGATACACTGTCTGCCCTGTTGCATAAATCAGTGAGAGAGGATGGCCTACAAGGGGTCAAGATATGCAGGTCTGCCCCGGTGATTACGCATCTTTTGTTTGCAGACGACTCACTCCTATTTTTTCAAGCCTCGGAACAGCAAGCTAATTTGGTTAAGAGTGTGTTGAACACGTATTCGGCGGCGACTGGACAATTGATTAACCCATCGAAGTGCTCCATCCTCTTTTCAGAAAATTGTTTGCCATCTGTGATACATGAGGTGAAGTCGGTCTTGGAAATAACCCAGGAAGTTTTTGAGCCTAAGTATTTGGGCCTCCCGGTCCCGGAAGGAAGAGTACATAGGGGAAACTTTGAAACCCTCCAGGATCGGTTACGAAAGAAACTTATTGATTGGAGCAAACAATACGTGTCTGCTGGAAATAAGGAAATATTGATCAAGGCAGTCGCACAGGCGATACCTACTTATGTCATGAGCGTCTTTAAGTTACCTACATCGGTATGCGATGAGCTGACTCGCATGATCCGCCAGTATTGGTGGGGCGTTGAGAATGGGAAGAAGAAGATGGCATGGATGAGTTGGGACAAGTTACGACTACCAAAATCTATGGGTGGCATGGGGTTTAAGGATATGCGGGCTTACAATCAAGCTTTACCGGCCAAGCAAGCTTGGAGATTGCTAGATTCACCGGATAGCCTATGTGCATGGCTCTTGAAAGCTTGTTACTACCCGACGGGACAACCTTTGGATACCTCATTCTCTGGTAATGGCTCTTCTGCTTGGAAGGGCATACTTCATGGTCTTGACCTGCTGAAGCAAGGTGTTATCTGGAGGGTAGGCAATGGTGCTACCATACGCACATGGAGGGACCCCTGGATCCCTCGGCCATCGTCGTTTCGTCCTATCACCCCGAAGGGGACTTGTCGACTGAACCGAGTGGCCGATTTCATTGACGAGAACGGTGCTTGGCGTGTCGACCGTCTTCGGGAGTTTTTCTGACCAATGGATGTGGACTTCATATTAAAGATCAGGGCTTCACCACGTAACCGCGAGGATTTCGTTCCATGGTTCCCAGAGAGGTCTGGTCTATTCTCAGTAAGAAGTGCATATAAGCTGGTCACATGCTATCATAATATCGCTTTTGCCAATGGGTTGTCGAGCACGCACCCGGCTGGAGATCGCGTGGTATGGAATTGCGTCTGGGCGGCCAACGTTCCACAGAAAATGAAAATTCATGCGTGGAGAGTGGCGACTGGTACGCTTGCAACACAACAATGTAAAAATCGGAGGCATCTGGCGACCAGATCCCTATGTCCTCTTTGTGGGATTGAGGAGGAGTCTACTTTTCATGCTTTGGTGGCCTGCACACAGGCTAGAACGTTGTGGGTCAACATGCGTCGGAGGTGGCCTCTGCCGGAGGATGACGCTCTGGTTGATAACGGACAGGAATGGCTCTTGACACTCCTCAGCGTTTGCTCAAAGACAGTTGCAGATATGGTACTCCTGTTGATTTGGAGGATTTGGTAGGTTCGGAATGATCTGTATCATGGCAAGGAAGCACCCCCAGTATTGGCCTCTGTTGAGTTCTTGGACAGTTACTACAAATCTATCAACTTGGCTGGCAAGTTCACTGTGGAGGAGATCCTCAAAGGTAAAATGTCCTCGGCAGCCCCGGTGGCACCGCGCCACACAAGGGTGTCTCCTGCCCTACCATGGCCGGCACCACCGCCAGGGTCTGTGGCCCTGTCCGTTGATGGCTCCTTCCAGGCTGAAGACGGCTCTGCGGCGATCGGGGTGATACTCAGGAACCGCGAGGGGGCCGCCCTCTTTGCAGCTTATAGATATATTTTTCACTGCAACGACCCCTTGGAGGCGGAACTACATGCGATGATGCAAGGTATGGCGTTGGCCATTGAGCACTCCGAGACCCCGGTGATCCTTCAATCAGATTCATCCGAAGCTTTATCATGTCTCGCCACGGATGCTCTCCAACGGTCAGCGTATGGTCAGCTAGTAATGGAGATCAAGCACTTATCTGGTATTAGGGAGTTTGTTCCTCAGAAACTTAGTCGTGTTCAGAATAGAGTTGCCGATCGGCTGGCATACTATAGCCGTACGGAGCGTGCCACTGCTGTGTGGCTAGGCTCGATTCCTCCATGTATTGAGGATGTATGGCCTCTCGACTGTAACTCTATGAATTTGCAATAAAAACTCCCTTTACCCTCGCAAAAAAAAAGAAGAAGATCAATTTTGGGTTAAACCGACAACCTGATTGTGTGGCTATTCTGAATACAGATAGAAAGTCTTCGGTCATATTGGAAGCTCACTTCCGGTATTGGCGGGGGCAATTGCAATGTTATTAACCGATCGAAACTTTAATACAAGTTTTTTTGATCCTGCAGGAGGCCACCCAAGGGGAGTTTAGGTGCGACGTTTCCATGCACGTGTGCTGTGCTACACTACTGTATAGTGGACTGGCTGGTGTAACGTCTCCAGCAGAGAATAATCGCCCGAACAATTACATAGACTAGCTCACTAGCAGTAGTTGGCAGTGTGCCATTGACAGGAACTGCGAGTATGTAGTACTTGATGGTTCATTTGTTCCGTATATAAACCCCTTACAGGCACACTCCAACTAACATTTGTCTCGTACGTAGCCACTTAAAATCCGTTGGTGCTCCCGGAAGCGCGCTCCTGCACGCGAAAATTGTATTTCAAAAGTGCGAAAAAACTCCAAACAAAAAATCGGCGCATACATCTCGACATTATATGTGCACACGTCAAGTTTCAAAGAAAACCGACATTTTTTGTGGTTTGTGTAAAAAAGATAAAAGTATGTCTTGTGAAAAGCAATTTTAACATCCGATTTTGTCTTCTTCACACGCATAAGTTATCAGTTTTCGCGAAACGATTTTGTGAGCATGTACAATATCGAGATGTACGCGCCAAGTTTTTGTTTACAAATTTTTAAAGATTTTAAAATATGTTTCAAACACATTTTAAAAACTAGGAGTGCGTGCTCCCATGTTCCAAAACACCACTCTCCTTGAACTGTCGCTGCACTGTGTAGGTTATAAGGTATCGTCTTTTTCTTTCCGCCGGTCGGAATTGTCTCTCTCTGGTCTCTGCTCGTGTTCGCTCGTGCCTTTGCAGTCCAGTCAATGTGCGTACCAAAGTATGGTGGATCAACCACAGCTAAGCGAGCTAGCAGCCGGGGCATTTGAGTTGATAATTGCAAGAATGTAGTTGGGAGTTCGTTCATATATGCACTGCTGACTAATCTCTCATCCATCCTCCGGCCATCCTTTCTCTCTCTCTCTCTCTCTCTCTCTCTCTCTCTCTCTCTCATATCAAAGCATGAAAACAAAGTGTAGGAAACTTCAGCGACCTGTATCGATCAACAGAAAGCAGGTTAATTGCTTGGTTCTTGGCTGCTCGATCCATCCGTAGGGCTGTAGGAGTGTACTATGTCGTTGTAGATGCTCTTACAAAAGAAAGACTACAGCCAGCTTTATGTGAGTTCGTAAAGTAGGGCTGTAGGGCTGTAGGAGTCTACTATGTCGCAAAAATGAGAACTTGGGCGCCAAGAAGGACGTCGTAGGCTGCGAAGCGTTTTTTCCTCTTGGAGGCGATTTGTTGGCGATCTAGGGTTTGACCGCCGCCGCCGGAGGCGGCGGCCGCCAGCCCGACGTCTGCCCTCGCGTGAAGCTGGAAGAATACTCGGCGCGTTTCCTCGCATGCCTCTTGCTTGGCCTTCTGCCTGTCGTCTGATCTCGCGGGTCTATAGGTCCCTAGTGTTTGCGAACCTGCTGGCCTCACGAGAGAAGAGAAACAGCTGATTTAGCCTGGTTATTTGTTCTTGTGGTCTGCTACGTGGTTGCTTTCAAGGATCAGTCACTTGGTTAGCCTCGTGAAGCTGATTGTTTGCTCCGGCGCGCATCTCGCGAAGCCAGTGTTCTGTCCTGACGCAACTCCGCTGCCTTGCAAGGTGTTGTGATCGGTTTTCTGTCCCTCCGTATCATTCAGATTACGGCAGGTTTTGTTAGTCTGCTAAGTCAACTAGTTACGGAAACAATGAAGCTCGTAAGGTGGAATTGTCAGGGTCTCCTCGGTGCCCCGACAGTTCGCTCGCTTCTGGACATCCAAAGGCAAAATAATGCAGATGCGTTTTTTCTGTCTGAGACGCACCTGGACGAGGATAAGGCGGAGGCTCTGATGAGGAGGATGGGAATGGATCACAAGATTGTGGCACCATGTCTCGATGGCAGGAAGGGTGGTTTGCTATTAGTCTGGAAGAAGGAGGTGAGGATCTACTCCCGGACTACTACCTTTAGCTGCATTGATGTGTCGGTGGAGGAAAGTGATGGCAGAATGTGGAGGTTAACGGGAGTGTATGGTGAACCAAACTGGGACAACAAGGAGAGGACGTATCAACTCTTGCGCGATCTTCATGCTTAGTCCACTCTCCCGTGGGTGGCGGTTGGTGATTTTAATGAGATTCTATTCTCGTCGGAAAAGGAGGGAGGAGCCCCTCGGCAACACAGTCGGATGCGAGCTTTTCAGGACGCGCTCATGGACTGTTCCCTCGAGGATATTGGTTACCATGGTGATAAGTTCACCTTCTTCAGAGGAGGACTAAGGGAATGGCTCGACCGAGCGGTGTCGAATGCGGACTGGATGGAGATGCACCCATTATGCGGTTTGAGTAACTTAAAAATGGGTAAGTCGGATCACATACCTATCTTCTTGGATACTGAGTATTTGGCTGGTGTAGCTTCACCGAGCCCTAGCGCCAGTCACAAGTTCGAAGCGAGATGGCTAGCTGAAGAAGCGGTTGAGGAAGTGGTAAAAACTGCATGGCTAAAGGCGGTTACTCGTGGGCTCTGTCCTAAGGCCAGCGATAAACTTGCTGCTGTCCATAAAGAACTTCATACGTGGGATCACAAGGTTCTGAAGGGACCACGCCACAGGTAACGTTCAGCTCAGCGGGAACTAGATATGCTCATGAGAGAGCCATGTAGTTCAGAGGTGAACGCAAAACAACAGGATCTCTCGATGTTGATAGAGAATCTCCTAGAGCAGGAGGAGATATACTGGGCCCAGCGTGGTCATGCGAATTGGTTGCGTCGCGGTGACCGGAACACCAAATTTTTTAACCAGTTTGCTTCGGCCCGTAGACGCCGTAATTTGATCAAGAAGCTGGAAAATATTAATAATAATTGGGTTGAGGGTAATAACCTCAAGCCCTTGGTTTTTGATTACTTTCAGAGTCTCTTTAATACTGACGCTGGGCTGATTGATGATGGCTTATTATCCACTGTCAAGCCGGTGGTTACACCGCAAATGAACGCAATGTTGATTGCACCTTATACAAAGGATGAAGTAAAGAAAGCTCTCTTCCAGATAGGCGATTTGAAGGCCCCGGGACCGGACGGGCTCCATGCGATTTTCTTTAAACGGTTCTGGCATATTGTAGGTGATTAACTTACAAAGGAAGTGCTTGATGCAATCAACAAGAAGAAGATCCCGGATGGGTGGAATTCCATAAATGTGGTGCTAATCCCAAAAGTGGACAGCCCGGAGGTAATAACCCAGTTCAGACCCACCAGTCTATGTAATGTGATTTACAAAATATATAATTTCGAAGATGCTAGCCAACAGACTAAAGAAAATCCTGCCTGAGGTAATTTCCCCCACCCAGAGTGCCTTTGTACCAGGCAGGTTAATCACTGATAATGTTAGCATATGAGTGTTTCTATTCAATAAAAAAGAAAACCCATGGCTCTAATGGAATCTGTGCAGTTAAGTTGGATATGCTAAAAGCTTATGACAGGGTAGAATGGGGTTTTCTGCGACAGATGATGATAAAGTTGGGATTCCATACCCAATGGATAGAACTTATCATGGAGTGTGTTTCCTCGGTAAGCTATAGAATCAGATTCAATGACACTGAAACAGAGGAATTCATACCAAACCAGGGGCTTGAGACAGGGGGACCCTCTGTCCCCTTATCTGTTCTTGATTTGTTCTGAGGGGCTGTCGAGCATGCTATCTTTTGAGGAGGAAACGGGAGGTATTGAAGGTATAAAGGTACGCGGGGATGCCCCGTCTATCTCTCATCTCTTATTTGCAGATGATTCCTTGGTTCTGATGAAAGCCTCTAACCATAATGCAAACACTCTTAAGAAGGTTCTTGACACGTATTGTGCTAGCTCAGGACAGCGGGTTAGTACTCCAAAGTCGAGTATCTTTTTCAGCCCAAATATGAGAGTCAATGACAGAGAAATTGTCTGTGGAATTTTGGACATATTAACTGAAGCCCTGTCACACAAATACGTCGGCTACCAAATATGGTTGGTGTTGATCGTAGTGATTGTTTTCAGCACTTAGTGGACGGGGTATGCCAGAGGCTCAAGGGATGGAAAGAAAAAAATCCTCTCAATACAAGGTAAAGAAATTCTTCTCAAATCAGTAGCACAGGCGATTCCATCATATGCTATGTCTGTGTTCAAGTTACCTAACGCTGCGTTTGGATGTCTGTATTGGAGGCCTCCTTATTGAATTGGTTTCAATACCAATCCAACAAGGAAACTGTAATGGACATTTTCTCGACAAAGGGTGGATTTTATTGACTCAATATGAAGCATCAAGAGGATACAAACACAATGAGTACACACCCGGCCTCTGCATAGCTAGGATGCACACAGCCAATACCAACACACACACGCAAAAACACGTTGGCTAATAGCAAAGTCATACAAGAACAAAGCTATGCCTATGTGTGAAAAAAAACCGAAGCGATCAAATCCGCGATAGACAAACTACGACAATGACCTTATCCACACCAACTATCTCATGACACCACAAGAACGACAAGATTCTTCAACAGCAACGCCTTTATAAAGGGAGAGACGATCAAGCGCCGCCGTCACCGGATCCAACCACCAAAGGCCAGATTCTAGGTTTTCACCCTGAAAAACGGTCTCGGCATGTCCGAGCAATGCCTCCAACAAGGTAATGATGTAAGAACATCGCCATAGCCAGGTATAACCAAACATACCTAAGTTTTCACCTCGGAGCTCGAGACCGGGTGCTCAAGTAGCACCACCATCAAAGTC
This sequence comes from Triticum aestivum, assembly GCF_018294505.1. Lineage (NCBI taxonomy): Eukaryota > Viridiplantae > Streptophyta > Magnoliopsida > Poales > Poaceae > Triticum > Triticum aestivum. The sequence goes on along the minus strand of NC_057801.1, from coordinate 807,395,440 downwards.
ACCATGCGTTGTCACCACCGCTTTCTCTCTATCCCAACAGCCATGCGATGTGTGACCATCATCTCTGCACAACCATACCCTCTGTGTCAAACCGTTGTTCGTAGATTGCACCTCGCTGTCAGGACAACCACCGGATCTGGAGAAGAAAACTCTCGCGAAGACCTTTTAATGGCCACTGCAATTCGCAGTGAAAACACCGTCACAGGCCGGAGGGGTCACCACACGATCCAATACGGTGGCACCACAATCCGGGGTCGAGAGATCGACCGACGCCGGCACCAGACCGGATCGAGGAAAGGAGCCAGCGCGCCCTGGACCTGACGGAGTGCGTCCTTGTGCGAGACGGCAGACCAAACAACCGAGAGCTAGTGGCTGGATCGAATCCACCTATAGCCCAGGGATGTTGCAGTCACCTAGATCGCATCATCACATGTTGGACGGGCAAACCAGCCCAGCTTGGATCCATTATGTGATGTGTGTTGCCGCTGGGTATTTTGACTCATGTAGAGCACGCCGCACCTGCAACCGTTCGAAGATTTGATCCGTCGCCGGTGATCTGCGGCCTGCTGCTACCCGAGATCTGCACAAGGAACCTCGATCCGCCGTCTAGCCGCAAGAACGGGCCCCGCCGCCGCCACCAACGCACAGGCTTTGCCTGGCGCCGGCCTCCGGCGGTGGCGAGGGGGAAGAGCAGGTGACGGGGGTCGAAGGTGCTGTGGATTTGGGTCGCCGCCCGGGTCGCCTAGGTTAGGCGACGGGGGGGCCTTTTTTTTCCACCTCGACCTGTAATGGACATGAATACGAATTCGCTTGTTTGGATGCTCATTGAATTGGCTCATGGAATCTTAGTGGGGTTTCGATACCAAATCATGTTTGGATGGCAAACTATGGAATTGCATAGTGCTTTTGTTCTATATGCATCAAATAAAAATCTCAGCAATCTCAGTTCAAAAATGGCTGGCACGTGATTGTACTTATAATAAGCATTTACATATATACTACAACAAGAACATATTTGAAACGAGCTGAGTCCAAGAATGATAATATTACTGGTTTCAAAATTTAACAACATCAATTATAACTATAAGCCGGCTTAGTAGTGCAGCCTCCCAGTTCCAGATACTAAAGTTCAGATGCATACAGACCTAATCCCATTACCATCAAACTAGACAAACTCACGGAACGAAAGTTCAGCTCATGGGTACAGAACTAAATAGCCACAAGATCATACTGTTTATAGACCAGAATAACCCTATGCAGCGGCCGTTTAGTGCAGCTGTACTAAGCACAAAATCACATCAAGACTTGACTGCATAGCTTGTCGTCCTTGAGGTAAAGGACCATGCTGGTACCCCTGCCGAGCTGCTCCCCTGACAAAACTGAAGAAAAACAATAGCTAGCTAATTGAAAGATGTGCAGCAGAGGGAGGAAGGCCAGGTCCCAAGCGAGGAGGAGGGGTCCGGTGGCGTGGAGGGATGCCGGAGCATAGGTAGAGGATGAGGAGCGGCGGCGGACGGGTAGGTCCTGGTCGTGGCGGCCATGGACGGAGGACATGAGGCGGCAGATGAGACGGGGCGGCAGAGTAGATGGGGCGCCATGGGAGGAAAGGGGACGAGCTGAGGCGGAAGGGATGTCGGTACTGGCGTAGTAGGAGGAGCAGGAGGGTCGGAGAGAGGAGCTGCCGTGGGTGCCGTCGTCGGTGTGCCGCCATGGATTTGGTCTCGCAGGGGGGAAAGAAGACATGTCTCGCGTGGGGAGGTCGCCCCAATCGTTTTCTTCTGCGGGGGTTAGGCCAATTCGACCCAAATCGGAGCGGTGGAGGTTCGTATTGCGGGAGGCCTCGGCGCATGAGAGTGAATTATTGCTGTATCTGGACTCAATACAGATTGACGATCGGTGCGCATCCAAACAACTGAATTGGTAATAGCACAATACCAAATCCAATTCGAGGCCTCAATACAGACATCCAAACGCAGTGTAAAGGGATATGTAAATCGATCACCGATGAAATTTCCGGGTTTTGGTGGGGTGATGGAGACGAGAAGAAAAGAATGCATTGGTTCGCCTAGTGGAAAATGTGTGTACCGAAGAAAAAAGGTGGCATGGGGTTTAGAGACCTTCATAGTTTTGATCTTGCTATGTTAGCAAAGCAGTGTTGGCGACTACTCGAAAATCCCGATTCTTTGTGTGCATGAGTTCTGAGGGCAAAATATTATCCCAATGGAGATATTCTGAAATCTGGCCCCAAGAAAGGTTCTTCATTCACTTGGCAGAGTATTGAGCTGGTATTCAAACTTTCAGAAGGGGATGCATATGGCGTGTGGGTTCTGGTTCACACATTAACATTTGGGACGACCCGTGGATACCCACTAGTATGAACAGAAAGCCTACTACCCCTAGGGGGGGGGGGGTATTATACTAACAAAAGTGGAAGAGATAATTGACCCCCACACAGGACAATGGGATGAGGCACTTATTTGCAGCATCTTTTTCTCAGTCGATGTGCATAGAATTCTACAAATTCCTCTTCATGTGGAGGCCGTTGAAGATTTTGTAGCTTGGCAACATACAAGGACTGGGACCTTTTCCATGCGTTCGGCATACCATGTTGAATTTGAGCATCAACTCGGACAGCACTTGAATTGGACTAGCCCAAGTAGTGCCTCATTAAATGGAGTTTGGAAAGATCTTTGGAAACTGCGACTACCAGGGAAGATCAAACACTTTGGCTGGAAAGTGTTGAAGGGGGTTCTTCCATGCTATGGTGTCCTTGCTAATAGACATATTCCTCTGATTCCGCAATGTCCGACCTGTTCCATCAGATTAGAAGATATACAACATTGCTTGTTCACTTGTACCGGGGCACACACAATTTGGACGGAGCTAGGACTATCACAGGAGATTGAACGGGTGGTTTGCCAGGACCGATCGGGCTGTATTAACCTTGACAGACTGATCCAGATGCAGTCGTCAATACATAACATTCCTATAGCTGAGCTCGCCCTTGTAGCAATGTGGTTTATTTGGTGGCAAAGGAGAATCCATACAAAAGGTGAGATAGTTCAGATGCCTCAACAAGCAGCTATGACGATCCGGGTACTAGCAAGAATTTTTTTACGAGCAAACACTCCAAACTAGCCTACTCGCAAGCGGGACCATGTATGGAAGAAGCATGTTGTGGGAGCTGTTAAAATAAATTTCGATGCTTCTTTTCATGCGGATAGGTTCACAGGATCTTGTGGTGTCATTGCCCGTGATGACCACGGTGAGTTCCTAGGTGCAGCGACTCATCTATTACCGCATGTGGCGAGTATAGAAGTAGCAGAACTAATAGCTATTCGATGTGGGTTAAATCTTGGAGCAAATCTGGGGTGCACGAATTTGGTAGTCGAGTCTGACTGTCTCAATGCACTTGAGGCCATCTCTGATCCAATCACGTATATGGGAACATGCGTATCAATCATAGCCGAGTGCTCCATCCTGGCACTGGAGTTTGCTAGTATCAGTTTTGATCACTGTAGTAGAGAGGCCAATTCGGTCGCGGATGAGTTAGCAAAACATTGTATTAGTTCTGGCAAGTCTGAAGCATGGGAAACTGTCATCCCTGACTTTATTCTTCACCATTTGTAAACGATCTAGCTATCATTTGATGAATAAAGTTTATGATGGTAAAAAAATGCCGCAATAGAAATCCATACCTATAGAATTTATGTTACAAAATCTGCATTATCTTGCAAAAATTGAGTAATTAAACTAGATTTTATAAAGGCCCATATATAGGGATGTCGTTCCATATGCTACCTCACCCCCAAATCAAAAGGGGAATACACAAACAGGAGAACACACAAGCTTAGGCATTCCACGTGTGGAGTAGAAAACTACTCTATGTTTTCTCATGGTGCTTCTGCTCCTAGGAAATTTTGCTCATGCTGGTATTTGCTTGCTGCCTCTCCCTCTTGTCTCCCCTGTGGTGTTCTCTGTTTTTGCCAAGCCAAATAGCAGCATTAACTCTAGATCTCTGATAGAAAAGCGCATCAACACATCCTGATATATTAACAGTTCCAAGTGGAAACAAATCATGCAATTACAAACAAAACAAACATGATTTTTTAAATCCGTATTGTTCTATTTTACGACCAGGACGTGTATTGTTATTGGAGAAATTGCTATTTCCACACTGGCTTAGTTTCCTTAAAAGGAGCGGTCAAGAGGTTAAGGACTATCTATTTCACCAACCAAGACAATGAGCTTCACGAAGATGATGAGGATACATGACTAGGATGGTGAGGATAGCCAAGATGAAGATAGCGAGGATGATGACGACAATCGGGGTGTGGGGATAATCAAAATGATGAGCATGCCGGGGCGGCGGCCCTGGATGGTGAGGCTGCACGGGTGGCTCGGCGACAGGCAGTGTGGCAGTAGTGGTGGCGCCTTCTCTTGGCTATGTGGGTAGCAAGGGGAGGGGTGGCGGGTGGCCCTGGAGTCGATCGTTATAGCTTCGGCAATGGTGATCCCTTGGTCTGGATCTGGAGGCCTGGCGCGATGGGCCACGGCTCCCCCTCTAGGTGTGGGTCGGCAACCGTGAGTCCGCTAGTGGCACTTGTGTGGGTCTGAGCGAAAGCTCTGCGCTCCGGCGCTCCGGCGCTGATTTATAAATTTACTATGTTAAAAAATGAAAAGTTACCATCTCTTTATTATGAAACTATCATCCTCTTGATAATAAAAATATCATGCTCTCAAATAGTAAAATTGCCATCCTGTTAATAATAAAACTATCATCTTCCTAATAATATACATGCCATGTTATTAATAATAAAAATGCCACACTCTTAATCATAAAAATGGCATCCTCTTGATGATAGGAAATGCCATGTTAGAAATAATAAAAATGTAATTCTCTTATTAGTAAAATTGTGATTCTCTTAATAGTAAAAATGCCATGTTACTAATGATCGAAACAACATATTTTAATAAATATAACTGCCATCCTCTTAATAATAAAATTCCATGTTACAAGTAGCCATGCACTTAATAATAAAAATGGAACCTTTAAATACATTGAAAGTTTAGAAAATAATCTTCTCTAAAAACATGGTGGCTTTTAAATAGTGTGTTCTCTAAAAACATGGCAACTTTTGGGATTTGTAATGGCACATGGCAAAAAATAATAGGGATTTTTGTTCTTCCAAAAAGGGAAATTTGCAATTTTTAGCCAATTTTTTAATGCAAAAAACAAAATGTAAACAATTTAAATTAAAATACATAAAGTTGTTCAAGCACATGTGTTCACAAAACCCACTTTAGTCCAAGTGGTAAGCGAGCCGGCACTTATGCAGGAGGTCGCGAGTTCAGGGCAGTTCCAGCAAACGACTCCAAAATACAAATGTGCCACAAGCCCGGCACCAAGATCTTTGCCGCGTGGTCAAATGGCAAGCATGGCGTTCGCTAGAGTCTGCCCCCCAACGAATGGTCGCTGGATAAGATTTTCATAGATAAATAGATATCGGTATAATGAGACAGTTAATGAGTATAAATAAATAAATCTTGCCAAATCTGCTACCTCGAGGAGACTGCTAATGAGAATAAAGAAAAAATCTGGCTAAATCTACTACCTCGAGGAGACATCTAATGAGAATGTTAATACGGCATTGTACAAATCTGATTGGTCTGGCCAAAATTGAGTGCGTAAATAATAGATGCAATAGAAATCTGTACCTATAGAATTTATGTTACAAAATCTGCATTATCTTGCAAAAGTTGAGTAATTAAAACTAGATTTTGTAAAGGCCCATATATAGGGATGCCATTCCATATGCTACCTCACACCCAAATCGAAAGGAGAATGCACCAACAGGAGCACACACAAGCTTAGGCATTCCACGTGTGGAGGAGAAAACTACTCTATGTTTTCTCATAGTGCTTCTGCTCCTAGGAAATTTTGCTCATGCTGGTATTTGTTTGCCGCCTCTCCCTCTTGTCTCTCCTGTAGTGTTTTGTGTTTTCGCCAAGCCAAATAGCAGCATTAACTCTAGATCTCTGGTATAAAAGCGTATCAAAACATCCTGATATATTAACATTTCCAAGTGGAAACAAATCATGCAATTACAAACAAAACAAACATGATTTTTTAAATCCGTATTGTTCTATTTTATGACCAAGACGTGTAGTGTTATTGGAGAAATTGTTATTTTCACACTGGTTTAGTTTCCTGAAAAGGAGCGGTCAAGAGGTTAAGGACTATCTATTTCACCAACCAAGATGATGAGCTTCACCAAGATGATGAGGATGCATGACCAGGATGGCGAGGATACCCAATATGTAGATAGCGAGGATGATGAGGATAGCCAGGATGGTGACGATAATTGGGGGGGGGGGGGATAATCAAGATGATGAGGATAGCAAAAATGATTACGGTGATGGTCATACAATTCTCCAATTTTCTCTCAAAGAATGGATCCACTTACTAAGGATGAGACCGTCAATCTCATCGCGATCCTCAAGTGTGCACTACTTGGGAGGCCCTTTGTACACCATTCAACTAAGACCAACATCGTCAAACACATCATGGTATGTTTTGTATTATTTCCTCTTTTCTGTTCATAACACTATATGGTGAGATGTCTAACATTGCGTGCTCTATTTGCTTTTAATCACGGGGATATTAGAATTACCTATGAAGATGATTTTCATGCAGAACATCCCGGCCATCGGCAGAGGTGCAGTATGCCTTGGAGCAGCATGGCTTGTCACCACCGTTCACTACAAGACGAAAATAGATGACCGCATATTGTTATATGAGGCCGACTGAAGGGAGTTTCTGACGCAAAAGATTCGACTAAGGGCCGACACACCAGTGGTAATCACGATAAGAAACAACAGCAACAACAACTTGCAAATGATATGTAATCTGATAAACCCTTATTTAGTTTGTTAAGATGGATGTGATATATTAATGTTAGTTTGTTAAGTCAAACAAAATTGAAGTGTTAGTTAGTTTTTTCTTTGTTAAGAGTTATATAACTATGTCAACTATGTCAATTTACCCTGGTGAAGTAATGTGTATCAACGCTGTCGTGGCAGAGCCATGAAAAGTAATATTTTTGCCTGGCCGACTATGTCATTGGCAGGCGCTAGTTTTCAACCGCCACTGCTGCCATGTTACCAGTGGCGGGCCCTGTCTGCCACCACTGGGCTTTGGTGCCCACTGCTGATAGGCATTTCTGCATTAGTAACCTGCACTTGTTAAGAAATATCTAGCATAGCATAATGAAAATCTATTATAGCATAATGAAAGCTACGCCGATGACCCTGCACCATCGAACAATCGTTGTGGTCGTCAGAAAGAACCATCTATGTGCCACCGTCTCAACCCACCTACCACTTGGACCGAACTGGGTGTGGTGAACACATGTTCTTAAATAACATTATGTACTTGAAGTTCCATTGTTTTAAATTTGCTTTTCTCATTTGTAGATTCGGCTGCAAAACTCCATAATTTCTGAATTCTCCCTTTTCCGAAAGAATGAAATCCCTGTTTCTCTGCAATGTGCCATTACAATTCCTAAAAGGTCACATGTATTTAGAGAACACTTTTTTAAAATTTGCCATGTTTGCTAGAGGAGATTTTTTTTAATAACTTGCCATGTTTTTAAGAGTTGCATTTTTATTATTAAGAGCATGGAATTTTTATTATTAATAACATGGCATTTTATTATTAAGATTATTTCAATAAGAGTATGTCATTTTAATAATTACTAACATACCATTTTTATTATTCAGGTTATAAGAGGATGACAAATTTATTAATAAGAGCATGACATTTTTATTATAAGTAACATGTTATTTTTTTATTGTCAAGATGATGGTATTTTTATGATTAAGAGCGTGTCATTGTAATTATTGATAACATGGTATTTTTTACTATTAGGAGGATGGTTGTTTTATTATTAACAGGATGACAACTTTATTATTTGAGAGCATGGCATTATTATTATTGTTGGCATGACTTTTTTTATCAAGATGATGGTGTTTTATTGTTAAGAGGATGGCAATTTTACATTTTTATTGGTGTGGCATTTTGTATCATCATAGTAAATCTATAAATTAGAGAAATGGCAGTTTTATAAAGTAGTTTAGCACTTTTCAAAAAAAAACAGAGTGAAGTGTTTCTACAAATTTATGTGTTTCTCTGTTTTCCATTTGAAAATGTGTATTTTTTTCTAATGGAATTTTCTATCTAGAGATGGCAGTTTTAAAGTTTAGCATTGCAATTTTATTTTTCTAAATCACATTACTTTTTTATCACACTCATTGTAAATTGATAAATAAGAGAAATAGTTGTTTTATAAAGTAGCATGACGTTTTTCATAATTCAGAGCATACATTTTTTAAATTTTAGTTTTCTTTTGTTTTTATAAGGTTTTTTTGTTCATGGCAAGTTTTAATGAAAAAATAGTTAACTGGGCCTCTTAGGACAATCGCGGTTCACCCTAGCCAGCCCCTAGCGAACGAGACGAAAAGTTTGCTGTGAGCTGCTCCCCTGGCGAACAAAATCGCTCGTTGGGACCAACACCCTGGTGACTGGTCGCCAGTTATTCGGGTCCATGGGTGTAATGAGATAGCTAATGACAATAAAGAAAAAATCTGGCCAAATCTACTACCTCGAGGAGACAGCTAATGATAATAAAGAAAAAATAATCAGGCTAAATCTACTACCTCGAGGAGACAGCTAATGAGAATATTAATGTGGACAATTCTCATTGGTCTTACCAAAATTGATTGTGTAAATAATAAACGCAATAGAAATTTGTACCTATGGAATTTACGTGAAAAAATCTGGATGATCTTGAGAAAATTGAGTAATTAAAACTAGATTTTGTAGAGGTCTATATAAGGACGCCGTTACATAGGCTACCTCAAACCCAAACCCAAAGGAGAGAGATACACAAACAAGAGCACGGACAAGTTTAGGCATTTCACCTATGGAGGGGAAAACTACTCTATGCTTTCTCATGGTGCTTCTGCTGCTAGGAAACTACGCACATGCTGGTATTGCTCACGGCCTCCCCCTCTTGTCTCTCTTCTGGTGTTCTCTGTTTTTGCCAAGCCAAATAGCAGCATTGGTTTTAGATCTCTGGCAGAAAAGCGCATCAAAACATCCTGATATATTAACAGTTCCAAGTGGAAACAAATCATGCAATTATAAACAAAACAAGCATGAATTTTTATCCCTATTATTTTATTTTCTGGCAAAGATGCGTATTGTTACCGGCGAAATTGCTATTTTCACACTGTTTTTATTTAAATTTGCAAAGAACAAAGTATATTATGGGGTTTTCTTGCCCTAAAGTGTGCAAGTACTGCACGTATTCCCACAAGCAAGTTTGGGAATTTCTTTAAAGATACTGCAATGTGGAACTGTGTTTCCACGGTCCGTTGTAGCCAGTTTCAAAATTTACATGCTGATAGAATACGCTAGTATACGTCACATAAATTACATGGCGTTTGTATCTTCCTTCATTTCTCTGGTCTTGGCTTGGGTGGGGCTCTGAAAATACATCAGCTTATATGTAGCGTTTGACGACCAATATTTTGTTTCCTTGCAGAGAACAGCTGCAAAGAGCACCGTACATTGGAGACAGGCTGCCTAAGAAAATATTGTAGGGCAGCCTGCAACAGAGACTACGAAGGACATCGTGTCAGGAATGCTTATTGTACCGGCTTTTTCCCCTTCGTCTTTTGTGTCTGCGACGTCTGTGACGGCTAGAAGTATTACACATGTAAGGAGACAATGCAACATTGCATGACGGGGTTCATTTACACAAATGAATCATCAAGTTTGGCAATAATAAATTTTGTCTATGTAAACGTGTGAACATGATACTACCTAGTTAATTTGTAACGTGGTTGTTTTTGCATAATCACCATCATGTTTTATTCACAGATTCCGTGTGCCTCCATCCACAGGCTAGAAACCTTGAAACGAGTTTGACTTGTAGTAGTAGCTACTAACCCTTTCCTCTCACCCCCCAAAAACCCCGGCGGAGGGAGTCCAACTCCAAGCACCAAAAAGTTGCTCCCTCACCTTATTTCCTTAGTTAATTTCCAGCATTGTCTGAAAAAAAGGGTTAATTTCCAGCATTACCCCCAAAAATGTTAATTTCTAATCACATACCATTTGAGGAAGAACGCCCAAAATCAGCTGGTAGTCAATTGCTGCCTGTTTTAGCTTGTACCATGTTAGAAAAAAAATCTCAACGGGACACCTTAGTTTGGGACGTACGTACTCCTCCTATCGGGACATCAGTACAAATTTAGTAACTGATCAAGCTAAATCTAGATGGACAGGAGGCAGTGCAAACATTGACCACCGTATACGTTCACACTAAAGCACCGCCCGGTTATGCCTACAAAATTAGAAAGTTCCAATCTTTCTCTATATTATATCGTTTTAGATACACAAAGATTAATTGGCTTATATATAAAGAATATCTTCTTATTCTTCTGGGATATCTCTCTGAAAAGCTAAAAGATACACTACCAGGTGTCTACGAGACTACGACATATATATGCCAAGCGAATGTTTTTTGGTGGAATTTTGAGGTGGTAGCATATGGCAATTTCTTTCCTTTTTGCAGCAAAATTTTCTTCTTTCTAGAAACTGTCATGCACCTCTAAAGAAATTGCTATGCGTCTCTGAAGAAACTGCCACCAAAGTTCGCAAATGCCACCCTCCCAGCGAATGTCCACTGGGTACTGGGGACCTTCTTTTAGACAAATATTTTTTTGAGACAAAGATAGATAGATAGATATGGCGGCATAGTAAGTCTTGGATGGAAGATAAAGATAGGCGCAGATGCTGAATCCAGGCCATGGACTTCTTTCGTGAACAGGGACTGTATTGGGCCTGCGACAGATCTGCGTGCTTCACTGCACGGAGAGGCAGAGGGTCTCGTCAAAAGGTTGATGCATCACCGGCATCGGGTCTACTGTTCCATGTCATTCTCGTACCACGGGATCCGCACCGCTGGACTCGATCATGTTTGTTGTACTTTCAAACTCCGTCGACGTCCGCTGAGACCTTATCAAATGGACGTAGTTCTTCTTGGCGGTAACATAGGTGTATGTTGCTTTGATTTGGTCTGGGCCTTTGGCCGGTGCATCTTATAGGTACATACGCAACACTACTACGTGGAATAAAACTCGCTGATCAATCAAAAAAATGGATGTGAGAACCAAGTAAAACGTAATTCCATCTATCTAAGTTGAAATGAACAATACAACTAAATTCCACGAGCCACTTTGTTTCGAGTAATGATCCTTTCCGATCCATGAAATGCTATGTTTCCCTAGTATTTCAGAATCCACCAGTGCCCTATTTTTGATCAATTGATTGACCGACTCCACCAATGCCGTTGATTCATCTACTTATGTCAAAATATGGGGTTCACAATATTATTGTAAGCAGTTTCCCACATCTGCATAAAATCAATCTAAAAATGCCCTAAACCAAAACATATTAAACAAATGCTACCCCAAAATAATAAAACAAAATCACATAGCGTGGGAAATAAGTGTGAATACCAAAATTTGAAATTACCTCAAAAGTAGAATAAGCATGGCCCACCATGGGGCTCAAACCCAAGACCACAAGGTTAAGAGCCTTGCGCTCTATCGACTGAGCTTGACGCTCTGCATGTTTCATTTTCTATTTTTTTAAATAAGTAAGTTGTAACGTGATCCGACAGACAATGCAGAGGCATGTCGCGATAAAACGGTTGGATTGATAGCATGTTAGTTATCAAATAGTTCTAGCTTCATTTCATCTAGTATTAATGTGGTGCTACATATGGTGCCTCCAATTAATAAATATATATGGCTACTTAGATTCATAAGAATCCATAGAGTTTTTTCTCCTAAAGGGTTTATGTCCCTTACTTCAAGATGAAAGATAGCCTCGTCTCAGGGGTTTCCCTTAGCTGCCCGACCCAATCGCAGGTTTCTATGAAACTGGTTATAGAACCTTTTCGGCATGTTTTTTTTTCATTTTTCTGTGCTCTCTATTACGTGGATCTCAACTTCTCATGTCACTATATATAGGCAGGGGTGGACCCAGGAAAAAAACTTGAGAGGGGGCAATAATGTATTACCATATTCATGAATCAATAAGGTAAGCATCCATATAAACTAAAACATGGGCATGATCACTTCATTCACCACAAGGCAACCAAGTTCTTTGCAAAGTGAAAGAAAACTAACAATGTGAAAAAAATGACTTACATCAATATGTCAATATTTTATTCTGAAGTTATAAAACACATTCTTTTGATAATATAACTATAACCTGCAAGAAAAATATATTATGAAATCAGGGGAGAATGAAAACATTGAAGGATGTCAATATAACATAAGAAAAGTGCATTCACACATTACCTTTCGTTTCATCGCACGGTGATCTTTCACTTCGGGAAAACATTTAACTGACACTTCATTTGAAATTTTGTTCAACAATTCTTTTTCTACAAAGAGACAATTCTATGGTTCAAAAATCACCACTGGTTTTGTTACGAAGAGCATTCTTCACCATCTTCATAATCATAGATGATAAGTGATAGCTTCATACAGTATAAGTCTATCGACTAAAGATTATAAAATCTGCAATCCTATTCCTTGAGTGGATCCCTTGGAATCTTGTTCAAGTCAACTAGTGCTTGGAGGTCGTTGATTTTTGAAAAAACTCCTACACTAGCTTCCCTGCAGATTTAAGTGCCAACAACTAAAACATTACATGATTTTTAGAATTGCCAAACATCATACATGAAGATAAAGTGTCATGGGAACTATGTACTAGAATACATGATCCTATTAAATTTGAGTGTATCGGTTTGGACTAGCCAATCTTACTTGTAAGTAGAAATAAGCCCACAAAAATTTACAAGTTAAAGAAAAAAAAAGTTTGAACTGGCCTAGTCAATCGCAAATTTTACATACAAATTGATCAGACTAATATGGTTTCTAACATGGAAATTGCATACGGGCAAATTTTTTTAAAACCCTAGATGACATATACGGCTTGACTTACCTTGATGCCAATTAGATTGAGGGAATTGCAGAGTTGGTAAAAGGTTTGTGTTGTGGCATTGTCGTGCAAGGCCACGAAGAACAGAGAATAGCAAGTCATTGATTGCTGGGGGCGAGACAGCTGCACCACGCCGCCATCGCTGAGCGGCGAAGTCAGGTTTTCTGCGTCTCGAGCGTGATGCAAGGCCAAAGGGATGGATCGAGCGGTGAGGTCAATTAAAACATTTGAGTAAATATAAACTAATCCCTCCATTCCCAAATATTTGTATTCTAGAGATTTCAACAAGTGACTACATAAGTAGCAAAATTAATGAATCTACACTCTAAAATATGTCTATATACATCCATATGTTATAGTCCAACTGAAATGTTTAGAAAGACAAATATTTGGGAACGGAGGGAGTAGAATACAGGCTATTTTGAAAATAAACAATAAAGTGGGCTGACTGGGGGCAGCGTAATGGGCCGAGTGGGGGCAGCATAATGGGCCAAGTGGGGGCGCATGGAGCCTAGGTAGAGGATCGATATAGCGTGTGTGTGCCCCCCACAACACTCAACGTGCGTCCGCCCCTGTATGTACTAGATCGGCAACGCGCCTTGGCGCGAGGGTGCCGGTGCCAACGTTATGGTTATGCAAGTAATTATCAAGTTAGTAGTAATTCAGGTTTATCATACTTACTCAAACAGGATATAACAAAATAAAATTAAAAAGAAACATTCACATGTTATAGCCACTTGACAGGAAGTGCGCTTTGCCATGTTATAGCCATTAGAAGCAAGTGGTACATTCTTAATAAGAGAAGTAGCATGACATACGAAAAGAAAGACAATTTCAGTGTTATACAATCAACCAAAAAGGGTAAAATGTTAGTGCCTCTCAGCACATCGTCCAGATCCAGTGTCATGGTGCACACCATGGCTTCGCCATGAACCATATGAATGATGCCAGTTTCGCCATCGATATGATAATATGTACACGATTCACCAAATCCTCACCACCAGTCTAGGACTTTTAATCTCTTACTCCTGTGAATCGCAAGATTGACTGCAGGGATTTTTCTTGTTAGTCTGGATGTTGGAGGAAACACAACAGCCAATTACTTCTCCACATTACCCATATATATCCCCACCAAAAAATTGATGCAAGGACCGACATGACAAGCTAGAAACTAGTAAGTGGCCCATGATAAAAGTGTTATCCACATTCCACACCATAGTCAGTTTTGATGATGAGTCATAAGGAATAAGAGCATCCATCATGTCTATACATTATTCAGGCCTCATCCATGATGATCCAATAGAATTACACAACGAACTAAATATTTGCATCAGAAGAAACTGCATAAAATTCCAAATGATGGGCTTGGAGGTTGTAATAATTAAATGTGCATCCTTATTCTGATACAGGTGACCAAAATATATACTGGAATTCTTGTAAGATACATATGACCAAAATTAAAAGATATCATAGCTACACATAATTCAGTCCTCATCCATAATCTCTCCAATCCATGCATCCTCCAAGTAATGAGAAGTAACCAAGTAGCTCGTGACACAGGTTGAGTTTGAAAAGAATCTCTCCAATTTTGCAGCATATATAATAGAAGTTCATATCATTATGAAATCAGAGAGAGAAAGTGAGAGACTAAAGTAACAGACCTAAAAGATAGAAATATATTTTCATAGCAGCAACAACCCAAGCAATTAAAATTTGCCACTATAATAAGAAATCATAAGTAAAAGGAATTGTAGAACAGATACAGATGAAATGAATGTAACAAACACATGTAAGAAACTTGATAAGAAAGGGTGTGGTACTGGACACTGTTACCCCGGCCTACTCCTATGCAATCAGTGATGGCTTATGACTCAGATCAAGTCATGTCCATCTATTTGAGGATAAAATGCAAATAAAGGCAAAAAAATACAACCTTCATCCGGAAATACTTGTCGGAGAAATGGATGTATCTAGACGTATAATTAAAAGGAGGAAAAGGAGATGGAATACATTATGGATAAAATTGTACTATCTTTTCAGTTCATCTAAGTAAACCCCAAGAACCGAGTTTTAACTAATCCTGTAACAATAGGTATAGTTCAGGTGGAAAAGGCTTGAGCTTTAAGCATAATATGAATACCAATCTCAAAAGAAAGTACGGTAAGAAATAAGGGTCTCCGATATTCACTTGCAACTTACCTATAAACTACACATCTTTCCGACACTTGGGGCCCATAAAGCATCTTAGAGCAATCCTATATATCTCGAAAGATAATCATTCACCTGCATTGGCAAGTGAAAAGGCTTCATTAAGAAAATGTAACATCCATCATAAGTCCTAGACATAACAAACATATGGCTACTACTACTTAACTATCAAGACCTGGAACTTTAGGAGCTGTACCATAAGGTGCTTTTGTTGCAATTGGAGTTTCATTCATAAAGTTACTACCAAGCATATTTTAGAGTGTAGATTCACTCATTTTTCTCTATATGTAGTCCATATTGGAGTCTCTAAAAAGATAGAGGGAGTATAACTGAACAAAGACTAAACCAAATTGCTCTTCCAACCCTTGTACAAAACAGGAAGCAAACTGAGGAGTGTTACCCACCAAAAAAAGTCTTCAGTACCCTTAAAAAGAATATGCAGTAGTTGCACTATGGTATTTATAGTTTTGAAATACACAGCGATAAATTCTGAGAAATATGGCGATATGGAGAAATGATAAATTACAAGGAGTAAAACTGCACCAGACCAATCATGTTAAGGAGGCAGACAGAGGAGTTGAGAAGAATGCATGGTCGCGCAGAGTAGCAAAAAACAACCAAATATGCTGCTGTGTTGTTATTTTGCTATTGGAGAGAAAGATTTTTCAGTATGTGAAAATACAAATGCGTATACACATTTGGATTGCGAAGCTTACATTTGAGCGCGAGCAGCGTCGCATCCCAGCATATAAACAAAATATATATTATTGCGAGAAAAGTTACCGAGAATGGATCAGTTTAATGCATAGAAGCGAAAAATTGCCTTTATAGATAACATGGTTGTGTCCAATACATGACATATGCCCAGACACCACTAAATGGGTAGTGCAATTAGTTACACCAAATGCTCAGCAACATTTTGGCACCAAAAATAAACCAACACAACAGGGCACACATAATATATATTTCAGAGGTAACAAATGGCACACATAATATAAATAACTGAACCGTCATATGAATTTCTAAAAGTAAGATGCTTGTGATAGTAATGGTTCAGTTATGATAGACGATTCAGATGACATGTCTTCCAAATGCCGAGGTCACGAAATTGTAACATGGAGAGAAACGATATGTACCGTCCATCTACGACATATGTCAATAGCAGTGTATCATATAACTTTTTCTGGACATCTCGCTCGCTCGGGTGTTGTGACAAAGGACCTGCTGATGGTGATCACGTGCTCGCCCCGTCTCACCGATGTGGTAGGCCATGGCGAGCAAGCCTTGCCAGACTTGCTCGGGTGTTGTGATGTGAGGACCTGCCGATGGACATATGTTGTCAGCAAAAGAATTCAGTGGGTTTTATTTATAGTGAGAATATAATTCATGCATCGACCTTCTCATAGCTTATTAGTACAGCTCCACATGCCAGCCCAACAATCATCCTCGCCATAAATAAGTGCACCTAGCATCAATTGGCCCAACAGTAGTGCTACAAATAAATTGTGCCACTGTTAGAGCATGCCCCTATTTTTTACTCTAGCCAACAAATGAGAAAATATGGTAGTTCATCTTAGATTAAAGGAGATTTTATTTTGGTACATTACCATAATATGGTAGTTCGTGCCAGAGTCTAATTCAGTCACCCAATGAGAATTGATATTTATAGAGAACCACAATATTTCAATAATATAGTACTTTGACTAACAATGAAAATTACAGTCACAACCATACCATTCTGAAAACCCATATAGACTAAAATATTTTAGTAGTGCGAGCAGCACAAGTGGCAAAAAATCTGGAATGAGATGGCTACATAGTACTCCAATTTTTTTGAGTACTGAATAGAAAAGACCACAGTACATGAAGACAGAGAAGCATGGAAACACATTTGTAAATTGGGAAACAGATCTTAGAGGCATATCCTTAATATTATCAATCAAAAGGTACATGAAACTGAAACTTTACAAGAACATTTATATCCTAAGAGCTAGTTTCAGTTCCTATTAGATCTGAAACTAAACCAAACGTGAGATTGATGTCCAGAACAGCAAGCAGACTAACCAGATGTTTTCCCTGGACCTGCATTTCAATCGTTAAGGGGTAGGTATGCTTTTCTCCTCTCCGGCAGATGGTGATGCGTCCCCCACCATTGCGAGCCTCCTTGTCGCTGGCCTGCGTCGCTGCGAAGGAGTGGTGGCAGCGGTTGTACCTCCTGTTGATTGTCAAGGAGCAGCGGCTGCCAAAGTCCAGCTGCGAGACGACAAACGAATCAGGAAAAGACACACAACAGACAGCTAGGAGATGACCGGACGAGAGCAGAGGAAAGACTACATGCAATTGTGAATAATTATTAAGGTTGTTTCAGCTTCACCGAGACATGAAAAACTGGTACAGTAGTTTCTGATTTTCAGAAGACCTTGGTTATTTTCAGCTTTACATTACCAAGGAAACCTACATGTACCTACTCTATGGGCAACCAATAATAATATATAGTGCTATCTATCCATTTCCATCTTTGTACAGAAACATCAGAACCATTGAATAAATACTGATGCCACATACAAAAAGCATAGAAGATATAATAGACGATTGGAGCATTTTTCATGCTTGCCTTACCCTTGATGCCACAGAAGCAGTCTTAAGCCCGAGCATATCAACAAAGGACTCGCAAAGAAGGTGAGAACCTCACCATGGCAAAGCTATACCATTTCTTCCGCTTCATGGTGATGAACTGATGATTATGAGCTCCATACTCACCGCCGCTCCGCCTTGATAATCTCCAAGTTATCCACAGCATGGCACCTCGCATCAAAGAAATAATTTTAGAACCTGTAAAACCATATTTGGAACTAAGGAGACCTAACATTTTGTAAGATCGGAGTCGTTGAGAGCAAGTTTACTATCATAGCGACTGAAACTATATGCACATGTGCAGGAAAACAGCGGTTGTCTCCTAAATTGGCTAAAGCTAAAGAGGATAATCCATACTTGTCCATGGACTCAACATGCCGGAACTAAATTGGAAAACACTTGATACACACCCTTATTGGGATCGCGCCTTGGCGCGAGGGTGCCAGTCCCAACGTTTTGTCAAGCAGGTATATCTCAGGGAAGGATATCGTTATGATCCAGCGTGATCCATAAAATCATGATTTACGAAATAGCAAAGGATAACTTGCATCAACTGCGTCTCGCCCGCTTATGCAATGGGCCTATCCATCCCGTTGGTGCCAAATCCAAATCTAAGCTCAATTACTCAGTAAATCATCACATATATCCTGGTGGAAGAAATGATATGGTATTTCATCACAAAGCATAAACACCCAATTCATAACATATAATCAAGGGACGGTGATCACCCACAACAAAAAGTTCATTACAGACCCTGTCCCAACTTCATGGCCCAGCATGTAAGATATCAATATAATAAAACATTTGGTACATCACAAATGATAAAGATATATCAAAAGCAAGGTAAGCATTGTATAATCTATCAACATCTTATTTAATCTGCAAGCACGGCTTCGATTTTTATCTCTAATTATTTTGATAAATTATTTTGGACTATGCAAAATAACTATATAACTAAAACATCGTGACTTTGGACCAACCAGGCAAGCAAATAGGCAATTATGCCGAAAAGGCAAGCAAAAAGACTAAGAGAAATGAGGAAAGACACTTCGTACACAACTAAAAGGCACATCTGTCAAAAAGGTAATAGAAAAGACAAAGAGAAATGGGGAAAAATCATTTCTATACAACAAAAATGTACTTGTGCCAATGCCACAGGAAACCCGACACCTCATATATAAAAGAAAAGGCACTTATGCCAAAGGGTGTGTGGGTGCCATTGCGTGCCTAGCTACCACCATGCCTAGAAAATCGCCTCTCAAAAGAAGATCCACTAAAATGTAAACATCTAGTAAGTTGTCGGCGTGGCCACAAGGGACATACAAAGATCTTCGTAGCAGCATCTCTTTTGAAAGACCATCGTATGATTCATATCTCTCTTATCTCTCCCAGGTTGTTGCCCATGAATTTTTTCTACTTACACATTTATATAAATGATCGAGGCACGCATCTGCAACCTCAAATTCAGAACACAAATTGAGAAAAAAAATGTGCAGCCACCTAAGAGAATAACCATGAAAGAACACATACATCTCACCAAACAAAGAACTGGTTGTGAACTTGAGGCCAAGACATAAAACTACAACATAAGAGACACTAGGATCACCTGCGTCAGCTTGTCACTCCTCGCCGATGGTGTTATTACTTCAAGTAAATGACGAGAGTGGTCATGGCCTTCTTTCCTTCAGTTTCACATCACTATCTCATGGTGTTTGCACTTTGGGAGCTTGAAGGGCTGGCAGAAGAATATCGTTAGAAGCTATTTTGAAGGGTTGGCAGAAGAATATTGTTAGAAGTTATTTTCAGGAGTAAAACATAAGGATAGTAAAATCAAATGATCTTCTCTGACATATGGCCAAAACACCCTACAGAAAAATTCATCATGCATTTTGCATTTATTCAGCTAATATGATCCATAAACAAAATTTGCCCCTCCTTCTCTCCTCCACAATACCCACTAATAAGCACAAACAAATGAAAAGAACAAGAACACCAAGCACCCATGTGCAGATGAGAACAAAATCACAACCATAGTACCTAGTAGGATGCAGCCAAGGAAGGAAAAAAGCACCCAACATCAAACAAATAAGGCAGAAAAGAAAACCACAAAAATCCAACAAGAGGATAACACTCTGTCTCCACCAATAAAAGAAACAACAAAGGAACACACATTTGCTAGCGTGCACACCCGCACGGACGACACGCACGATATACCAAGCTCAGCAGCAAATACATACCGGTGCACCGGCACAAAAGCATGTCGCAGCATGCCATCCATTTATTACCGCATTACAATATCAGTATGAACTTGAAACCCCAACACAACTGAATCTATTTTAGCCCTCGTCTCTCACCAGATTCATATACTACAACCCCAATACAACTGAATATATTTTAGCCTTCATCCCTCACAAGATCCATTTATTCATCCAAAAATACAAATCAAATGGGGCACAACTGAAGTAGCAAAGCATCTTCTAACTATCACATGACAAAAATAACTCCAAGACAATTGAATCTATTATACCCCTCGGCTCTCATCTGATCTATATAGCAGAACTACAAGACAGTTGATGCCTTCATCTCTCACAAGATCCATCTATACATCCAAAAAATATGAATCTATCTAATTATCATATGACCCAGCTGTGAGGCCTGAACCCCTCCTCAGTAATAAAGAAATACTTTATAAAAAAATATAGCTAGATCCAATGCTCACCTAGACAACATGGTACCAATAAAACAAGAGAGATCCAAAACTAAATTACAGTCAATTACTTGCTTGGTCACATCGCTGTGGTATTCATCCAATTTAGTATTAGATCATTTAATAGATTCATCGGGTGAGTATTCATACTAAATAAAAATCAATACCACAACTAAATTACAGTCAATAGATCTGAAAAAGGGCGCTCTACTGGACCATGAGACTCTCACAATAATAGAACTACAGCTACTACAGACAACCGTGGAGCATTTTTATACACGGCCCAAAGAATAGTAAGATTCACTCACATGAGCCCTAGATCGACACTACAGAAGTACGGAATTAATAAGAGACCGATGGCTCATGTTTACCTTTCTCATTGGTGGCACCGTGGACTGAATTTTCCCTGTTGCTGTCGCCGACGCGGCAGAGAAGATCTTCCTCTGTGCGCTCTTGGTCCAGTGCATCAAATACAAAACAATGCAGTATGCAGCCAGATCCTCAAAGTAGCGAACAATTTGATAGTAAAAGCAGTGCATCAAATAACTTAACCCATGAGCATCTAGCCAAATAAGCATTATCCAGTAGAACTTAGCATCAAGTTCAGAAAGGCAGTTCTATAGATTAGGATTAGGAATACATTCCACAGCTCGAAAAAACATTCATAATACACCTTAGGGAAGAAGGACCATACGAAATTATAGCAAGGCCTTTATACAAAAGACCAACGATAATCAGGTAGCAGTACACATAAGCGTGCAATGCCCCATTGCTCCTCACAGCGAACAAGTACAGAAATCTTACTGGCATGACTCGTTAACAATAAAATAATATCAGAAATCCTCCTTTGAACTCCTCATGAAGAACCAATAGCATTGCCAAACCATCGTTTATCCCAGAATAACAAAGTGCAACTTACTCTTAACCAGATTAAATCAAGGACCAACAACAAACAATAAAAGATCAAAAACAATTTATATGCAATGAAGGTACGAGAGAGAACAAATCTTGACATAATACGGCTATAAACACTGGAGCATAAATAAGCAAACCCCTTTAAATACAAATAAAAAGGGTTTAGGGTTCATTGCATAGTGGGCTCAGATTTGCCTTTCCTCGATCACATAACCTACGCCCATCATCTCTTATCACCATATCAATCTGTTTATACAGTGGATCTGCCCTGGTTATCACTCGACAAGAATGACCATCCAAGGATAGAACAATAAGTATCACAAGATCAAAAAGGATTTTAGAGACAAGAGGGAGGATCCAACTTAATACCCACAGGTGCCTCGATTGCTCAAAGGCACACTTATTTCAGCCACGGTTAATCATCATCGCCCTAGCAAGAATGACTTCCATCCGGTGGGGCACGTGAATTATAGGTGGTGGCACGAGATATTTCACCGCGGGAGTAACTATTCATTGGTACAGGAGCACGGGCTCGATCTGACAGTCAAGGGTCAAGGACTTCCACGTACGCGATCCGAAGGCCGAAAACGCATCAAGGAAACGCAAACGAAAGACCAGATTCGTCTGAGCTCTGAGGAGGTCGGGGTTCTCCCATGGATCTTGTTTCCGAATCACCAGATCAATATGTTTTTACGAGGGTGAAACTGCCCTGGTTATCACTCATCAGAAATGACCATCCAAGGACAGAGCCACTAAAATAAGAACGTGATCAAAATGGCTCAAAGAAACGAGGGGGGGTCCAAATTAATACCCACAAGTGCCTCGATTGCTCGAGAGCATGCCTATATAATCCATAACTGATCATCATAGCCCTGACCATGTCCCATACAGTAGCCGAAGCAGAGCAGGGGGAAGATGGGGCTCACCGAGGGAGGCTGTAGCTGACACAGTAATCAGTGGGCGCCGGGGTTGCGCCTGAACGCCGTCTAGCCGGCGAGGAACCGCTTCCTACACCGCACATCCACGCCGCTGCATCAGAGTAGCGCCTTGCACCGTCCCATCGATGAGCACGAACACCACAAGCTCTGAAGCGGCAAAGGAGGCGAGGAGGTGATGTATAGCACATCTAGATCCAGGAGCACCACCCGGAGCTCTTGATGGCTGGCTAGCACAAGGGTGGGCCGGCGCGATCCCGCATCAACAACGTGAATTTGCATAACTCCATCCATGTTCTTACCATGTTTTCTGCAAAACACACACATAACTCAATCATGTTAAGAGAGCACAATCATAATCTTCTATCTCATATGAAGATTAAAAGGAACAACAATAAAGGACATATGAAACCAGTGGCCCAAATTTACACACATGATCAAGAAAATGGCAGAGTGGGTAGCATATATATGCAGCAATCCATCTCCATGCTCTTATCATGTTTTCTGCAATCGAGAGTGACGCCTACCGTCAGTAACATAACTTGCATAAAATCACACCTACGATTAGTAATACTGGACTAAACCTCACTATAAATTAGAGCCCGTTGATACTTAGTATAAGAAACTCCTACTTAATGTCGAACAATGATCTCCTCGACCACATCTCCGTCATTTTGTTTGGTCTGGCCATGGCGTAGATGCGTCCATGATGTACCTTTTCCATTTCCTCTTGAGTATTAATATTTTGCCAGACAGAGCCAAGGCCATGTTTCACAGCAAAGCGCTAATAGAAAAACAAATACAAAGAAGAATCTCTTCTTTGGAACCTAGCCAGACCTAAAGATCTTTCTTTGACAGCAAGATACTAACAAAACAATAAAGACCAGAAAATCCCTTCTTTGGAATCTAGCTAGAACTAAGGCTCCTCCACAAGAAGAAACAAATCAAAGAAGAATATCCTCTTTGGAACCTAGCCAGACCTGAACATCTCTCTTTGACAGCAAGGTAACAGAAAAGCAATAAAGATCAAAAAAAATCTCTGAACGTGTAATCAAGTTAGACCTAAGGATCGTCCACAAGAAGAAACTAAAAAATCTACGAGGCTAACAAATGACATTAATAAGAGCACAAGCAAGCACATGCCTGGATAACTGAGAATAGAAGAAGAAAACAGATCAACCTGCAGATTGGCGACCGAAGACGCAACAGGATGAACCGACCAGAGCCACGAGCACCCGCAGCGGACCAACGCCTGCAAGGGAAAAAAAGCAAATTAAGTATGAGCTCCAGGCAACGAGAACTGGGACGCTCGAAAACAGATCCAAGACCTAACTTTATATTGATGAAAATGATCTGTGCAGCAGTTGTTCCTGAAACACATTTATCTGTTCATTTGGTAGGCTTTGGTCCAGAGCTGCACAAAGCGATGGCTCCTGAAAGCAAATTAAGCCTAATAAATGATTTGTGTAGCTCAGGACAAAGCGATGGATGCAACCACACATGACGACTGAGATGAACCTGCAAGGGACCCAGGACCTAACGTTGTGCGTGCGCCTACACGCATCATTATGAGGGAGTGAACCAAGCTTACCAAATCGAAACACATCACGATTGAGAGAGAGAGAGAGAGAGAGAGAGGAGAAGACGAAGAAGAAGAATAGGGGCGGGAGAGGAGACCTTTATATGGTGCATCCATGGCGGCGGCTGTGTGGTCCGAGGTCGATGGTCGCATCCAGCTCGACGACGGCACAGATCCAGAAGCCCCCGCCATGGCCGTGGCCGTGGACCTTGATATGGTGCATCCATGGCGGCGGTGGTGTGGTCCGATGTCGACGGTCACGTCCAGCTCGACGGCGGCGCGGATCCAGAAGCCCCCGCCGTGGCCGTGGCAGAACTGGTCGCCGGCTAGGGAGACGCCAGCGGCATGGGTAGGGAGAGGGAGAAGGCGAAGGTCGCCGGTGGGCTCTGCCGAGAATAGCAGCGTGAGCAACGGCACGCTCCGCCTGGCCTCCTCCCGTCGATGACAGGATGGCGCGCTCTGCCGGGAACAGCAGCGTGGGCTTCCTCTCCTCCCAAGGGGATGTGGCCGCGCGAGCTCGACGGGGATGCGGCAGCGCGAGCGGCATGTCCTTGACGGCGACCGCGACGCGGGCAGAAGAGGCACCGTGCGGCCCCCATCTCTCTAGATGGGCGGCGTGAGGGCCGGGGATGGGTGCCCGGGCGAGCGGCGGCGGCGGCGCTGGCGGCAGGGCAGGGAGGCGGGCGCGGGGTAGGGTTTGGAGGGGGAGAGAGAGGTGAGGGCGCGGCGCGCGTGCGGGAGGAGCGGGCGCGAGTGGGGGAGCGAGCGAGGGAGGCGGCGGCTAGGTCGTCTCCAGAGGAGCCACTGTGATTTGTACCCCACTACGCGAAATGACCAAAATACCCCGACGGGGGCACGGTATTTACATTTTGCTGCCATTACTATTCATTCCAGCAGTGTTTACCTCAGATCCGACAGCCCAGATTCATCCAGATGTTGATCCGACGTTCAGAAACGCATCAAGGAAACCGATCCAACGGCTGAAAGTCACTGAGCTCTAAGGAGGCTGTGTGAGGCCTTCTTCTCTTATTTCTGGATATAGGTGGACTAGTTGAACGCGTGTGGCGATATTGCATGGTGAATATGGAGTTATTTCAGAGGGTTCATAACTGCATGGGTTGTATGTGGCGATTCTTGCACTAAGAAAAATGTGCACTCTCCTTTAATTTGCAGGTGACTCTAGCGCT
The DNA here is from genome assembly GCF_018294505.1 of Triticum aestivum. Lineage (NCBI taxonomy): Eukaryota > Viridiplantae > Streptophyta > Magnoliopsida > Poales > Poaceae > Triticum > Triticum aestivum. The sequence goes on along the minus strand of NC_057801.1, from coordinate 807,370,194 downwards.
CCAGCCTCTGTTCAAGCGCTCAACTACGTTCATCGAGCGGGACGCAGATGACCTCGCGGAGCGGGTGCCTGAGTTTGGTTACGAGTGTTAGAAGGGAGAGAGAGGATTGATGGAATAGTCGATGTATTGCTTGAGCCTCGTGGGTATATATATAGGAGTACAATGATCTACTTGGAGTACAAGACAAGCCAGAACAAATCCTAGTCTATCTCATCTTTCCTAATAATCAAGATACTCAACATCCCCCCGCAGTTACAACGGTAGCGACACAGACGGTGAGACTGGAGAAGAATCCGAAGGCAAGCCGACGGACACCCCCCACAGTCGTAACGGTCGATGCATCGCGGAGTCGTGGCTGGAGTGGAAACCGACGAGGTTGCTCAAGCAAGCGGTAGCCCTTTGTGCCGCTTGTCGATGTAGCCGAGAGCGTGGGTGGTGGAGCCGTGGTCGAGGTAGCCGTGCGAAGAATGTCATGGTCGATGTCGAGTCGGGGTGGCCGGTGTCGAGGAAGTCGCCTTGGAGCCGCGGGCGCAACGAGACGCAGAGTTAGTCAAGGGCGCAATGGTGTCGAAGTAGTGGTGCGCCAGGAAGTGAAGATGGTATGGACGAGGCGTCGCGGCGGGTTTGCCAAGCCCGCGGACACGTCATGGACGAAGGCATGCACCAGTGTTGCCAGCACCGGGCATGCGTAGACGGACGAAGGCGAAGTTGACGAAGCGTCGCACCAGGCTTTTCAGGCCCGGGGACACGTCATGGACGAAGGCACACATCGGTGTTGCCAGCACCGGCATGCATAGACGAGAGACCTGCACGAGCTGTACGCCATGTCGAAGAAGTCGAAGGGGCCAGCAGAGAAGAACACGACGACTGTTGTGGCGCCAATCGGCGCGAGGCCGATGTCACCCGCGGTTGTCAGAGTAGACGAAGTGGTCCGGGTAGATGACGGCGATGCTGGCGACAGGCTGGTGCTGGACGAAGATGAAGGAGGTGGAAGGGCGGCGGTGGCGGCTACGGGAGTAGCGGCGGCAGCGGCCAAAGTAGAGCGGCGGCGGCGGCCTGACGACGGCGGCGGCGGCTAGCTTAGGAGCGCGACGGCGGTGCTTGAAGTAGGCGAAGAACCCTGACAGCGTGACGGAGACCGGCGCGGACGGTGGCGTTCCCGCGCCAAAGGAGGCGGCGCGGCACATGCCACGGGAAGTCGACGCGCGGGGACGGCAGTGGACCGTGGGACGCGTCACTATGGCCCGAAGGGGCGATGCAGTGGCGGTGGGCAGGTCGGGGCGACGATGGGAAGACCTCGGGGCGGCGGCGGGAACCGCGGGCCGCGGCGCTACGGCCTAAAGGGGCGATGTAGCGGTGGAGCACGGGTCAGTGCAACCGCAGGGACGGCCTTGGGGCGGCGCGCGGGGACCGCGTATCGAGCACTACGGCCCGAAGCGGCGATGCAGCGGCGACACACGAGTCAATGCAGCCTCAAGAACCACGGGACGGCGACGCTGCGGCCCGTCGGGGTGACGCAACGGCAGCCTGTTGCTCGATCGGTGGAGGGGCGCGCTGAACTCGGGGACGATCTTCACTGGACCTGCGGAGGCGCGCGTAACCGACGGGCCATGTCGGTCGCGCGGTGTAGATGAGGCGGATCGCGATGGCGAGCGGGTGATCAAGCCGATCGCGCGCGAGGTCGGGGACGCCGCTCGGTGGAGGCGAGGTGGCGGCAGAGTCCGAGATGAGGCCGGTGTCGACGGACGGCATGGGACGTCATGCGGACGAGCTTGTCAGCACCGGCACCAGGGCCGCCAAAGCAGCGCCGGCGCCCGGGCAGCGAGGCCCGAGCGACCAACGGAGAAGCGGTTCCTGAGTTGAGGCAGCCGACGAGCCTGACGCAGCCGTCCCGGCATAGCCGAGGACGAGGCCGGTGAGGTAGACCGCCGGGCCGCCGTGCAGACGGGCGGAGGTGGGTGATGTGGATCGATGAGCGGGACGGCGCGCGAGCGACGGCTAAGATTGGTCATCGCGTGGCGTGAGGCCGCCGTATGTAGGCGATGCAGGTGTCCCGGTCGGAGCAGGGCGGTGACGGCCGACGCAGAGCGATAGGCGGGCCGGCGCACGAACGACGGCCTTGAGGGCTGCCCATCGCGCCAGGCCGCCGGGTCGGTGAAGTAGCCGGCCGGTCGCGCCGGTATCGGAGTAGAGGCGCGGGTTGTCAATGGCGGCGGCGGGCGACGCAAACCGATCAAGCATAGATCGGAAAACCAAAAAGAAAAACGGCGATCAAAACGACCGGCGAGAAAGCGAAAAAACCCAGAGCAAGGGCTCGAGAAAAAGACTCTCTAGGGCAGTCGGCCAACACGGCCGGCGAACGAACCGTAGGTACGGGCGGCGCTGCCCCCGGCGGCGGTCATGGAGGCCGACCGTCCTAGGTGCAGCACGCGGGTGCGGAAGCGGCGGCGGCTAGGGTTTAGAATCCAGAAACTGATACCATGTGAGAAGGGAGAGAGAGGATTGGTGGAATAGTCGATGTATTGCTTGAGCCTCATGGGCATATATATATATAGGAGTACAATGATCTATTTGAAGTACAAGACAAGACAGCAAATCTATCTGGTCTTTCATAATAACCAAGATACTCAATGACGAGTATGAATTTGCCGACATTGCCTGGTATCCGGGAGACTAGGACGAGCGGTGTTCCGAAGGATGACATGCTGCCCATGAACGCTTCTGGCGAGGGTGTCGTCGACTTCATCGGCTTCCGCCCCACCTCGACCCTCCTGATTCGAGCTAACTGACTGGCTGAGGAGCTGTCGGAGCAGGCGGGCGACGGCAACAGCAAGTGCCTGACGTCGAGGGTGATCCACACAACGCTCTGTGCGGCCAGGTATGGCCTAGCACGAAGGAGCGGCTGGCCGTTCACGGGGTATCCGGTAGTAGGGTGGCAAGATCGAATGCAGGCGTCAGGTGGCTGCTTGACGGCGCCGGAGGACGGACTCAGCACAACCTGCCCTTGGAACCCCCGCGTGAGGAGCACCGGCTTTTTCCACCAGACCGTCTTTAGCATGCTTGTGAGCCGCGCTAGGGCATTCATCAAGGAGGTCCGGCGGTTGCATGATCTAAACCCCGGGTCTCTCTGTGGCATCGACCTTTACAACGGCATCCTAATGCGCTATGTCAAGTCATCCACCGCGTACCTCGGTAAGTCGGCAGTGCGCGGGCAGTCGGCCGACATGGTGGAGTTCGACATGACCTACTACCGCAGCCGCGACCCAAGGAGGGCGCGCCTCTACGAGGACGTCCTTGAGGCTTTGTTCGATTGCCATGGTTAGATTCCACGAGTGGTTTCCGACCTCCTAGGGATTGGGTGATCCCCTACTTGTCACCCAACCCCCGCTGTTCTCCAATCCACATGAATCCCTATGACCATAATCTGTTCGGTTATTCCCTTTCTAATTCAGATATGAATCATTCCCTGGTCAACATCAGGTCAGAATCAGGAGATGGGAAAGAAGAGGGGGAGAGGAGAAGAAGGAGAAGAGGCTTACCGGATGGGAGAGAAGGGAGGGGTGGGGAAGTATACCGCCATCGTCACCTCTGGATGGCTGCGCCGCCGCCGGCGAATCGCGGGAGAGAGAGAGAGAGAGATCGGGGAGTCAGGGAGAGAGGGCTCGTACTTTTTCTTCTGGCGTACCGTCCCGTCCGTCGGGAGGGATTGGTTCCACGAGTAGAGAGGCGAGGATTATATCTCGGATAGTTCCACGTGGTTTGGGAGGGATTGGGCGGGGGCGTAGCCCCGACCGGGTTTAACCGAACAGACTTATAAAGCAGGCCGGGGTGGAATCCCTGTCGGGCCGAAACCACGGGGTTTGGCGGGGATTGGGCGCCAATCCCGGCGGAGGAGGGGCTAAGCGAACAAGGCCTGAGGAGATCGAGCAGATGGGGCTATTCAAGTACGGCGGGCTGCCACACTGGGGCAAGAATCGCAATGTCGCTTTCGTCGGCGCCTCGCGCAAATACCCCAAAATGCGCGACTTCCTGCTTGTCAAGGACGCCTACGACCGGGATGACCTCTTCTCCAGCGATTGGAGTGACATGATGCTCGGCATTGGTGGTGACACACCGACGAACATCGCACCTGGGTGCGCGCCAGAAGGAATGTGCGTGTGCTCGCAGGATGTGCACTGCGCGCTGGAACAAGGGTACGTCTGCAGGCCCGGCAGGGTCTACATGAATGCCAGAGTCTGCACCAAAGTGTAGTCTATTACTATCTTCATATCACAAGTAAGTAATGTTTTAAATAAGATCATTTATGTACATCTTGCCTAGAACTTTGCTACTCCCTCCATTCCTTGATATAAGGTTACAGTTTTTTGAGAAAAAAATTGAAATGTAAGGTGCATTGTGTTGCACCACTCGTTTGGATAAAAAAAAATTAGGATTCGATTACATTACCTTATGTTAGGCAAGCTCCTCTATTTTCTCATATCAATTAGTAAGATTTAATCCCGCCCAAAACTTGTGAAATTCTCCCTCCACGTGCGTTCTTTAATTTCCGTGCCAAAAACTATACACCCTATATTTAGGAATGGAGGGAGTATGTTTCAGTCACCTTTGTTGCGCCTGTTGGATTTGGACCAAGTCCACTGATTGATTCTATAATTGGAGTGACATATTTTTTTAATTACATATTTCTAGCGATTCAACCGCTTCCTAAAAAACAAATTCTCTAAAATACATATTTTTTTAACTACACAAAGCCTGTGAGAACTCAAACCAGGGACCTCGCACTCGAGGTGCGCATAGGTATCCACTCGCCGTCATGACTACTGGTGATGATACATAGCGCGGCCTATATAACAACATACAAAAACGTTCATATGTAAAAACATTTCTGAAAAGAGTGAAAACATTTCTTTAGAAAATTGTGAAGAATTTTGGAATGCTGAGTTCTTCAAAAAACAAATATTTTATGAAATTACAAAACTTTATTTAAAATATGTGACACAATTTTTGAAAATCCAAAACATTTCACATAGCATTTAAAAGCATTCAAAACATTCAAAAAACTTAATTTTAAAAATGTGACACAATTCTGAACATTTTTGACAAATCTGATTTTTTTTTATATCACGAACAGGTTTTTAGAAGCACCAGATTGAAACTCCTCCTCCAGCGAATCCGGAGGCAGTCCGGCTGCAATCCGAGCTTCGCGCCTAGCCTGGATCTCCTCCAGCAGCTCAAACTGCCGCGCCGGGGTGAGCATGACATAAGTGGTGATCTGCTGCCGAGCCATGATTATTGATGGAGGGCGAGCAGCACTAGTAGAAAAGAGGGCTTTGGTTCAGGCCGGGTGAGCCCATTAGTCCCGATTCATTCCAGAACCGGGACCCATGGGGGCATTGGTCCCGGTTCATGAGCCCAGGGGGCCGGCCGGGCCACGTGGGCCATTGGTCCCGGTTCGTCTGGACCTTTTGGTCCCGATTGGTGGGACGAACCGGGACCAATGGGCCTGGCTCCTGGCCCACCACCATTGTTCACGGTTGGTAGCTTGAACCGGGACAACAGGTTGCCCTTTAGTCCCGGTTCGTGCCACGAACCGGGACCATTGAGGTGCCTATATATACCCCTCGCCCGCGAGCAGAGCACTCCACTGCTCTATTTTTCTCTGGCCGGGGAGGGGAGGGCTTTGTGGTGCTTTAGCTCACCTCCTATGCACATGAGGTGTTTGATGAAATGCCCGAGCCACACTAGTTAGGCTTTCTCCTCTTGAAGCACGACCTCCGAACTCTATTTTTCCCGAGATTTGTCTAAGTTTATATCAGCGGCCCGTCACGCCCCGTCCCCGTCTTCACTGTCATCGATCGCCCGCGCCGATCTCGTCGCCGGCATCACCGTGGTGAGCCTCTTGTTCTTATCTTCTTTCTGAAAGAAAAAAATTCTTGCTTTAGATAGATACTTGTCTAATTTTCTTACTATTTTATTGCCTGTTATTATATAGTGCGATGGTTTTGGTATCCGACCCCGTCGGCCCTCGTCCTGTCTATGATTCGGATGTGGTATATATTATCTTTATAACTATTGCTTCATTTATTGTTTATGAAAATCATGCCGACCAACGTGACATAGATTTTATTTATCTAGGAGGTATGTGAACCGGAAATTCCAGCCGACCCTATTGTCGAGAGGTTAAATTTAGTTGAAGAAGAAAACAATTTCTTGAAGGAAAAAATTAAAAAAAATTAAGGAGGAGAAGATGATATTGGAGTTGCATGTTGCGGATGTCGTCGATGATCACAAGATCAAGATGGATGCAATGCGCTTGAAGATTAGAAAGATTAGAAAATATGCCATTCATACCGAGGCTTGGTATCATTATGCCGTTGGATCAATTGCTACCTTGTTTGCGATTATGATCACATTTGTTTTCGCATTGAAATGTTTTACATAGTTTCAATGTATGGTTTAATTAATTTAGATGCTCTCGAGAGCTTTATGTTATTAGATGAGAACTATGTATGTACTTTGGTTTTAATATGATGATGAACTTCTATTAATTTGGTCACTTAATTATCTATTCATGATGTTCTGTAATGGTTTTTGACACACTTAATTATATATAATGCACGCAGATGAACCGGCAATGGATGTATGGTGACAGACACACCTCCGAGTACATTAAGGGCGTGCATGATTTTCTCGAAGTGGCTGAGGCAAACAAGCAGAATGGTTTTATGTGTTGTCCATGCCCTAAATGTAGGAATACGAAGTCTTACTCTGACCGGAAAATCCTTCACACGCACCTGCTTTACAATGGTTTCATGCCACACTATAATGTTTGGACGAGCCACGGAGAAATAGGGGTTATGATGGAAGACGGCGAAGAAGAAGAGGACGATGGCTACTATGTGCCCCCTGAATACGGTGATGCTGCAATGGGGGAAGCTGCTAAAGATCAAGAGGAACCATATGATGTGCCCAATGATGCTGCAACGGGGGAAGCTGCTGAAGATCAAGAGGAACCAGACAATGTGGCCGATGATGATGATCTCCGCCGGATCATTGTCGATGCAAGGACGCAATGCGAAAGTCAAAAGGAGAAGCTGAAATTCGATCGCGTGTTAGAGGATCACAAAAAAGGGTTGTACCCCAATTGCGAAGATGGCAACACAAAGCTCGATACCGTACTGGAATTGTTTCAGTGGAAGGCAGAGAACGTTGTGCCTGACAAAGGATTTGAGAAGCTACTGAAAATATTGAATACGAAGCTTCCAAAGAATAACGAATTGCCCGACAGTACATATGCAACAAAGAAGGTCGTATGCCCACTAGGATTGGAGGTGCAGAAGATACATGCATGCCCTAATGACTGCATCCTCTACCGCGGTGCGTACAAGGATCTGAACGCATGCCCGGTATGCGATGCATTACGGTATAAGATCAGACGAGATGACCCTGGTGATGTTGACGACGAGCCCCCCAGAAAGAGAGTTCCTGCGAAGGTGATGTGGTATGCTCCTATAATACCACGGTTGAAACGTCTGTTCAGAAACAGAGAGCATGCCAAGTTGATGCGATGGCACAGTGAGGACCGTAAGAAAGACGGGAAGTTGAGAGCATCCGCTGATGGGTCACAGTGGAGAAAAATCGAGAGAAAGTACTGGGATGAGTTCGCAAGTGACCCTAGGAACGTATGGTTTGCTTTAAGCGCGGATGACATTAATCCTTTTGGGAAGCAGAGCAGCAATCACAGCATCTGGCCCGTGACTCTATGTATGTATAACCTTCCTTCTTGGATGTGCATGAAGCGGAAGTTCATTATGATGTCAGTTCTCATCCAAGGCCCTAAGCAACCCGGCAACGGCATTGATGTGTACCTAAGGCCATTAGTGGAAGAACTTTTACAACTGTGGAATGGAAACGGTGTACGTATGTGGGATGAGCACAAACAGGAGGAATTTGACCTAAAGGCGTTGCTGTTCGTGACCATCAACGATTGGCCCGCCCTTAGTAACCTTTCAGGACAAACAAACAAGGGATACCACGCATGCACGCACTGTTTAGATGACACTGAAAGTATATACCTGGACAAATGCAGGAAGAATGTGTACCTGGGCTAAGGAGTGATGTGGCGCAATGTCTTGTCAGTTTCAAGCTGATGTTCCCACAATCCTTCTTCAATATCATGACGCACGTCCTAGTTCATCTAGTCGACGAGATTGTCATTCTAGAGCCCGTATTTCTACACAATATGTTCTCCTTTGAGAGGTTCATGGGAGTCCTAAAAAAATATGTTCGTAACCGCGCTAGGCCAGAAGGAAGCGTCTCCATGGGCCATCAAACAGAGGATGTCATTGGGTTTTGTGTTGACTTCATTCCTGGCCTTAAGAAGATAGGTCTCCCTAAATCGCGGTATGAGGGGAGACTGACTGGAAAAGGCACGCTTGGAGGGGACTCAATAAAATGCATGGACGGATATTCTTGGTCTCAAGCACATTACACAGTTCTACAGAACTCTACCTTGGTGACCCCGTATGTCGATGAACACAAGAACAGTCTGCGCTCCAAACACCCGGAGCAGTGCGACGACTGGATTACATGTGAACACATTAGGACTTTCAGTAGCTGGTTGGAAACACGTCTCAGAGGTGACAAGAATGTTTGTGATGAGCTGTACTTGTTGTCCAGGGGACCGTCTTTGACTGTATTGATTTACAAAGGATACGAGATAAATGGGAATACATTTTACACGATTGAACAAGATTAAAAGAGCACCAACCAAAACAGCGGTATCCGCTTTGATGCGGCAACCGAGAGGGGAAAGGACACATATTATGGTTACATAATGGACATATGGGAACTTGACTACGGACATGATTTTAAGGTCCCTTTGTTTAAGTGCAAATGGGTCAATCTGTCAGGAGGCGGGGTACAAGTAGACCCAGAGTACGGAATGACAACAGTGGATCTGGAAAATCTTGGGTACACTAACGAACCGTTCGTCCTAGCCAATGATGTGGCACAGGTTATCTACGTGAAGGACATGTCTACCAAACTGAGAAAAAGAAAAGATAAGGAAGCGAATACATCATACGATGATCCAAAGCGCCACATAGTTCTTTCAGGAAAAAGGAACATCGTGGGAGTGGAGGGCAAGACAGACATGTCTGAAGATTATGAAAAGTTTCATGAAATTCCTCCCTTCAAAGTCAAGGCTGACCCAAGCATCCTGATAAACGATGAAGATTATCCATGGTTACGGCGCAATAAGCAAATGACACAAGCGAAGAAAAAGTGAAGACTTTCTCCCGCAACTATCATGATGATATCATGCCAACTTTGTAACAGACGAGTATGATACCATTGTCTGTTTTGTACATGCACATGCTATGTGGGTGAAATTATGATACCATGCCAACTTTCAACTTTTTCAGAGTTCATTTGAAATGCTTTAATGTCTTATGGTTCGGCCCTCGTAATACCATTAATCCCGCTTCGCTCATTGTCAACAATGTTCTCACCAAGAACACTCAAGAGGGCAGCCACGTGGGCCATTGGTCCCGGTTCATCTGGACCTTTTGGTCCCAGTTCAACGCACGAACTGGGACCAATGCGCCTCGCCCCTGGCCCATGACCATTAGTCCCGGTTTGTGCCACAAACCGGGACTAAAGGGTTGGTCCTCGTTGCGGTCAGAGTTTAGTCCCACCTCGCCAACCGAAGGGCGCTCACACCGGTTTGTAAGCCCCTCCCTCTCTGCCTTCTTGAGCTCCTCTCAAAGTGAAAATAGATGCCCTTATACCGGTAATTTGACCTAAATTCATACTGTTTCTCTGAAATTCATAGAAATTTATTATGAATTTAGGTTGAATTTTCTCTATAGGCGCATCTATGCTCATTTTTTTAGTAAATTAATCACAAACTTGTGATTCACACAAATTTCAAAGAATTCAAATTTTAACTATTCAAATTTGAAAACTAATGGCGCTAACAGAAAGTTTATAATTTTTCTGACCTAAAAGAAAAAAGAATTAAAACATAAAGCAAAAAACAAAAGAAAATAAATAATGCAAAAAATAAAACAAAAAACTGAAAAAGAAACTGCCACCTATTGGGCCACCATGGCCTGAATACGGCTAGAAACCCAACTTGGGCCAGGATTCAGGCCCGCAGAAGGCCCAATAGGCCCACAGACAGCATAGTGTGACATTAGGCCCGTGAGCCTGCATTTGAGAGGAGCTCGAGATGGCAGCCGGAGTGGAGCTTATAAACCACTCCGAGCCCCTCTCAACTAGCGAGGTGGGACTGAACTTTTGGCCGCGGGCAGCGCAAGGCCTTTGGTCCCGGTGGGTGGCACCAACCGGAACTAAAGGGGGCATTGGTCCCGGTTCGTGGCATCAACTGGTACCAATGCCTTCCTTTAGTCTCGGTTGGTGCCACCAACTGGGACCAAAGGCCGCCGCTTCCCGCCCTTCGGGCTGCCGAAAACTGGCCTTTGGTCCCTGTTGGTGGCACCAACCGGGACTAAAGGGGGCATTGGTCCTGGTTGGTGCCACGAACCGGGACCAATGGCTTTGCTATATAAGCAAACACTTAGCGTTTTTCAGTCATCTCTGCAGTTGCCCGCACCGAAGATGCCGCCAGGCTGCCCGATTCACACCCCGCCGACGCTGTCGCCGCCCGCGCCCCGCGCCGTCGCCGTGCGCCACCCCGCGTCGTCGCGGTCACCTCCCCGCGCCGCCCCGCGTCGCGCACCGATGTCCTTACTGCGCGCCACCCCGCGGCGGCCTGGTCACCTCCCCGCGCCGCCCCGACGCCGTCGCCGCCCCGCGCCGCGCCCCGACGCCGTCGCCGCCCCGCGTCGCCCCGACGCCATCGCCGCCCCGACGTCGTCCCCTGCCCCGCGCGCCACCGCCTCTGCCTCAGGCCGGCCCCGACCTCGCCGTCGCCGATGCCGCCCATAGTGAGCCCCCACGCCCTGCCCTGCCCCCTGTCGCCGCCGCCGCCCATAGTAATGCTTTTTTGCATATATGTTGATGATATATGTATGTTTTTTTGCATATATGTTGATGTAATGTTTTCTTGCATATATGTTGATGTATGGATATATGCTTTGTATGTATGTATGTATTTTTTTCAATTGTAATGATGTTTTAAAAATACATATATGCAAAAGTTAGATTTTTTGAAAAGTTTTATCTATATATGTTCTCTGATTTAGTAAGTATTAGGTTAGTTTCATTTTTAGAAAAGTTTTATATATTTAGGAAGAAGGAATATAAGGAAGAAGAAGGAAAAAGAAAAAGTTTTATACATATGCAAAAGTTACATTTTTAGAAATGTTTTGTATATCTAGCTAGGAAAGGAAGAAGAAGAAAAAGAATGAGAGGAAAAAGGGAAATAAGAAGAGGAAGAAAGGAGAAGAAGAGGAGAAATAAATAAGAAGAGGAAAAAAGAAGAAAAAGAAGAGGAGAAGAAGAAATGAATAGAGGAGAAGAACAATATTCTTCTTCTTCTTTTTTTTTTCTTCGATCTTCTCCTCTATTCCTTTCTTCTTCTCGTCTTTTTATTTCTTCTTCGTTTTCTTTTATTTTATCGGGTCTGTCGTCGTCGATATACCCCTCCCGATAACTTCAACACGAGGGGGATCGATATAACACCCTCCCCGATAATATTATTTTCCCATGTATGTATGTCGTCGTTGTCGATATAACCCCCTCTTGATAACTTCAACACGGGGGGGGGGGGGGGGCGGGGTCCCTCCCCGACAACATTATTTTCCCATGTATATATGTCTTCGTTGTCGATATTACTCCCTCTTGACTGTGATAACTTGTACCAAAACTCTCGAGGACACCCAAACCCTAGAAAAAACGATATCGGTCTCCTATCCCCTCCCACCGCGCCCCTACCCGACAAACTCTCTCGAGGCCACCCCCTCTCGCTCGACCAAAACTCTCGAGGACACCCAAACCCTAGAAAAAAACGATGTCGGTCTCCTACCCCTCCCGCCGTGCCCCTACCCTTGAAGTGTTGCCGAGGCCACCCCAAACCCAGAATAAGCTCGGTCTACGTTTGCCACTAATATATCCACCTGATGTCATGTTTGTGTAATAATTGCCATGTTGTAATATTTGCAGAAACAATGGAGCACATACGAGACGAGGAAGCAGAAGAGGTGTTGGGGGAAATAATCTTAGCCTGAGGTGATATCTTGTCGTATCTTAACGACAATGATGGTCTGGAAGAACAGGGTGAAGAAGCAGGCTACGGTGATCGAAGAATGGAGGAGGAAAGACATGATTATGATGGCTCCAGTGACCCAATGACGGTGCAAGAAGGAGACCGTGATGACGGCTCCGGTGACCGAACCGAGTCCGGCCAGGTATATATATTAGTTAATCCTGTGCTGACTAGCTAATTGATGCATTCATTGTTTTGGTATATGTACACATATTAATTAACTCTCATCTTTCTTCTTTTTACTAGCCCTCCGGATCGAGCACAACTTCGGTAAAGAGACGAGGCCCGAAGAAAAAGTTGCGCTCGGATGAAAGGTTTGACATCACAGCAATCGCGCGCGACGGCCAACCGATTGAACCCATCCGGACAAAGGAAGCATTTGCTGCTCAGTGCGGGGTTCTTGTTAGGGACAAGATCCCGATCAGCATCCACCAATGGTATAAGCCTAAGAACGAAGACCCTGAGGTGTCTTATGTCAATGATATGCAGAAAGATGATCTTTGGACTCAGCTGAAGGCAAATTTCACCCTACCGCCAGAGGAGGATCCGGAGAAGCCAGTTAAAGAGCAATTAATCAAGTCTCGTGCTCTTAAGAAGATGGCAGACCTATTCAGGAGGTGGAAGAATGAGGTGAAAAGGTTTGTCGACAAAGAAGAGACACCGGAATTCATTGGCAAATATGAGAAGATCAGAGATCACTGGCCTGCATTTGTGGCCCACAAGACATCGGAAAAGAGTAAGAAGATGTCGGCAACAAACAAGCAAAATGCTGCAAAGAAGAAGCTTCATCATCGCACGGGGTCAGGTGGCTACCTCAAAGCCCAGCCTAAGTGGGCCAAGGCTGAGAATGATCTGCTTGATAAAGGGATCGAACCAGAGACAATGAACTGGCCAGACCGTTGCCGGACTTGGTTCTTCGGGGCTGGCGGAACCTTGGACCCTGTATCAGGGAAGTGCCGTTGGACGGACGAGCAAATGAAAATACCAGTCAAGAGGCTTCAGCACTATATCGATGCAGCGCGGGAAGGGACGTTCGTTCCAGACAGAGAGAACGACAAGCTCACAATGGCCCTCGGGAATCCTGAGCACCCTGGACGGACACGAGGCACACCAGGCTCCGTTCCGTGGCACGCTGGGTTTCCGGACGTAGGCGGTTACAAATGCCAGGAGAGGAGGAAGAAAGTGCAGCAGACCGAACTGCAGGTGCTGCATGCAAGGATACAAGCGATAGAGGAACGAGAAGCAAATCGCAGCAAACGAACTGCCGAAGCTTCCCCCGAAGCTACCCCGCCATCTCAGCGGAGAAGTAGCGTGACTTCCACCGAGCTGCTTCAGCCGGAGCATGTCTTGACGGCTCCTGCTAGTTACCTCGTGGATGCTATCACGGAGTCTCAAAATTGCCACCTTATGACACAATGGCAAAACTTAAAAGTCAAGGCGGCTGTCGGCTCTGTTCGACCTTCTGAACCCGGCGCAACTTTTCACTATCATTCCATTCCAAAAGGATATGCTAGGGTGACGGTGGACGAAATAACGGAGGGATTTGAGGACCTCCAGCTTGACCACCCTACCGGTGAAGGGGAGACTCGGCTGGGTTCTGCTCTGAAGACTCCATGCCTATGGAGGAAGGAGTTCATCAACCTTCCGAACTGGACGCCTCTGCCTCCTCCTCCTCCTCCGGCGAGTCAGGGTACTCCTCCTCGTCCACCGCCTCCTCCTCCGGTGAGTGACGATCAGGACACTCAGCCTCCTTCTCGGGCGCGTGGCAGCACTCTGCCTCCTTCTCCGCCTGCGTCGGCGCGCCCGAGCAGCCAGCAGCCTCCTCCTACTCCGCCTCACCAGCAAGGACGGAAGAGACGCGCCGCCGCCCCGGCTGCTCCGGCGCGTCGTAGTCCTTCTCCTCCGCCTCATAAGCAAGCACGAAAGAAGACAGTCGCAGCCGCTCCGTCTGCTCCGGCGTCTAGCAGTACAGCCAGAGGCGGGAGGCAATACAGATACGGTCCATCTCTCAAGCCTCTAGAGAAGTTACCGTACGAGAGGACCGAGGAGGAAAACGCGAAGATCGTGCGGACCAAAGTGAAGGACTTCTTTGAAGGGTTGAAAGTAAAGAGACATCCACCTCCGAAGGAGAAGATAGATCCGGTGAAAGCAAAGCGCACTATCGATGCACTGAGGAAACCATCAAAGTCTCCGCCGAAAACCAACTATGAGCGCATTACTGAAAAGGCATATCTCGAAGCAGAGCGGTCGGGAAGTACTGTCAGTGATCAAAGGTTAAAAGAACAAGCAGCTGGGAAAAAAATTGCCCAGCTCGGCGAACAAGCAAAGCAATCGTGCCCCCCGCTCAATATGTCTAGCGACATCGTCGCTAATGCTCCGGGGACAGTGCCCGGTTATAGCAATCTTAGAGATTACCTGCCTGACGACGTACATTTTGATTTCTTGGAGGTGGACGAACACAGATATGAGTATGGGAAACCTCTCATCAAAGATGAAAAATCTCTAACAACGATGATGCGAAGATTCCATAATTGGTACATGAAAACCTGCAGAGAGTCTGGGGGACGAATACTTTGTATCTGAGAATTAAAGAGGAGCACGACCTCGTTGGAACTGATCTGTTACCTGTTCCATTTGAGGAGTTCTTCGAGTTCTTCAATCAAAAGGCCCTCGATAAATTAACGATCTTTTGCTACTGTCTGTAAGTACTATTTCTATCATTAAGTCTCTATATATAGCTCAGCTCTTTCATTGCATGTATTTATAATTAATTATCCTCACTATATTATGCAGATTGAAGATCGTTGAGTGCAAAAAACAAGAAATGTATGATATTGGATTCATTAACACAAATATCATAGATGAATTTCTGGTTACAAAGAACGCCGAAGAGGCCGAGGCCAACTTGCTACAATCGTTGATCAAAAATCAAAACAAAGATTTAATACTCTTTCCTTACAACTTCGAGTGAGTGTTACTGTCGTGTGCATATTCGGTTTTCCTTATTACTCGAGCGAGGTTATAATAATGTAATTGATGAGTTATGCATGCGTGCGCAACTTCCACTATGTTCTTCTGGAGATTAAGCTTCAGCGGGGACTAGTAACCGTCTTAGACTCGAGACGAAAAGATCCCGAGACCTATGCGGACATGACTAAAATGCTCAACAAGTAAGTTCAATCGATCATTATCGCACCATATCGGCAACTTTTTGTTCATTTCCTGATATCTCAAGTAATAATAATTATTTTCTTTGTCTTGCAGGGTTTGGAAACAGTTCACCGCAGAAGCTCCGGGACTGCTGAAGGAGCTGCGATATACATACCCGAAAGTAAGTACTACTGGCTAGCTAGTTGCGCGCATCTCCCGTTGACTCTATAGCTATACGTTCATCAATGCCGTTTATAATGCTTCATTATCAGTTTGTTTGACCTCTATTTCTCGTAAAGTGCTTGTGGCAGGAACAAGGGAATGATTACCGTGGATACTACGTGTGCGAGTTCATCTACAACGCGACTTTGAAAAATAAGCGGGGCTACTCTAAAATACAATATGAAATGCGTAAGCAATAATATTCACAATTTCATTTTATTACATCATCATTCTGTTGAGTTTCATTCATATATATGTATTAACCCCCTTCTTCAAATTAGACGTGGCAGATGCGGAATGAACTCCTACCACAAGATCGCATGAAAGCAATTCAGGAGGAATTGGCGGGATTCTTTCTTGACCACGTCATCAATAAAGCCGGAGAATACCATGTGGAAGTTGATTCCAAATGCTAGGGGATTGTAAGAAATCTTACATATTGTATATGTATGTAGCCAGTAGCGTCGGATAGATAATACGAAAACTTTTTGTTCGACCAATCTCTCGGAGAAGGAGAGGTCGATCGATCACTTATCTCGGTATGCATGACGAACTTCTGTACTTATTGGTTTCCTTCATTTTCTTACTAGCTAGCGTGTCGAGGGCCTCTCTATGTATAGTACGTGGCGTCGACCAAGCACGGATATAAGAGAGGACACTTCTCTCTATTAATTAGCTAGCTAACACAATATATGAAACACCTAAATTAACCCCCTAAAACCCCCAACCCCCCCCTTTCAAAAAAAACAAAAACCCCAGCCCCTGAAATGCTGACGCGTGGATGCCTTTTGGTCCCGGTTGGTGCCACCAACCGGGACCAAAGGCCCTCCTGTCTGGGCTCGGCGCACCGGCCACGTGGAGGCCCATCTGTCCCGGTTCGTGTTAGAACCAGGACTAAAGGTCTAGGGCATTAGTAACGAACCTTTAGTCCCGGTTCAAGAACCGGGACAAAAGGCTCTAACCAACCGGGACTAATGGGGTTTTTTCTACTAGTGCACATTGGATAGTGGTGAAGCAGAGGGGAGGGAGAGGGGAAATGGGATGGGCTAGGGGTGCGGTGCTGCCGTCCTTCTTGAATAGCCGGATCTGGCACCTCAGGCAGAGTCGGTCGGCGATCACATTGGACCGCTGGGTTTCAACGGGTGCCCACGTGGATCCCACACGTCAGTCTGACATGACGGATGCACCTTGTCCTTCTCATATCCGCCTTAGGTTTGGGATGGACACATGAGGTGTGTCGATGAGCCTGAGCGTATAGGTCCGGTTTGAGGGGCCCGGCTTGGTCACCTTTTTGTGACCGGTTAGAGAACGGACCGTCCGCCCAGGTGTATATTGGGGGAGGGGGATGGGTGAGGAGTCCGGCAATAGATGCTTTCAAACTCTAATCCTGCTGCTACCAATGGAACAGGTATTTGTTACAGATTCATAGTCAGCGCAAAGTTACTTAGGAGCAAACTACAGCGTCGACAATCGAAAAACAAATTTTTTTTTGGAGAACATTTTCCGAAAAACACGATTTTTTTGGCAATTTGAACAACTTACGAAACACCCGAAATTTTTTTAAAATGCGAACAATTTTTCATAATGCCGAACATACTTTCAAAAGCACAAAGACATTTTTAAAAATGATGAACAGTTTGTGAAAACACAAAAACTTTTTAAACCATGATTTTTTTAATTGGAACAACTTTTGAAAATATGAACAAAATTATACTATTCCCAAACTTTTTTGTTTTTTTGAGAAATTACTTAAAATTGTGAACAATAATTTAAATTCTGATTTTTTTGAGTAAATGAAAGTTTTTGAAAAATATTTACAAATTTTAAAATCTGAACCACAATTTGAAACTCTGAACTTTTTTGTATCTTTCTGAATTTCTGGAAAATTTACACATTTTCTGAAAAAAAATGATAAATAATGAATTTCAAAAAAACTTTAAAAAATAATTTATGTAAAATAAAAAAAAGAAACTGACAAAACGAGTATAAAAACTTTAAATCGAAAAATAAAAGAACAACAAATTTAGTAAAATAAATAAAAAAAACCATTGCAATGAACCTTGTAGAAGGTTTCCAAAACCCAAAAGAAAACGGATAGGAACTCTTCAAAAAACCAGGAGAACGTAATAGCTAAGACGGGCCGACCTAATATCGGCTTTAGCATGGCATCCAGTGCGAAAGCATGACTCACTTTGCCGCAGCAAGCGGAATATAGGGCTTTGTCTCGTTATAACAGAAAAATAAGCTCTTAACGGGCCCTCGCTTGAGGCACCCACATAAATGTGACGGCTTATCGCGAGAGGGAGGAATGGCTCTGAGCGAACGTTTACCTTTGTTTTGTTTTATTAAATTTATTTATATTTCTAAAATGGTGAATTTCTCATGTATAAATGTTCATGTACTGTCAGAAAACTTTTCGTGAAACTTTTAAAAACTGTTTATAGTATTTGAAAAGAAGTTCATGAAATCCAAAAAATGTTCACACACTTAGGAAAACAATTCGTTCTATATATATACATGTAGCGTAAAAATTTTGTGCACACTTCAATTTGTTTGTATCACTAAAGAAATGCATGTGACATTAAAAAATTGTTCGCGTGTTTCAAAAAATTGTACGTGACATTTTAAACACAATGTTTGTGCAGTGTAAATAAATGTTTGCATGATATACAACATTTTAAAGAAATATTCATGTGTTTAAGAAAATATTCGTGACATTCCAAAAAAATGTATACAATGTAAAGAATTACTTACGTAGTTTGCCATAAAAATGTTTCATTTCATTAATACAATGTTCAACATGTATTTGAAAAATATAACATTTATTCAAATTTTTAAAACAAAAATTGTATAAAAATTTAAATTTTGTATTTGTAAAATATTCCACATATATACTTAAAATCTATAATGTGTATTAAAAATAAGTAGACATGCGTTGAAAAGAAAGAAAATAAAGAAGAAAGTAAATAAACAAAAGCAGTGACGAATATAGTAAAGTGAAAGAGCGAAGAAACCGGTGAAGAAACAAAGAAAAGTACTAGATACGAAAAACACAGCGTAAAAGAGGGAAAAAAATCAAACGGGGGGCGCGACTACTGGGCTGGCCCAATGCCTCGTGGCCAGAGCTGAGGCCGACTTACGTCTCGCGTAGGGTGAGAAATAGTCCTGGCCTATTTCCCGATCCTGTAACTTTTCTTTAAAAGATCAAGGTCCAAGGAATGGTTGGGCTGGCCAACAGAAAAATGAGCTCCTAAAATGCTAAGGTCCGGTATCTGTTCCCTAAAATGATACGGTACGTGCACATGCAAATGAGCTCATAGAATGCGCACGTGTAAAGATGTGAAATGCTCAGTAGGTAGGTTGCTCGGTCAAAGTTAGGTAGTAATCTACGAAACAGGTTCTGGCCTTCCTTGCAGATCAAAGTGTTGTTTTAAAATCAAAATACCGCAGACATTTCAACATTTGAAAAAAATAACCACTTAAATTATTAAACAAAACAAGGGTAAATTATGTAAGAGCATCTACAGCTGCATATGACAAATATGATCGCTCAAACGCCCGTAGATGCGCCCGGGCGGTGATTGTCACTCCTCAAATTTGCGCAACTGCATTCGGACACCTCATATTAGAATTCTTAAATACATACAAAAACATGCAAAGAAAAAAAATCTATGTACTGCTAGATCACCTGAGCTACTCCTCGTCCGAGATGTCGATTATCTTTGTGCCCGGCTCCGGGTACATGGACGGCAGTTGCAACTCCGACTGCTCTACTCCGGCCTCCTCCCCTATCTCCGCGTCGAGTTCCGTGAAGAGCGCGTTGGTCGCTGCCCGCTCCTACCGGAGGAACTGCCGGTTGGCCTCCACATAGGCCTCATCCTGAATGGACCTCAGGATGGCCTGTTGCTCCACCATCTCCGCGGCTTGGACGGCGACGAAATGTGCCTCCGCATCCTCCATATTGAACCCCGGAGCAGGCTTCTCCGCCTCGTCCATCAGCTTCGGCAACTGCTCTCCCTCCTCCTCCTCCTCCTCCTCCTCCTCCTCCGGCTGCTGCTCCTCCTCCTCCGACTCCGGCGAGTTCGGAGGCAACCCGACAGCGATGTGGGTGGCGCGCCTCGCTGGATCTCCTCCGTGAGATGCCTCTGGCGCTCCGGCATGAGCATAGCGTACGTGGTGATCTTCTGTCGGACCATGACGATGCCGAAGAGCGTGGGGAGAGCGGGGGAGAGGAGGCGGATGGGCTCAGGTTGCGGTGCAGAGAGGGAGCAGGCGGATGGGCTAGGGCTGGGGCATGCCGGTCGACTTAAATAGCCGGATTTGGCTCAGGCGGCGAGCCGGAGCGGTGCCACGTGGCATTCACACCGCGGCGGCGGAGGAGACATCCGTTGGACAGCCAGATTTCCGGGCGATTCCGCATGGGACCACATCGTCCATCCTGCGTGACGGGGGCGCCTTGGCGCCCCTATATCCGCCCCATATTTGGGTTGCATATGAGGAGTGTCGGTCATTCTAAGAGTTTGAGGCGCCCGTCTAGGTCATATTTTCGTAACCGGCCAGTGACCCGGCGGGCCGCCCGGATGTTTGAGACTGTTTTAGGCCGCCCGGCTGTAGATACTCTAACCTACAAGAAGAAATGAAAGACAAAGAGAAAAAAACATTCTAAGGAACGAATAATTCTGTAAGTGCTGCACTGTCGATCTCCAAAGAACGGTCACCCGCATGACCATGACCAGTGGCAGCAGGAACTGTCTGTGTGGTCTACTTGATGGTGTGTCATCAAATTCGTATGTGAAAGGAGCTTCCAATGATATAATTTATACATTATATATTTATGGACTATTAATCTTATCAATAGTCGAATACGGTTTTGAAAAACACATTAGGCCAAAGGAGTGAGTACCAATATTTATCTCGAAGGGATGTGCTCATGTGCATATAGACACTGGTGTATGTAACTAGTGTCGTTTTCTATGTGTCGTTGGGTATCCCGCCTCTCTCTGCTCGGTGCTCTCCCGCACTCGTTTGTGCCTTATGCATCAGTCACTGTATGTACTAACGTATGATGGGCGTGCGGTATATGTAGTTGGTGGTTTTGTGCATTCATAAATCATGTAATTCCTTCGTCTTAAAATATGTGTCTGAATTTTATACTAACTTTAATATAAAGTTGTATTAAGGTTGAAATACTTATTTTGGGACAGAGGGAGTAATACTTAGCATAGGTGCTACAGAGCTGTGTTTGAATCACATAAAAAAGATTGAAACTTTGGTCTATCTATAAAGTTACTAAGCTCCCTTGAAATAAGCTCCTCTGGTGAATCAAGGGGTGTGAAGATTACGTGGGGCCTATGTGACAGTGGGCGGGACGTGCTGTTTGGGCTGCTCAATCCCTTGCATGTCTTTTTTTTAGGGAATGTCTTTTCTTTTCTTATGTACATGAGCATCAGGTTCCTTTTTTTTTGCGGGATCACTTGTATTACTCAAATAATAATGTCTTTACAATCATCAAGGGAAATACCCAAGACTTCGTCTGGACCAGACCCCAACCAGGTCATAGTTCGCCCCTCAACACGAGCAAATCTAGCCAAACTATCACTAGCTTTATTCTGGTCTCTCACAACATGAGTAATACAAGTTTGTCTAAGACGCATAAGAAGCCTAATTTCATTCACCAAAGCAGCATAAGTTGATCGGTCGACTCCAGCAGATGTTACCATGGCAGCTACCATGCTTGAATCTATCTCGACAACAACGGGCAATTCGGATCTTTGTATCGCCAGAGATAAACCTTTCATGATTGCCCCTAGTTCCGCTTCAACCGCATCTCTGCAAGAAAATAACGCTCTGCATGCCGAAAAGATGATCCCCCCAGTAGAGTTTCGCAGGATCATGCCAGCACCCGCATTGTCAGAATCAACAAAAGAGCCATATGTGTTCAGTTTTATCCAACCCTCATCGGGAGGCTTCCACTTACATACAGAAACTGAGCTCTGGGGGTTGATCGCTGCATACTGATCAAAGTTCAGATATCCTTTACCTTTAGCCGGATCCATACCTTGATTCATTTTGATCCCTGCTAATTCATCAAAGTATCTCCTCAGAAATCTGGCAGAGACATCCATAGCCGGCGCCGGTTTATGATGTATGATTTCATTCCGCACATACCAACTTCTCTAGAAAATGAGCAGAACCTTACACCTATCAAGCTCGTTTAATGAATCCAGCACATGCAGTAGCCACTCTCTTCCATTGGGCACAAATGACTCAATGGCTGGCAGTTTCCAGATCTTCGCCATTACCTTGTACAGATCGTGCCCCCGCTGGCATCTCAAAAAAGGGTGGAAATTATCCTCTGTTTCCGTTCCACAAACCGGGCATCTGTTGACAACCTCGAGCCCCCTCTTATTCTTGTTTTTCCAAGTAGGAAGAGCGTCAGTCGCTAAACGCCAAGCGAAGTTCCGAATCGTTGGAGGGACTGCACACTTCCATATAAGGTTCCAGCAACTTCTTCCTCCTGAAGACGACGTACTAGACGATGCCGCGTCCGCCCCAAATGCTAACTGAAACACAAATTGGTACGCCGATTTGACAGAGAATACACCGTGTCTGCCTGGTGCCCATGCAATCACATCTTCGGCAGCCCTTGGCGAAGCTCGAATTTTCAAAATCTCAAACACATCAGCCGGAAGAAAATACTGTTGTAGTGTCTCCACTTTCCAAGACCCATTAGCATTAAGCAAATCTGCAACGAAACGGATACGGCATCATCCCTGCAGCAAGACCGGCTTGAAGGAAAACGGTCTCAGTATCCAATTGTCCCTCCATACTCTGATATTCCTACCGTTCCAACTCTCCATATCTGTCCTCTTTTCAACAAGTCAAGACCATGATAATTGCTTGCCATGACGACAATGCATTGCTTGTGAATACCATATCCTCTAACTTGCCATACGGGTAGTACTTTGCTCTAAGAACCTGGGCACATAGGCTATCCGGGTTGGCCAGCAGTCGCCAAGCCTGTCGAGCTAGCAATGCTTGATTGAATAACCGGAAGTCTCGAAAGCCCACACCTCCCCTGTCCTTTGGCTGAAGAAGATGATCCCACCTCCTCCAATGCACCTTCCGTTTCCCCTCTAAAGATCCCCAATAAAAGTTCCTCACCATTCTAGTCAGATCATCACACACCGAGAAGGGGAGATTGAAGACACCCATAATATACGTTGGCAGAGATTGAGCCACCGATTTAATCAAAACCTCTCTCCCTGGCTGAGCCAAAAGTCCATCCCCCCATTGTAGCAATCGCTTAGTGAGGCTTGCCTGAAGGTTCTGAAACTTGCCCTTGGACATACGACCATCCGGGGTCGGAAGGCCAAGGTACCTTTCATCAAACGCCGTGCTTGTAACTTGCAGGGCATCCCGGACCTGCACCTGCACTGAATCGGGACAATCACTCCCAAAAAGTATTGATCATTTATCATAATTTAGCTTCTGCCCGGTGGCTGCACTATACTCCTCCAGGGCAGCCCGCACACGTTCTGCTTGGTATGTTGATGCCTCGAAGAACAGCAGTGTATCATCCGCAAACAAAACATGGGATATGCCCGGAGCTCTTCTACAAACTTTCACCGGAGTGATCTCCTCCATAGCCACCTTGTTTTTCAAAATAATAGAAAGTCCATCCGCCAAAAATAGGAATAAGAATGGTGAAAGTGGGTCACCTTGTCGAAGGCCACACGACGGTGCAAATGAATCCAAGAGGGTTCCATTAAACTTGACTAAATATCTCACTGATGTGACACACGTCATTACCCAATCAACCCATCATCGATGAGAGAAACCCAACTTTTGCATCACCTGCCTC
Source organism: Triticum aestivum (assembly GCF_018294505.1). NCBI lineage: Eukaryota > Viridiplantae > Streptophyta > Magnoliopsida > Poales > Poaceae > Triticum > Triticum aestivum. The sequence continues at coordinate 807,346,726 of NC_057801.1, read as the reverse complement.
AAGTAGACCCAATCCACATGATCATATGCTTTGGATAGATCAAGTTTGTAAGCACAAAAGCCTTTTGTGGGATCTTTTTCCTGCTTGATATAGTGAATACACTCAAAGGCTATCAAGGCATTATCTGTAATCATCCTTCCTGGGATAAATGCACTCTGCTACGGAGAGATGAGGTCATCCAACAAGGGCCTCAACCGGTTAACCAAACATTTGGAAATAACCTTATAAACAACATTACATAAGTTGATGGGCCTATAATCATACAACTTCGAAGGATTGGTAGTTTTAGGGATAAGAACAATAGATGTGGAGTTTACCCCTTCTGGCATAATGCCAGTTTGAAAAAAATCCTTGACCGAAGCAATAACATCATCCTTGAGTGTACTCCAATTCCTCTGGAAAAAACGAGTTGGGAAGCCATCCGGTCCCGGGGCCTTCAACGGGCCAATCTGAAAAAGAGCATCTGCAATCTCCTTTTCAGAGAAAGGAGCAACCAGCCTAGCATTGTCATCCGCTGTCACTTTTGCCTCCACATGGTCCAGTATTGGCGAAGGGTTTATAGATGGATCGGCCTTAAAGATGTTTTGAAAATACTCATTCGCCATCTTCCCCATCACCACACTATCTGTATGCACCACCCCAATGATGTCAGTGAGCTCCCGTATTTTATTCTTCCTCGCTCTCCAAACAGCCTTGCTTTGAAAGTACTTTGTATTTCTATCACCTTCTTTCAGCCATGTAATTCTTGAGCGCTGCAGCCAGAGCATTTCCTCTTGATACAAGAGTTCATTCATTTTGTCAGTTATCAACCTGATTTCCGCTTGATCAGCGTTCATGTGCATCAATTCTTCTAGTTGCATTCAGGACTTTGCCAACTCTCTCCTTATATTACCAAGTTTCCTGCTCCATAACCCCAACGAACTCATGGTCTTAGATAGAGAATCCCGCAGCTGCGCCAGATTCTGTGCACCGCCTACCACCTCCCATGCCTCCCGTACTACCTTTGGCAGCGTGGGGTCTCGTTCCCAAAAGAGCTCATACCTTCTACTACTCCTCCCCGTCGGACCCGGGTCTGTTGCACCTTTCACCAGGATAGCTATATGGTCCGAACAAGGGGAAGGAATGTGAACAACCGAAGAATACGCATACAGGTTCCTCCATGTGTTGGTTGCCACCGCTCTGTCCAACCGGACTTTAACATTACTTGCACCACCTCATTTATTGTCGTATGTGAATGGAACTCCAATAAACCCGAGATCAACCAAACCACAGATCTCCAAAGCATCCCTAAAGGCCACCATTTGTGCTTCGAATCTCGGTGTGGTAGACATGTGCTCAAAGTTCCACATAGCCTCATTAAAATCACCAACAACTAACCATGGCAGATCACTAACACTTTTCAGGTTCTGTAACGTCGACCACATTAGAGGTCTATTTTCCACTCTAGGTTCTCCATATATGCAAGTAACTCTCCACTGCTCAGCGTCCGGATGGACTCGTACCAGGGCGTCGATATATCTGTCCCTTTTGTCCAAAATCTGGACGTCATAAGATTCATGCCAATAAAAGGCTAGACCACCACTCATATTGTTACTGTCCACGCCGCAAAAGCCCTTCAGCCCCAACCTCCCGCGGCATCTTTTCATCTTGTCTGCCATCTGCCTTGTCTCACATAAGAAAACCAAAGTGGGGGAATGCGATTGACAAAGAGTCGCTAGCTCACGAACTGTCCGGGTATTCCCCCCTCCCCGGCAGTTCCAACTTAGGAGATTCATTGGGCCCGGCGGTCCTCCAAGCCGGAGGCCGCCTCATTTGACAAAAGATCATCACCACCATCTTCCCCTTCTCCTTGCTTCCGTCTCTTGACAACAGGATGTTTTCCCGGAGTGGAATTTGATGGCGTCGATTCTGATTCTCCACTCTCAATCATAAGCACTGTATTAGTTACCTTCCTGGCCAAGTTGGGCATCGTTTGGCCCCTTACTGTGATTGTGCCATCTTGATTAACTAGCCTCTTCCGAGCACCTCTACCATCCTCACCCGAGCCCAAGTGGGAGCCAACTGAGATGTCCATGTCAGCTAGCCCTTGGGTTTCCTCACCATCCCTACCTCCCCACATGGCTCCTGCACCTCCAGTTCTGCCCCCTCTCCCCCCATCAACACTTCTACCTCCACGGGAAGGGCCACTAAAGGCTCCACTCCCTCTCCCTGCACCTGTTCTACCACCACCGCCTCCTCTACCTCCTCCTGAACCTCCTCCTGCTGGTTCATTCGACCAATGTAACCAATCACTCCACTCACAGGAGGCCAAATCATGTATGCCGTCCCCACATTCCTCAAGTACATGGCCCATACAGCCGCAGAAGAAGCAAAAATCTGGTAGTTTCTCATAGCTGATCGGGTATTTCTTTCTTTCTTTGAGTGTGATTGGGACAAATCTTACCAGCGGTTGATTGACATTAACGAACACTCGAACGCGTAGATGACTCGAAGGATTTATCCTTCCTTCATTAACAATGACCGTGAATGATGGTTTGCCTACTTTCCTTACCACCTTCTCCGCTAACTCCTTCTTCCTCGTCAAACCATCCGGCAACCCCTTAATTTTCGCCCATAGTGGGTACATGTCTAGGTCATACTCAGCCACATTTGTGAAACCATCATACTCCACTAGAACCATCGGATCTCTTCTAAATTGCCACGGCCCTCCATCCATAACCCGCTGCCAGTCCCCCAAGCAATGAAACTGAGCCAAGAAGAGGTTTGGCCCCTTTATGTTGAAGGTTACTCCTTGTGCACAGGCCCATGCGTTCCTCATAGAGTTCAAGAGAGCTGCATGACTAAAGGGTCTCATAGTATGAACCCTAAAAAGAGCTAGCCACCGAACCTCCTTGATTAAATCTTCAACCTCCTCTGATAGATCCAGGTCATCTACCTCCTCCCCATGCAGATTCATACCATCAAAGACATCTTCTAGGGTTGGCCCCGATCCGCGGTGAGCCCATTCCTCCTCAACTTCATCCTCCAGATCATCCTCCTGCACGCGATCCGCCGCCCCCGCCGAAGAAACACCACCCATCAGGTTCCCTTGCACATTTGTTTATCCAGTCGAGACAAAAAAAGCCTGGTACCTCATATAACAAAATGAAAGACTCTCTAATCTTCTAGAAGAAAGACTCTCTATTCGTTTTTAGATTTCATGATTCCAAAATGTGAACTTTTTTTAGTAGACACATGAATACTTTTCAATTTGTATATATTTGTTAAATTTGTAAACACGTTCGAAGCAATACATGAACACGATTTGTATATGAACATTTTTCAAACCTGCAGGCATTTTTAAATCATGGATACTTTATTAAAATTTATGATCAATTTTCAAAATGTGTGAACATATCATGTGAACACTATAAAATTTCATGAATATATTTTAAAATGTATGAAAATATTTAAAAGAAATAATATGTATATTTTAAAATTTTAAGAACATTTTCTAAAATACCTTGTGAAATTACTTACACATTAATTGTTTTTAAAACTTAAGTAAAAAAGCAACACAAATAAAAAATAAAATAAAAATAGCCGGCCAACCTATATTAATTAATCGCCCCAATATATAAATTAGCAGGCGGGGCAACGCTTTTGGACTCTAAGAATCCTATTAACCCGGCGCTGGTCCGCAATGCGCCACTAGGTGCAGAAGGGAGATAGGAGAGGGGGTGATGGATGGGATGACATTGTCAATATTTTTGTGGTCGGTGCTTGTGTGAATTTCATCAAAAACATGTGCCATTGTCTTTCCCCTCACATCTAAACTCTGACTCCAACAAAAGCCATTGCAAGGGGAAACACCGAGTCGAGCATAATTAATGCCTGCAACCCGACGATCAATTTACGAACAAAAAACACTATTTTGACCTTTTTCATGTTTTAGCATGATTTGAACACCTTTCAAAAAAACTACTAACCTTTTTTATGACACCAACATTCATTGCTTTTTGGTTGGATGGAAAACGCCATGGTCCATGGTGTTTACCCCCAGCCAAAACGTCATGGTTTGTGGTGTTTCGACCTCTGCTTGAGACGCCAAGTCACACGGGAGAAACTTTAGGGTCAAAACGTCATGGACCATGTTGTTTTCTTTGCAACCCAAATGGCATTTATGTTGGCATCACAAAAAATGGTCATATGAGTATTTTCTTTTAAAAAGGTCAAATCATCCTAAACTTTCCTTAAAAGGTCAAAACAGTGATTTTTTATCTCAATTTGCATCCATAAAATAAGTAGTCCCTATAATTAAAGAACGGCGCGGCAAAGCGTGCGACAACTTCTAGTAGATGTAATCGCCGGTGGGATCAATGCTACATCCGGTTTGCCACGTGTCTCAATTAAAGAAGAAAGAAGGGCGCTAAGTTGTGGTGATGGCTCCGGAATTACCGTGCGGCGATGGAGGCAGGGCAAGAAAAGGGGGGATTTTTATGAAGAAGGTGTGGTGGTTTCCCGTGCTCTATGTTCCGTTCCTATCTTATCTGGCAGCGATGGCCACCGGAGCGCAAGAAGAAAGGAGACGCAGGGGAAATACACTTTGGTTTCTGGTTGTATATACACCCTATATAGGGAATTTATTTAATTTTAAATAAAAAGTCAAAATAGGTAAGAACTATTTTGACAAAAAACTTGACTTACTTTTGCACTAGTATATAAATTTTCACAAAAAAAAGTTGATTTCACAGCAAACAAGAAAAATTTTATTTGCTATTATAGGTCACTATTCATAGTATTTTGGCCAAAAAATTGTTTTTTTAACAGAAGTCAAAGAGAGATTTTCTTTTTGTGGATTTTTCTCACGAGTACAATAAAATGTCACGTTTATTTCAAAAATAATTTCAGGATTTTTTGACTTTTTTTGAATTACTAAAAAAATCATATAAGGTGTAGATGTCCCATAGACCAAAAATCTGTCTCCGGAGCCGCAGGTGAGATATAGGAGAAGTGGCAAGAGGAGGATGACGCACATGAGAGAAAACCTGTATGGCTGGTTGCTTCTCTACCGATGATGGGGAGAGGAAAGGAGACCGTGTGTGGGGCCCACATGGGACATGTGCCGAACGGAGGAGGCGGCCGAGTGTGTGTGAGATCAGCCGGTGGATGTTGAGCGATATGTTTCTATATCGCGCATCGAAAATCCTTCTTTTTTTTCTTTCTTGGAAAGCATATATGATACACAAGTGTAAAAAATGTTTTTATATTATGAGACGAAGAGAGTAATTAAGAAATTCTTGTCAAAAATTGTTAAGCTATATATAAAATGAACTATACATGTGAAATATTCTAAATTTCATTTCATGCACTGCTGACAAATCTGCATGACACATCTATTTCTCTCTTTCTCATTTGAAAGGAGAAAGGGAAGTGTGACAACAACCTTGTAGTACTCGCGATCGAAGTACGTATCGATCAACAGAAAGTAGGTTAGCTCCTTCTGTGGTCACTGCCCGCTACTTCTGTAGTCACGCCGGTCCCATGTCTTCACAAAAGACACAGCTAGCTTGATGGGAGTTAGGTTCTTCTACGACTACTCCACGTAGCTACTAGCTGCGTAGTGCTCCACATAGAGTCGTAGACGCAAGTGCCCAAGCCCAACCACCGGATCGACGAACGTATTGAATCAGTCGATCGGCCATGATCTAACTCAAAAAAATAGTCGATCGGCCATGAACATTTTGCATGCATGCATGGCATCCATCCAAAGTGCTACTGCTTGAGGTTAATACGCATGTACTTTTTTTTTCTAACACAGTACAATCAAAGTCGTTCACATATACAAGCATACATTCATCTCTATAAATATACGCACACACAACCTACCCGTATGAGCGCCTCCATAATACTGAACTAGCATAACATCTTCAGATTTTACGAAGTCTCCACAAACACTTCCCAGTCGACGGGAACGTCTCCTCTCACTGAACGAACATCACCATCCTGATATGCTGGGGATACCACTATTTTCCTAAGCATTCAATGAAAGGTTGGTTCGCTAATAGGCATGTATTCTAAGATGCCTTCCCAAGGATAATATTTGCAGCGTTTGCCGGTCGAGCTGTGCCACATATTTTTCTTTTCAAAAAGGAGGATAGCACCCCTAGCCTCTCCATCGGTTGATGCACACAACCATGACTTAGGCCACTCATGAACAACCCTTTGCAATGCTTTCGCGACGTCACAAGAATTGCCACTTAATTTCATATAAGAGCTCGGTGGTTCCAATTTGATGTGGCAAATCGACCTCGATAACATTCTTTGAAACTTTGCGGTCAAGCCCACTTCTTTTACCATGAGGTATCTTGGCCTACCGCTCTCCGTCCGGCAACTCAAGAGGACGGACTTCCAATATTTGAAGGACGAAATTGCATCAAAGCTTGTGTCTTCGGAAGGAAAGAACATCTCCTCGGTGGGTTGGTTATTTTTCCCCTGAGAGTGCTACACAATGTTAGCAGAATCTACAGGGCCTTCCTTTGGGTGGCGGCAAAAAAGATCACGAGCAGGAAATGCAAAATCAACTGGAACACTGTTTGTCGACCGACTCACCTTGGCGAACCTTGGTTGCTGATCTTCAAAATTTTGCTAGAGCACTTCGTCATTGTGAGAGAGAGAGAGAGAGAGAGAGAGAGAGAGAGAGAGAGAGAGCGCTAGCTAGCTGTGAGTGCTTGATCAATCTTCCTGTTTGGTCCACGTAGCGAGGTCGATGGGTACCAGCTAGTGACAGTGAAAGGAACTGCATGCGGTGTGCGTACTTGCTAGTTCGTTTATTCCCCATTAATCTCTTACCAACATTTGTCTCGTAGGGGTAGCCACCAGCCACCACTGTGCAAACGTGCACATAGTAGACTGACATATTGTGTAGCTCTTGTGTCTTCTTCTACCTGCCGTTGGGCACCCTCTCTCTGCTCCCCGTGTTTGTTTGTGCTTTTTTGCAGTCCAGTCATTGTTCGTATCAACGTATGATGGATCAACAGCTAAGCTAGCTAGCAGCCGGGCGGCGAGCGGTATATGCAGTTGGGAGTTCGTACGCATATGCACTGCTGACTAATCTCGATGGCTCCTCGATCACACATTTATTTCTCTCTCTCTATCCGATCTCTCTTTTTCATGTCATCAAAGCATGAACAGGAAATGTGTGAGAAACTTCCACGAGCTGCTCGTGACCGAGTGTCCATCAACAGCAAGTACTGCATAGGTTATTTGCTTGGTCACTGGCCGCTCGATCCACCTGTAGGGATGTACGAGTGTAGTGGACTCCTTGTTGGATGCATCTTGCATGTCGTTACAAAAGAACAGATAACAAGCTTGATGGGAGTTGGGCTCTCTATCTACTCTTCTTTGTGTGCGTGGATGTGGGCGATCAGATCGATGCACCACACGCAGCATGGTCGTGGTAAAAGCCTGGCTACACACTGTGCTTTGGGGCGGTTACAGAACGTCCACAACACCTTTCAGACGTGACATGCAACTAGAAGTAGAAAGCACTGTTAGAGCGATCGATGCAGCCAACATTCATGTATCTCGGGGCCGCATCGAACGCTCACCGGTCAGCCACGTCGGGAAGGACCCCTACGTGCCCAGTGGACGACACAAAGAGATGTAGAGAAGCGCAAAACAGAGCACATATACACAAAAATGCTAGACATACAAAGACTTACACGTTTTTACACGCTCCTTCCATCTAACAACCAATCACAACCCCCCCCCCCCCCCTAATTTACAGAGGGGGGTGAACCGCCCCGCTCACCTATTGACCAATCAAGGTTAACCATCCTGTAAAAGCCTGTAAATCGTTTGTACGTGTAGCATTGCTGACATATACACTACAGTAGAAAAGTATAGCGCTACTACGTACGTAGTGTCCAACCACCGGAAGCAAATGGCATGTATCCGCCATGCACCGAACCGATCGATCAATTGATATGAGTTCTAAAAACAAGGGTTTATGGGGGAAATGTTGGCTAACCTCTCTTTTTTTGCGAGAAAACTTTTGATCTATTCATCTTCAATCATGGCAGGACAATGAACACCAAAAATAATAAAAATTACATCCAAATCTGTAGACCACCTAGCGACGGCTACAAAAACTGAAGCGAGCCGAAGGCGCCGTCGTCATTGCCCCTCCCTCGCAGGAGCCGGGCAAAATTTGTTGTAGTAGACAGTCCGGAAGTCGTCGTGCTAAGGCCCCATAGGATCAGTGCAACAGAACGGCAACCACCGCCAACGAAGAGTAGCGTAGATCGGAAGGATCCAACCTGAAAACACATGAACATAGACGAACTACGACCATATCCGAGCAAATCCACCAAGGACAGATCCGGCGGAGACACACCTCAACATGCCCACAAATGATGCTAGACACACAATCGGGACAGGGGCTAGGTGGGGAGAATATTATTCCATCTTCAGGGAGCCGCCACCGTCTCGTCTTCCTGAGCAGGACACAAACCCTAATAAAACGCAAAGAAACAACTGAAAACAGAGTCCTCCCGCTGGCAAGGACTGAGATCCACCGCGCCGCCATGGCCGTAAGGCCACCAGAGATGAGGCGGACCGACGGCAGCGCCTGCAGGAGGCAGGGGAACCCTAGACTTTTCTTGGGGAGGAGGCGGTTGCGTCTCAGCAATTCTATGGCATGCTGAGTTGCACGAGAGAGAGAGAGAGAGAGAGAGAGAGAGAGAGAGAGAGAGAGAGAGAGAGAGGGAGAGGGAGGGAGAGAGATTGCTATCTAGCTAATGTATGTTATGGACCCAATGGTGAAAGGAGGACTACTCACACATAAGCATGGTAGCAGCAAGGATAACAAAGATGATCTTTGTTGAAGGATCCCCCCTCGACAAAGTATCGAACAAGCTTCTAGATTGTAACTCCTCGCAACAGAGAGGTGGTGGTGGCAAAAGAATCCTCCATAAATATGAAGGTATTTTAGGGTCAATACAAATGCAGATGTGTCGAGATGTGGTGCGATGAGGCCACCTGCCCCCTAGGCCGCGCCAACTCGACGGGTGGGTCCCACAACCCCTCGATAAACTTAGGCAACTCTTTCTTCGTCTCTTCTTGAAAGTTTGCGGTATTTTTTTTAAAATTTTGTGGCCCCGGAAATTTTATTTTTTCTGTAAAAGTGATGATACCGTACTCTTGGTGGATGTTTACCTGGCCTCATATGGAAAAGGTGAGTGTCTCTATTTCCATTTCCGCACGTGGGTACCCTAGCATTTCCTAATATATGGCAGCCAAGGCTAGGGTTTACAATTGCCGAGTCCGTCAGATTGTGGTAACAACACATTGATAGTGCGTCATACCTCCTAGTATTTTTTTTTTGGGAATTCGTCGTATCTCCTAGTTAATGTTTGTAATGATGACACATCGAATCCCATCTGAGTGGGCTTGGTCGAATGCATCCAGCCTAATGGGCTTCACGAAATGTGTCCAATCAAGTGTGTGCCTCCTGGACGTACTTGGGCCACCCCGGGCATCCTAAGTCGATTTGTCGTCTTGGTCCTAAGGACCCGCCATCATTCATTGCTTGCTTCATCCGAGCTGTCTTTTGCAACCCAATTCTTTCCAAGATTTTCTCTAGTTTTTTTGGTTGGGTTTTCCTTTTATGACTAATTTTGGATTTCTTTCCACAAATTTTATTTGTAAAATTTATTTTTATGATTTTCCATTTTATATAAGTCTTTTCAAGATATGCAATTTTTTCCTCAAATCTAAAATTATTCAAGAAATTAAAACAAAATTATAATTTTTCAAAAATATCCAAAATGTTCATGAATTTAAAAATCATTCTGATATTATAGATGTTCACGAATTTTAAGCATGTTTTATACTTCAAAAAATCAACATATTGAAATAGTAAAATTTAAGAAAATATTTAAACATTTAATATACGAACTATTTGAAAAACATTCACGAATGTTAAGAAATGCACTCAGGGTTAAAGACATATAGCTTGAAATGGCTGATTGGGCCGGCCCATAATGGATCGCCCTATGTGCGTCACGACCGATCTGAGGCACATGCAAACAAAAATGTATACCCTAAAAAAATGCAAACAAAAATGTAGCAGATGTGCATTATTTACTTTGTATTGGGAAATATTATCCTTTTTTGGCACAGGTCACAGGAGAGAGCACATCAGTGATCTGAATCCTGAATACAGGTATCCATGGGTACAAAAGATCTTTTTTTCCCTCAACAGAGACTTACTGTGTCATCAACCTTTGTGCTGATATTGTCACTTAGAAGTTAGAATAATGAGTTTATTTTGCTGGCGTATCCCTAGCCGGGGTTCATTTGTTGGCTCAATTATTCCACAAAATAACACTACCTCCGTAAAAGAATATAAAAACACTTTTGCACTTAGCACTAATTAACACCATATATAGGAATACTATATTGCTCGTATGGTGTGTCAGTGAAATATGAGGCGACAGCGGCAAAGAACAAAGAACGTGTAGTAATAAACTGCGTCCTCTTCCCCTATCTTTGCCCCAACAAGCTAGTTAGAGAGTCTGTTTTCGCTGCTACCTCTGCCACGCATGTGACCCAGCGTTTCACACCATTGGGTACGTGCATGTTTGGCCATTATTACAAAGTTATCTGCTACTCCGTCCGTTCCTAAATATTTGTCTTTTTAAAGATTTCAAATGAACTATCACATGCGGATGTATATAGACATATTTTAACATGTAGATCCACTCATTCTACTTTGTATATAGTCACTTGCTGAAATCTCTAGAAAGACAAATATTTAGGAACGGAGGGAGTAGTACTACTAGTAGCTTCTAAAAAGAGGAATGAAAGAATATACATACTTCAGATAGCCTGGAATTCATGTATAAGTATGTGCGTCGGTGTGCTGTTTAGAGAGAGAGAGAGAGAGAGAGATAGAGAGAGAGAGAGAGAGCCGTGCGTGCTCGATCGATCTCTCCGTGCAGGTGCAGTCGTCGTGGCGAGGTGGATCGGCCCATCGATTGGTCACTTGCCAGAGTTTAGGTGCAACGTCAATTTACAAGGTGTCAGGGCGTGCGTGTGTGCTGTGTGCTGGACTCGCTCGCTGCTGGTGCAACGTCCATCTCCAGCAGAGAAAGAAGAGAATCGTAGCCCGCATGAATCATCATCAGTGACAGGAACTGCATGTAAACTGTACTTGGTGGCTCGTTAATTCCGCGTCAATCTCCTACCAACATTTGTCACGTAGGGCTGTGCTAACTAATGATCTAATGTGCATTTGTGTGTCTTCTTCTATGTGCCGTCGGGCATCCTCTCTCTGCTCCAGTGTTCGTTTCTCCGGTTCTGCGTCTGCAGTACAGTCACACTGCGTACCGAAGTAGTATGATGGATGGATCAACAGCTAAGCTAGCCAGCTTCCGTTAGCTAGCAGCCGGGCGCGCGAACTGGGTATATGCATGCATGCACGCCTGGATCACACATTTATTTCTCTCTCTGTCCGATCTCTCTTTCTCATACCAAAGCATGAAAACAAAGTGTCGGAGAAACTTCAACGAGCTACTCGTGATCTCGAGTATCCATGAACAGAAAGTAGCTAGTATTTGCTTGGTCACTGGCCACTCGATCCATCTCTAGAGCTGTAGGACAGTAGTAGGAGTGTAGTGGACTCCGTGTTGGTTGCATCTTTGCATGTCGTTACAAAACAAAAGATAGCAAGCTTGATGGGAGCTGGGTTCTTCAGCTACTCTTCTTTGTGAGTGTGTGTGTGTGGATGTGGGCATGTGGGAGATCAGATCGATGCACGGCCAGCCGTGCTCAAAGCCTTAGCCATATGGTCTAGTGCTCTAGTACTTTGGGGCGGTTACAGAACGTCTGGAGCAACTTTCAGACGTGACATGCAACTAGAAAGCACTCTGTTAGAGTGACCGGCGCAGCCACCTTCACGGATCTCAGGGCCGCATCGAACGGTCACCGGACATCCTCGTCGTCAAGGGTCCCTACGTGCGTAGTGGACGACACACAGTGACGTAGAGAAGCGCAGAACAGCGCATATATGCTCTACGGTAGAAAAGTATTGTACGCTAGTCTAGCACTAGTACGCCGGTAGAGACAGGTTCCCAACCACCGGTCCACCGAACATACATATCGAACCCAATCGGCATTTTGCATGTCATGGCATGGCATGCATCGAATCGATATCGACATGAGTTCAGATCAGATTGTATGTACTTGGCCGGAATGGCAGAGACAACCTACCGGTCGATCAAGACAACATGCACACGTACTATACCCTGGTGCTGACCAGTGCGTTCGAAGACCAATAGGTAATATTCTATAGTGGTTTATGGAAAATATGTTGACTCCGTAGGTATGTATAATGGTTGATAAAACAGTTTTATCTTAAGCCCGTCAAGTAATTTAGAGAAGGCAATTCTTTTTACAATAGATGATTTTTTAGTCTTTTTTTAAAAAGGTCTTATCTCTGTTAACTAGATAACCCTAAATATATGAGAAGAGATGTTGTTACTAAGAGATCATCTTTTAATTATTAAGCGAAGACACATTTTTTCTTATGATTTCTCTCTCCTCTGTGCTCCTTAATTTTAGAGCCCTCCCATTTAATTGAGGTGTTCAATTTTTGATTTGGTTTCTGATTTTGACTGGGTCAACGATTTCTCAAGAAGTTTTCTCATTCAATTGAGGTGTTTAATTTTGATTCACAATTTATCTGATTCGCTATGCTCCTAATTTTGCAGCCCTTCAATTCTACTGAGTTGTCTAGTTTTTGATTTGAGTTACAATTTTAACTTCATGACTCCGCACGTATGTTATAACATGTGGTTTATGGAAAAATATGTTGACTCCTCACGTATGTACAATGGTTGATATAATAGTTTTATCTCAAACCCGTCACGTATGTACAATATGCAGCCCTTTATGAACTTCTATTTCAGATAAAGTTTATATGTAGACTAAAAAGAAACGGAAGGAGTAGTATTTAAGATCGAGAGGAGGGGGGGATATCAAGAGAAAGGTGGCGTGTGCCTGTGTCACCTGCTTGTGGTACGAGCGTGGTGATGAGAGATGTTGCTGCTAAGAATCACTTCTTAATAAAGAGAAGGCAAGCTATTTATTATTCCTCTCTCCTTCACCTTATTATTTATCTTACGTAGCACTCCTTAGATAGCACCATTATACACACTAAACATCCTTTTTGCATGAAGTGCTACTCCTTGTTTCTGGGAAGTTGTCATTTCAGACAAGAGCGAGCCAAACTTTTAAATTTTCACTAGCAACTTTGCTTTTCTGAAATTTTGACTACATATATCATGCTAACGTCCTACTACAACTGGATCTGGCAGCGGTGGCCGGAGTTAGGTATCAGCCGGTGTGGGCCATCGGACGAATCAATGAAGGCAGGTGGTGGCTATTGGGGGAGGGTGACGAACTACTAAATGTCAGATGGAGGTGCAACGGCGGGATAGGGCTACCCGCCGTCCATATAGGCGGCGCCGGAGGAAGAGGCGGTGAGCAGCGGGCCGACGGGGACCGGTGGCGAGGGAAGCTAGCTTTGGAATTCTACCTTCTATTGCGAGCTGGACAAACGAGAAGAGGGGCTGAAGTGAATGTTTTTTTTCGCCGGGGGTGGGTGGGGTGTGACATGGGGCCGGGCAGTGGTATTTTTTCAACTAAATATGCACTTGGGCCTCGATCGATCTCTCCGTGCAGGTGCAGTCGTCGTGGCGAGGTCGATCGGTCCAACGATCCGTCGCCAGCCAGGACAGAGTTTAGGTGCGTGCAACGTTACTTTACAAGGAGCCAGGCCATGCGTGTGCGCTGGACTAGCTCGTTGCTGGTGCAACGTCGATCTCCAGCAGAGAATTAGAGAAGAGAATCGTCGCCCGCATGAATCATCACCGGTGACAGCAACTACATGTGAACTGTGCTTGCGGGCTCGTTAATTCCTACATCTCCTACCAACATTTGTATCGATCCTAGGGCTGTACCTTTGACCTAATGTGCATTGTGTAGGTAGTGTCTTTTTCTATGTGCCGTTGGGCATCGAAACTCTCTCTGCTCCCGTGTTCGTTTCTGCCGCCTGCAGTCCAGTCACACTACTGTGCGTATCAAAGTAGTATGATGGATGGATCAACAGCTAAGCTAGCTATCTTCCGTTTCGACGAAATAACAGCAGCCGGGAGTTCGCGCGTGTATGCATGCACGCCTCGATCACATATTTATTTCTCTCTCCATCCGTTATCTCTTTCTCATATCATCAAAGCATGAAAAGAAAATGTGAGAAACTTCAACGAGCTGCTCGTGATCGAGTGTCCATCAACAGAAAGCAGGTTAGTCACTTTGGTTACTGGCCACTCGATCCATCTGTAGGGCTCTAGGAGTGTAGTGGACTCCGTGTTGGTTGCATCTCACATGCATGTCGTTACAAAAAGATTACAGCTAGCGAGATTGAGAAGGATGAGCATATATGTGACGCTGGATTTCATGAGATATTATTAAAAGGAAAGATAGATTTCAGGACTACAAAATGATTTCTAGGTTCTTCAATGTAGCTTTTTTTTTTATCAAAGAAGGGCTCGCCCCTTCCGATTTTCATTACTGAAAACCAACCTTACATAATTCGGAAGAAAAACAGCACAAACAGGTTCGAACTAATATGACGATTAGAACCGACCAAAAGGGCCAACACAGGCCACAGCCAACCAACGACCTGAGCCCCACCTAGGTCCAGCACGAACAAAGTCCACCATACATCTAACAAAGTCATCGACGTAGACCTAGTACACAACAGGCACCAAAGGACTAAAACACAGCAGCAGGAAGACGAAGATGTCATAGCCGATTCATCCAGGGAGCCTCGCCACATTGATCCGCCACCCCTGCCCAGCTGTGTACACCTCATTTGCTGCCCGTTCTAGAACTCTTGCCCCCAGTTCCAGCATTTTTCTTGGTGGCTCCTTTGTCTGCAAAATGGACCAATCAACCAACCATCGAACCATTAGTTTGATTATCTGGAAAGGATCATTAATCCTTTTCCTCTCAAAAACAATTGCATTTCTACTTTTCCAAATTGCCCAGAATAAAGCAGAAACCCCAATCATCACCATTTTCTTGTCTTCCTTATTGAATTTATTAATCCATCCCCCAAAACAATCTTTGACATTTAAAGGAATGGACTTCAGACCACAAACACATCTGACCAAACTCCAAAGCAAAGAAGCCGCAGAGCACGCAAACAACAGATGATCAATTGATTCATCTTGTCCAGAGAACACACATTCTTTCCCCCCTTTCCACCCTTTTTTGAATAAAACATCCCTAGTCAAAATACTCTTTTTATTAACTAACCACAAGAAGACTTTTATTTTTGCAGGGACTTTGATTTTCCAAAGATATTTCTGTGGAAATTTCAAGCCTGACGTAATCAATTCCTTGTATAAAGATTTAACAGAGAATTTTTTATCAGCAGTGAGGGTCCATTCGATCTTATCTTTCCCCCCACTCATTTTAATCCTTTCACATCTACTCTTTAAAGCATTCTACAGCTCTAGAGTTTCTCCATGCAAAGTTCTTCTAAATTTAAAACCCTTCCATCCTTTTTGGATGGCCTCGTATACAGTAATTTTATGATCAAAGAAGATGTCATATATCCTAGGGTAGGCCTCTTTTAAGGGCTTGTCATCCACCCAAATATCCTCCCAAAACCTAATGTTCTTCCCCTCCCGAGGTTCTTTCTTCACAAATTTGTAGAAGATATTCTTAATATTCAAAAGACTAGTCTAGAACTGGGAGTCTGCAGGGTTTTTTTCCACCAAAGCTAGACATTCATTTTTTCTATATTTTCCTTTTAGGACATCTTGCCACATCCCCTCCTCTGTTTCCATTTTCCAAAACCATTTAGCCAATAAGGCTATGTTCATTACTTCCAGAATCCCTACCCCCCCCCCACCTCTTTGGGTAAGCAGCATTCCCTCCAATTAACTAAATGATATTTTCTAATATTCTCATCTTCTTGCCATACCAATCTTGCCCTGAAAAAATCAGCTTTTTTAATGATTCCTTTTGGAACAGCATAGAAGGACAACATAAACAAAGGAATATTAGTCAGGCAAGCTTGCACCAGGGTGATCCTGCCAGCAATAGATCCCAGCAGTTTCCCCTGCCAACACCAACATCTTTTCTCAATTTTATCTGTCACACAGCTCCAATGTGTGTTCCTGATCCTAGAATCAGATACAGGCATTCCTAAATACTTAATGGGAAAATCTCCCATTTTGCATGTTAGTATTTCTTGGTAGAGCAATTGTTTTTATTTAGCCTTACCAAACAACATCAACTCACTCTTATGAAAGTTTATTTTTAAACCAGACATCTGTTCAAAAGCCCCTAGTATAAATTTGAGGTTTCTTACACTTGCTTCATCATCTTTGACCAGAAAGATAGTGTCATCGGCATATTGTAACATATTTACACCCTTATTATCATTCTTACTAAGGACTCCATTAACAATGTCTATTTTTAAGGCATTATTCATTAAAATAGCTAGGGCATCTGCAGCCACATCAAAAAGCAATGGTGACATAGCATCTCCCTGTCTCAAACCTTTATAGGTTTTAAAAAAAGGACCAATTTCATCATTGACCTTGACTCCTACATGCCCCCCTCTCATCGTTTCTATCACCCAATCACACCATTTATCAGGGAAACCTTTTTGTTCTAGCATCTGTATAACAAAGGGCCATTTAATTTTATCATAGGCCTTTTCAAAGTCAACTTTAAAAACTAGAGCATCTTCTTTATCTTTATGGAAAGTGTTCAGAGCTTCATGCAAAATAACCACTCCTTCCATAATGTATCTCCCCTTGATAAATGCAGTTTGAGTTCTGGAAATGACAGGTGCAACACATTTGGCCAATCTGTTCATCAAAACTTTTGTAATAATCTTGAAACTCACATTTAGCAAGCATATAAGCCTGAATTTTTGTATTTGTTTGGCATCATTGGTTTTTGGGACCAGAGTAATAATGCCATAGTTAAGCCTGGCAATATTAATATCCCCCCTAGCAAATCCCTCAACTAAAGTTTTCAGATCCCACTTAACCAGATCCCAAAAATCTTGATAGAAATCAGCAGGGAATCCATCAGGTCCTGGGCTTTTGTTTCTTTTCATACCAAAAACTACCTGATGAATTTCATCTAGGGAAAAGGGGGACAATAGCTCCTCTTTGTCCTGCGCAGTTATTTTTTCCATTTCTAAATCTCTCAAGGATATGTTAGACTCTTCAGGGTGTCCAAAAAGATTTTTATAGAATTTAGTAATATATTCCATCAGACAGATATCCCCTTCTATGATCCCTTCGTCTTGTTCTAAAGAGATTATTCTATTTTTTCTTCTCCTCCCATTCACTTTTGCATGATAGTATCTAGTGTTTCCATCCCCATCTTTTATCTCTTTGTCTTTATATCTTTGTATCCATTTCATTTCTTCTTGTGTCATGATTCTTTTAAGTTGCATTCTCAGTTCTTTCTGCTCAGTTCTTTCTGCAGCAGTCAGACCCATTCTCTCTGCTCTCTTATCAATATCATCCAATTCTTTTATGATTTCTATTTTAATTTTTTTGTACCAAGCATCCATATTTTTGTTCCAACCTTTAGCTTTTCTCCTCAATTCTCTCATCCTTAATTGCCATCTATCCAACACATCTCCTCTATATTTTTTATTCTAGGTTTTGTACATCAGCTTCTTAAAGCCTTCTCTTAAGAAGCACACATTCTCATATATGAAAGTATATCTAATTGTGTGTGTCTCCCCTGTGTCTAAGAACAGGGGAGTGTGATCAGAAATCTACCTAGCAAAGGCTTGTAATATAGCCAATGGATATTTTTCTTCCCAAGCAGGACACATCAATACCATGTCCAGCTTCTCATAAGTGGGCTCCTCCTGGTTATTGGCCCAAGTGTATTGTCTCCCATTTAGAGGAGGTTCCCTCAATCCAGCTTGTTCAATTATAGCATTAAACATAAAGGACCATTTTTCATTTATCATGGGTTTGTTTTTTTCTTTATTGTTTGTAATGATGTTGAAATCCCCTCCAACCAAACAGGGCAAAGGATTGTCATGATATAATCTAGCTAATTCAGCAAGGAAGCTAGCTTTTCCTTCCTTCTGTGCATCCCCATAAACTGTGATTAAATTCCAATGCATTTTGATATTCTTGTCAAACACCAGAACTCTTAGGAAATATTGTCCTTTTTCAATATGTTCAATATCAAACATCTCTTTATTAATGCCCACTAAGATTCCCGCACACATCCCTCTAGGGGGGTTCCAGCATCATTGGTAATTTCTCCCCCCACAAAGATTATGTAATTCATTTTTTGTGAAGTCTTGTTTGATTGTCTCAGAAATCCCAACAAAATCTAGCTTATGATCTATGATCATTTCTCTAATATATCTTTTTTTGTGATCTTGTCCAATGCCTCTCACATAACAGAAAAGTCCCTTCATTTTGAGTAATTTCTAGTTTTTTATGCCTTTTTCTAATCAAGTATCTCCTTTCTATCCACTCAGTTCCAATATACCAAGGTTAGAGACTAATTAGTCTTATTTCCCTTTTTCCTTCTCAAAACCCCAATCCCAATAGATTGCTTCACACAGCTCAATGCTAGTGAGCTTTTTTTGTCCCCTTTTCCCCCAGAGAATAATCCTTTAAGATTTTTATACTGTTGTTCCTCAATCTCAACATCAGAGTGCTCCAAATCAGAGCATAAATCATCTAAATCCACATCTCCAGTATTTATGTATACTGGTGTGTCTCCTCCCTCTTCCATTACTCCTTTTGCTCCTCCCACCTCTTCTGTACTTTCTCTTTTAATACTTTGGAAATATATCTCTTTCCTAGCTTTCTCCATTTTATTGATAATATCTACATTCTTTTCAATCATATCAATAGAACACCCTAAATCAATCCCTACCATGGAGCTAATTTGTAATAATGAGGGGTTAGCAAATTCAAAAACAGAATCCTTACCATAATTATCTCTTTCTTCAGCTCTGATTTTAGCCATCTCTTCTATTTTCTGATCTTCTTTCCCTTTGTTCCTAAGACTTCTTTTAATTTCCACTTCCTTCTCCTCCCCCTCTTTTTCTGTGACCTCAGCACCATGTAAATCTGCTATTTTCTCACCCAGGGTGCCAATTGATTCCTGACTGGCATTATAGCCAGTAGGTTCATTGTATCTCCCAGATTCAGATTCACTTTTTCTGAGTTGGTTTTCCTTCTCATAGTCTTCCAGATCCATGTTAGCCAGCTCCATTTCATACTGTTCCCTGTTAGCTGCCTCTTGATTAATTTTTGGATCTCCTCTCGTTGCTGGTTGATCTTACCCTGCATTGTGTATTGATTTTCCTCAAGCTCTTTAATTTTCTGTTCAGCCTTAGCCCACCGTGCATGGTGTCTAGCTCTATCCTCTTCTAGGGTCTTGATCTTGTTGAACATGATGTCATTCTCTTTTTGCCACTTCCTTTTCTCAGCACGCATTTCATCTTGCCATTGTATCATACTCTCTTCCATTTGTTTTTTCATTTTGTTCATTTTCCCATCTACTTCCTCACTTTGTTTGAGAGACAAACACCCCAATGAAATGCTTCTATGTTCATTCTCTTCCACCCTGGACCTTTTCCTGTTTTCTGTATCTCCATCCCCATCCTCTAAATTGTTTATATTTTCATTTTTCCTCTTATCCTCCTTATACCAGTCAACTTCCACCACCTTCTCCACTTCCACCCCAATCCTGAACATGAGTAAATCAGGGGCAGTAATTCCACATGGGGTGTTTTTTTTCCACATCTCTGATTCCATATTTGACCCTCACTTTTTCTTCATTGACTGTGTCCATGTCCACTTCCAGCACAGGCCCCACTACAGCAGAAACTTCACATATACCTAGAAAGTGTCTGAAACAGTCAGGCACCCTGCTCAATTTAACCCAAACAGTATGCATTTTCCCCATAGCTTGGTGATCCAAGGACCAGGGCTGGACCTTGATGACCACCCCTGTCCCAAGCAGATTGAAATCATTGAATTTAGCCAGTTCTACCAGTTTTGCCTTGTTGGGGAATCTCATCATGAAACCATTTTGCCCAAATTCCTTAACTCTTCACTGCCATCCCCAATCAAACATCTCTCCCATAGCCTTTGTGAGCTCAGTTTCATTAATTTTTCCTTCTCTAACAATCACCACCCCCGAAGGATTTGTGTGTTCAGCAACAAGCACATCTTTGTAGCTTTGAACCAGTAAGATCCCCAGCCCTTTGGCAGCTTATCCAACATATTTGGGGACTGGTTTCATCTGCTTCAGCAAATTACATTCACTGGTGATATGGTTTTCCCTTCCACAAATCAAACAGTGTCCCACCCTACACTCCCTGGTAGAGTGTCTTGGGTCTTTGCATTTACCACAGATTTACTTATTAACTCTCTCCACTCCTTTCCTGTTCTCATCCAAATTTAGCTGCCAATTGACTCTTCCTCCATGTTTCTTCATATCTATTACAGGATCTTGGTCACCCCTCCTATCAACTTTCTGCAAGGGATCACCCTTTTTCTCTTCTCACCTCATGCCCTCTCTACCAGACTGAACCTCCATAGATTTTCCAATTGATCTTTCAATTATCTCTTTCTCTCCTCCTCTCAACCCTTGCACTAACTGGGACAAAAGGGAAGTCAACAACTGCTGCTGATCACTTTGTTCTTTCTGTGCCACCATCTCTTTCTCCTTCTCTTTCTCCAATCCAGAGCTCTCTCCCTCATCAAATTCCCTCTCACTTCTGTCTTCCACCACCTCTTTCTTCCCTGTCTTAGCTTGCCACCTCAAATTTTCTCCCCTCTCCTCTGCAGCGAATTCCTCTTCATCTCCATCTCCTCTGCCACCCCCATTCTCACCACCAAATCTGCCATTACCTTTTCCCAAGCTTCCAAATCTGCCAGTCATAGCGTGTCTTCCTCCAGTCCAGCCCCCCTATTACTGTAGTTGAATCTATCTCTGGTAAATCCTCCTCTCCTCCACGATTGAATCTAGGACCTCCATACCCTCTGCCTAAGTTTCCGGCCATCTCTTTAGCTGGCGGCGGTGTGGTAGGAGGGGAAGGAAAACCTACCCGATGGGATTGATCTGCCCCCACTCTCTCACCCACCTTTATATCTGCCACCCCGCCCCCCCTTTACCTGGGTTGGGTTGTCCTCAAGCCCATTGGGCCCCCACCAAGTCAAGCCCAGCTCCAGGTCCATTTTTAAATCCCTCCCTACAGAGCCCCCAAAAATAATCAGGGGTCTCACAAAATTATCCTCATCAATCATCGCTTTTTCTTCCTCCATTGAAGCACCAGGGGCCCCAATTGGATTTTCATGAATTACTAACTCACCAAAATCAACCCCTTCTGGTTCAAACCACGGCGGAATAGGATGTATAACATCCTTTTTCATATGCTCACACACTATGTGTGCATCAAACCTACTACCCTTGTAATTATTAACAGCAAATTCTCTCTCAATCCCCTTCATATATCCCCTGTGTATCCCTTTATCATTTTTCTCAGACATTTCCTCGCAGTCATCTGCACTCTGGGATTTATATCCTTTTTTCTCATTGCTTTTATCTCGGAATCTAATGTTCCCCTTTTTCCTCCCCGTTTTAGCATCATCCACCTCAATCGAAGCAGTAGATACCAAGTATTTGGGATTTGGATACATACCTGCAGAGTAGAAAGCGGATACCCCCTCCTCCTCCGCCTCGGAGCCTTCGCCGGCCAGCAACCAGAAACGGTTCCCGGCCGGCGAGCGCCCTACTGGCAGCGGGAAAGGGCAATGAGGCGAGGCGAGCGCCTCGGGAAGCGAGGGGAACGGCGAGGAAGTGTTGTTGGGGTCGCCGGTGTCCTATTCCTGCGTCTTGGCGTCATCGTCACCACCACCTCGTCCTCCTCGATCTCGATTGGGAGCCATCTATATCCCGGAGCCGGAATCCCCATCACTACCGCCTGCAGCGGCGCCTACGGCTGCATCAGCGGCGGCGCCCTTGGCTGAATCAGACGGTAGCGGAGGGAGAGGAACACTTTCCACTTCTCTCGTCACACCGGATCCAGAGACTCCCCCTCCAGCATCTCCCAAAGGAGCACCCCCATCGCCGGCTGGCGGT